>NW_028249665.1:0-404152 GCF_964263255.1 Lissotriton vulgaris | reverse complement strand
TTTCCCATTGCCCATACATACCTAATCGATGAAATGCCAATAGTCTCCCATTTGTCAAACCCCTGATAGTGGCACAGCTTACCCAGACTCTCTGCCCACCAAAGAGGCGTGGCAAGCGTCACTCTGTTCCCCTATCCCAGGTACTTGGTGACTTTGTGCTGTTGTTTGGGGTGGTATATAGGGCTTCTCTGTACCCCCACAACCCCATTAGCCACGCGTCCATTGGACACGATGGATTATTCTATTCTAGGTGTACCCATTTATTTGTAATATCCAGTTGAGAGGCCTAGTAGTACGCTCGGATATTGGGCAATGCTATTCCTCTGTCATATCAGCCCCTGAAGAGTTTGTGTGTTGCTATTAGGGGTGGTTTCCATCCCAAAGCAGGCCCCTGATTTCTCCATCCATGGCTCCAAAATATGCCTCAAAAACTGTAAATGGCGTATTGTGCAGAGCATACAAGAATTACAGCAGTGTCATTATTTTGAACAGTGCTGCTCTTTCCGATAGGGACAGCGGCAGCACCCAACAGTGTTGCACGTCCCCCCTAAGTTGATTCAACGGGACCAGGAGATTGTGCTCGTAAAAAAGATCTTCGTGGGTAGTAACATACATTCCTAAATATGTGAAACCTTCCTCAGCAATCTTTGACTCACAGCCAACAGGTAAGACTTGAGCGGGTCCCCGCAAGGGGAACACCACGACTTGGACCAGTTGATGGTGTATCCCGAAGACCGCCCAAACGTAGAGCATATCCGGAGTATCCTGTCTATAGAGGACCGTGGCGACACCCCATACAGAAGCACATCGTCCACCTAAAGTGAAATTCTGTCCTCATGGCATCTGTCCAACGCAGTCCCCAAAAAATTGGGTCACCCTGTATCCTACATGCAAGGGGTTCTAGAATCATGGTGAACAAAAACGGAGACAGCGGGCAGCCCTTCCTCGTACCACGTTTCAGCTGAAAAGTATTTGACACTCGCCCATTTACTACCACTTGGGCCAGTGGTGCAATATACAGCAGCTGGAGCCAATTAGTGAACTTTCCCCCCAACCGTATCGAAGGCCATACGCGCGTTTAACAATAGTATCACCGCGTCTTCCTGGCTGGTTCCCCTCCGGACCAAAACTGCATTTAGCCACCTCAGGTTAAAATATGCTGACTATTAATTGTGAAGACTCACATTGTTTGCAACTAAAACTCAATTTCTTGCAGATTTCATGGAGAAGGTAAATCCCAAACTGTTTAGGACTTACTTCAAACTTTAAAACAATCACTAGCTTATAGACCAATGTAACTTTGAGTAGGGAATACAGAATTATTCATAGAGTCCAGTTTGCTGCATGGCACTTACCATGCCAGTGCAGAAGGACGGTGGTGACTCGTCTTTATTTCTCGTGTCTTGATTCACTATAGCCAATGTTCCCACATAGGTCACACAACAACCATGCATAACAATCAAGCATGGAAGGCACAGCTTGCATCAATTTGTACAAGGATTGAGTAGAGCTTTTAAGACACAGTGGAAGCAATATAGGAATAGACAGCACAATATAGTAAAAAATAAAAATAAACACTTGGGACCCATTCATAAGAATCCGCACTAATGCCTTGTTTATTGACAAAGGGGGTAGGCGGATTAGAACCCTGAAAAGTGATTGTGTAGTCCGACATTTTGACAGTAACTCCCCCATCTCCCCACCCGCAAAAAGATGTCAACTGCTAGCCTTCTGAACACTTCATTTCTATAAGGTTTTATGTATGGTACATATATACGTTTTGAGTCACTTATGTAGACAACCCTTCATCAGACGAATTTCTGAAACAAAAGCTTTTGTGTTCCATTTCCTTCAAAGTTTACCTAATTCATGCACGTCGTTCAGATCTTTTATTGTTGTGTATCACACAAGTCAGTTCACTTTATCCGTCGACCAGTATTAGCAGCTTAAAACACCTAGCACCACGTTTCACAAAAAAAGGTGCATTTCCTCCTGATGGAAGGTTCTTGGGTTTCCGGGGGAATACAGGTCTTTTTTTGTGTGTTGTAATTCATAAAAAAATCGGGGTGTTTCTTTAGGACTATCGGCCACATGCATCAACCTATTTTGGAAGTGCAAACGGTGCGAATCGGTAAATTCAGCCGTTTGCGATTCCTAAATAGGTTTTTGGGATGCATCAAGCATTTTTGGCAAAATCGCTATTTTTTGCGAATTCCATAAATGCGATTGCTTTTAAGGAATCGCAAACTTGCGATTCCTTAAAAGCAATGCATGATTACTTTTAAAATTGCGAATTCGCAATTAGGGGGTGCAAATTACCACGAGGGTGAACCTCGTGGTAATTTGCGAAAATGTATTAAAATGCTCAAAATTGCATTTTAAAACACTGTCATGTTACAGACACACATGTCCTTAGGACATGTGTGTGTGAAACATGCACTTCAAAATACATTTCAGGGGTGCAGGGGTGGGTCCGTTGGACCCCCCCCTGCACCCATGGAATGCATTAACATTTTGCAAATCGCTAATTGAAATCGCAAAATGTCAATGCCTTCCCATTGATTCCTATGGGCCTTTTGGCCCATAGGAATCAATGGGAATTGCGAAATCGCAAATTAGAATTCGCATAATATTTGCGATTCGGTAAAAATGGCGATTTTTACCGAATCGTAAATATTATGCGATTTAAATCATGCATCCCATTTTGCGATTCCTTATTTGTGAATCCCTAAAAATCGCAAATAAGGAATCGCAAAACCGTACTTTGATGCATGTGGCCGTATGTGATTGACGGTGCATTCCCTCAGTACTCACATTCGTGAGCATTTACACATGTATACATTTGCATAGGGTGCATTTTTCGTATGTAAATATCTGAATATCTGGTAAAAAGGGCATCTAATTTAGCCAACATATTTTCCATCATGGGGGAAATATTTTTTCCAAGTATAAACCTCTTCCCCTACACCCAAAGTGAATGAAGGTCATTTTGATCACTCATCACACAGTATCCCGAGACTTTAGTTCTAACACACTTTCTATGAGTGAACTGCAGTGCTTTCACGGACATTCATGTACTCCTGCGAACACCCTCAAGCAAGAACACTAAATACATCAATAATTGCTGAACCCAAAGTGCACTCTCGGCTATAAGCTATACATGGCATATGAATTTAGAGCGAACTATGGCTCTTTTCTGGATGCATGGTGATGAAGGAAGTGTCAGTCAAATCTAAATGAAGATGAAACATTATGTATTTATTCATAGGATCCCATATTTATGCGATCAACTCATCTAACTCCTAGGAGCCTCTCTAAGTTACCTTCTGGAGACGGATGTTATATTTTTTCATCTCGTCCAAGTTATCGAAAATGACTTTTATGAAAGGAAATATTGCAATTGAGCACGTGGTTTCTGGGGTTCAATATTTACTGCATGCTAAACTTACGAACCTTTCTGGAGCAAGTGACACGAATTCTGCAAAAGTACAAGTGTACAAAAGAAAACCAGGAGGCATGGGCCTGTGTGTGTGGACATGTGCACGAATGTGCAGGCGCTGTGGGTGATTGTGTGTGCATGTGTTCTTTAACGTGGAAGAAGAAAGGTCATTCAATTGTGAGAAGGAATTCTATACTCTATAAGGATTTCAGTTGTTTTTTGGTAAGGATAGCGGGCCTCATTTACGAAAAGTGACGCATGGCTGCGTGAAAACAGCGATGCGTCACTTTTCACTGCGTTCTCCTTGCGACACCTATGATGCGTCATATTTACAGTATGACGCATCATGACGCAAGGAGTTACAGATACGTCAGTATTTCTGACGTATCTGTATGGCGCAAAAGTGACGCATTGCTGGAGTGTGTCACAAAAGTGACGCAACTCGAGCAATGTGTCCTTTCACATAGGGCAAGCCCCATGTGAAAGGACCTGCGTCAGTCTTACGCCTGCTGTGAGGTAGGCGTAAGAAATTGACGCATTTGTATCCTAAAAGTGACGCAGTGAAATCTTATAGATTTCACTGCGTCACTTCCATGACCCTTTCTTGCGTAAAAACGCCCCCCTTGAATACATTATACCTGGTGTAGGTATAATGTGGGGCAGGGGTTTACAAAGTGACGCATCTACCCAGATGCGTCACTTTGTAAATATGGCGCAACAAGGCGCATTTTTTACGCCACTGGTGCGTCACAAAAAATGACGCACCGGCGGCGTAAAAGTGACGCACAGCCTCATAAATGAGGCCCAGCGTATCTAGCCGTCGGTATTTCACCCCTTTAAATTAGAGGTTAGGGTAGACATGCTTTGTGCAATGCCCCCTAGGAAAACCTACTGCCTAAATGTGATGATGACAGGAATTTGATTTTCTGTGGACCAGCGTTTGTTCAATAAATTCAATGGTTGCATTGTTTCTGTATATGGTTGTGAAAGTTAGTAAATGGCTGGGATCCCTGAATTAAAAGAATCAATCCTAACTTCCAAAAGTGAAGAACATGCTCCACCCAACCTATCCCTTGGCATCCACCTGGGACAGAAGTCAGCTTTCCATCATTACTTTGCAGGACACTGAGCGTGCTTGTGGTTTCACCAAGAAGGTGTCTATACGGAGGTTACAAAATATCACTGGGTTCATTTTGAGGTTTTCATTCCATGACACCCTGTCCTAAATGAGACTCCTATTCTCTTTAACATAGAAAGAATACTGGGAAAGTTATGCATCTTCAAACAAGCCATCTTGGTTCTCCTACTTGACCAAATTGTTTGATCTTGGGCAAATCATGTTCTTCCCGTACCTTTAACTCCTTATATGCCATTCTCTCATGGGCTGACTGGCTAATATCTCAAGGAGTTTATGGTGAGTGCTGCTCGTTCTGGGGTGATTCATTCCCACTGTTTACATTCCTCAATTTTAGCAGCTCTAAAGGTGAAAATGTTTAATAAAGTGACCTGTGTATGGCACTTCCTTTGGTACAAGTCCTCCATCCCAGTTACCATGTTAGTAAATGCTGCCCTCTTGCACCCTTGTAAAGGAAAGGCATTGTTAAGAGAATGCCACTAGGCTATGCCGTCCAGGCTTGCCAGCTACACTGTTTGTATTGTACAGGTGAAGGAGTCTAACTCCCTTGGGCCTTGCAGCACTGGACCAGGGCTTCACACCCTAGAGAGCCTCTCCTCCCAACCCCGCCTGCCGTGGGCCTCTCAAACATGGTCTAGAGCAACGAGGCCCGGGAGCGTGGAGTCCAGTGTAATACCGGTCTCTTACCTGCGTCTTGTAACAATGGTCTAGTGCTGCAAGCCCAGTTAATGGGGGTTTTCTCTGCTGGACATTCTCCATGATCCAGAGCTGTAGGGAGCAGGGGAGTGGGTAGGAGCTTTCCCCTGGGCCTCACATCTATGATCTAGTGTTGTGAGGTCAAGGGGGTGTGGTCCCGCTCCACTATGTCCCCAGCAGTGGTCTAGCACTGCTGGGCCAAGGGGAGGGTGGTCTGATCTCCAGGTCCTCAAATCTACTGGCTGGTGTGGCTAGGCCCATGAGAGCAGGCCCCACAGATTTGGGCCTCACATCAATGGTCTAGTCTAGCTGCAAGTCTCAGAGGAGAAGAGTCTCCGTCCCTGGGCCATATAGATATGACCTATCACTGAGTCCCAGGAGATGGGGGCCAGTCCCCCGGAACTCACAGGCATGGTCTAGCACTGTGAAGCTATAGGAGGGTGGCCAATTTCCAATTTTGGTTTCACTGGGCTCTTTGTGCCTTTTGAGAAACATTGTGTTTGCTGAGACATCCAAAGTTTCTTACGTAGCAGAGGAACTGCAAGTCCCAAAGAAGGTTTTTGGAACTTCATTTAAAATCTCTGCCTCTGACACAAACCATCTTAAAATATTTCGGCTGGAGACTGAGTTTATTGATTGTGTTTGCTATTCATACTATATGTGATTTTTGATCCTGTTACCACGTACTGGAGTAAGCCTTAACTACTCACTGTTGCAAACTTTGAGTGACAAGTTTAGAAAATGAACTCTGGTATTCATATGGAATGAAGTGCTTAAGCTTTTAAACACCAGTAGCAAATATCAGTTTCTAGTAGTGTCTGGTAGTAACATCCACCACAGGACCTTGTCCAGTGTGTATGTTTCAGCCAGGGAACTATGTTATTTGACATCTAATCTCAGCTTCACCATTTCACCTGAATATGATGGAAATAAACACTATAACTAGACTTACATTTCTCTCAGAAGGGCACCCCCTTGGCCAGTGGACTAGCTGTAATGTGGAATGAGGAGCTACATTTTTTAACCCCGGCCTTCCACCTGAACAAATTGTGTGTTCTTGGGCAATCACTTTTCTTAACTTATTGCTGAGTTCTTTTTTTTGGCAACGTTGGGAGTATTTTGATTCCATTTAAAAACTGCTTGAAAGCGTATGATTAGAACATGGACTACACTCCTAATTATTACTAAGGCAGTCTACCCGTCGTAAATTTAAGACTTTGGCAGTTGGACTGCCACAGTACAGCTGCAACCGGTCAGAGGCTGCAATATGCTGGCAGTGCCGCAGCACTGCCAAGCTTATTACGATTTGCCCTACTACCATTCTTTTCAGGGCGATGAGGCAACTAAGGGGGCTGTAACAGGACTCCCTTGTGCCTCTGTGTATGGGGTGAGTGCAGGGGGGGCACATGTTGTGCTCCCCTGTATTTTTGCACCACCAGTTCCTGCACAGGAAGGAATGCATGAGATGGTGCATTGTTTCCTGTGCAGGAATGTACTGCTGCAGTCTCATGGCAGTGCCTTTCTAAGGCTCTCCTATGAGCCTTAATGAGGCACAACTGCAGCACAGTCGCCCACCAAGGATTGCAGTAATCCGGGGGGTGTTGTGGGAACAGCTTTGGCAGGAGGACCAGCCAGCATATTACGAGTTGCCTCACCACCGTCCATTTCATTGCGGTGAGACTGCCACGAACAGAGTGGTGGTGAGGCAACAAACAGGGCCCCAACAAGGCCCCCTGGTGCCTCTGTGCATGGTGGTGCATGAGGAAGGGGCACATGTTCTGCCGCCCTGTATTTTTGCACCCCCAGTTCTTGCACGGTATGGAATTCATGACATGGTACATTCCTTACCATGCAGTAACATACAGCGGCAGTCCCATGGCGGTGCCTTTTTAAGACACCGCTGCAGCACATCCGCCTGCCAAGGAATACAGTCATAATCCTGCGGGCAATGTGGGGACAGCCTTGATAGTCCTCCCATGGAGCACCGGTGTGGCGCTCAACAGAAGGACAGCAAAAGTCGCAAAAAGGTCCTGAATATTACCTGGGAGAGAAGTGCCCAGTCACATGGTATATTCACCTAAATGCAATATAGTGGTAAATGTATAGCCAGGGCCACTGAAAATATGCAATTGTGTGGCCAGGGTGGTTTTCCCTTAATTATGGAATTGCCACTTTTGCCGCATAATCCATCATCTGCTCCATAATCTACAGATTTTAGCCCTAAAAAATCTTTCTTGCTCTAATGGTTCAAATGTTACTAGAACCCCGGCATTGTGTTGCCATGCAATGAAAGGTCCATTTAAAAAGTTCACTGGTCACCTATTGCTTTCTTATTACTATGTTTTGGTGTTGAATTATTGCTAATGACATGGCAGTGTGGCGAGGCCCAGGGAAGTGCGTCCCTGCACTTAAGATTTCCAGGGGTGAACGCACATGATTGTGAGGCATTGAGCCTTGCAGCTCTACATCACAGTTGTGAGGCCCAAGGCAGGAGCTTTAGAAGTGCGGGCCCCTTGTTGGTCGGCTGGGCACGGGCCCTGGGCAACTGCCCACACTGCCCATGCCTTGCGCCGGCCCTGCATGGGTGCATAAGTGCCTGTATGTTTGCACATTGTCAGGGTGTCTGTGTGTAATTGTGTTGGTGCTTAAGCTGGATAGTAATACTACAGTGCCCACTCCTACCACTTCCAATGACTCTGAAATGGAGGCAGGCTGGACATGTAGAATTTAAATTTGGACCCCTGCTTGGTGAGCTCCAACCCTTTTCCTGGTCTCCTTGTTCCAGGTTATGTTGAGAATCGCGAGAATGGGGTGAGGTTATCTTCCTCGGGAGGTATGTGAGGAATTTCAATATTTTAGGGTGAAGAACTGGGATGTCAAATACCCAGCGGGGCCAGGGACACGCCCAAAGTCCTCTGGGTTCCCTTGCCTTGGTACACAGAGACACGGAATACTTATAGGTGGCGTCAGAGATCAAATTTATTAGCTGCAGCTAGTAGCAGAAATCCCAGCAATACAATACGGTGTACAACTCAAGAAACTGCTCAATTTTTATAGAGCAAGTCATCACCTTTTATACACAATATTCTCAATATAAATGTACACCCACTGCACCAAATTCTGACCAATAGGACACATTTTCTAACTGAGTATCACATTAACAAAAACCCAATTTGCAGTAACCCAACCCAAAAGTTAATTATTAGGACTGTCCCAAATTCAATTTCCACAAGCCGGACAAACCTATAATTGAAAGCACTACCCGTGTAATGAAAAGTCGTAAGGAAAGAAACAATTTAGATATTGATTAGGATGAGATATGTATAAGGAAACTAAAGGTTAACGAGGTCCTGAACAGTGATTGAAAAACTTAGACAACGACCAGCTAGTGAAACTGGTTTTGCAAAAGGTCAGTTTCAGGTGAAAAGGGTCACTCTCTCTCTGCGGTTCATTCAGAGTCAGAAAAGTCCAAGTTAATATATGCACAAACTCAGAAGGCCAGGCCACTTGTTCGTTGGGCCTACTTCACTGGCCTACATGAGGGCAAGACTAAAATGGAGTCAGGTTTGAGAATTACAGAACCACAGCCCCTCCTTTTGCCATTACGTAGCCAATAACCTAAACTCATGTTAATCTGAATCTAGGTCTATATCTATTCTCATCAGGTCATCAAGGTGTTGCTGTAATATCATCTTATTATCCTTCACTTCTCTCGGGACTGGTCTTCGCACACAGATCGTAGCACAAAGACTACAAATGGCAGGACCACACTGGATGCATAAACAACATGAGAAAAGGATAGCTAACGCCATACCAAGGAACATCAGAATCTTCCATCCCCATTTGGACAGCGATTCCCATAATCACCCATCAACGACCAGTTACCTTCGTCCACATGAATAGACTCAGAGATCTTATGTAGTCTAGAGATGGCTTGGTACACTGTCGGGGCATTATCTGGTATGAAAACGCAGCAACTAGATCTAATCAATTTGCATACCCCACCTCTGCAAGTATAATATCTAAAACAAAACGGTTCTGTAATGTCATAAGGCGATTCGCTTGAAGCTCAGCTGTAATATTGCTAAGGGCACCTGCAGTCTCATTTATAGTGGCCTCAACCACTCTCGTAAACTGATGAATATTCCTACTATTAGCCATAGGACCCCAAAAGGGTAGGAAACCCTTGACGAATTCTCCAGCTTCTTGTGCGACAGTATCTTTCGCATCGATTATACCTCTTCCATATCTTGTCTTATGGTAATCGAAAACAGCAGTGTATGTAGGGGGAAGCAAAAATGCCACGTAACATGTGCCGGAAAAATCAGATGGCAACCATGTGTATGCTCTATCGTGACAAACAAAATACGTGCCTTCAGCTGGCACGAACGGAGGAGATTTCTGGGACATATAAACGTATGTGTGAACATACACACTCTTACCAAGCTGAGCTCTTGGATTCTGACCATTACTTTGCAAACAGAGATGACCTCGGTGGGGTACAATCCAAATAGGAGGAGACCTTCACTGCCTTTCTTTCTCCATCAAGCTAACACTATATGTTGTCTTATTCCAACCGACATATGCTCGTACCTCATCTTTAGGGATAGCATTATACGCATCGATATCTCTAATCATGTCAACTATTCCCCGTATCAAGGCATTATTACTTGCATTGTCTTTGACGGAACGCACAGGAGAGGCTTCATTCGCATAGATAAACATTGATTGGAGTGGCCAAACTGACCCGTTAGGCGAAAAACGCAAAACCAAATATGGCATTCCCTTATCTGTAGTATGTGGCATAAGACCACACACCCAACAATTCGTGGTATTTATGACTAGCTGATGCTGATGCAACATCTGTATAAACGAATTGTTCACAAATTCTGGTCTTCGTGTCTGTTCATGTTCAGGTAACGTATGAAACTCATGTGGAGAAACAGTAGAAAAAGAAAGAGTAGGTTGGGAGGTAGATGTAAGTGGCAATTGTGTGACATAGAAAATCCAACCCACACAAGCTAACGTAATATTCATAAAATGTAAATTGATACTTGTATAGCGCACTACTCACCCGCAAGGGTCTCAAGGCGCTTGTACGAATACCGCTGTGGAACCCATCCTGGCTTTCCCTGTGAGGCGTCCACTCCTGGGCACCCCCAAGGTGGAGGCCAGGCATCCTTAGCGTTGTGGGGGCCGTTGTGGAGATTAAGCAAGCTATTGCCCAGAGTTGCAGAGTGGGACTCCATGATTGGAATAGGCACCGAGGCGAGAATTATCAGGTCTGTGGAATTTTGAGCACAAGACCCGCCGAGGCGGGGAATTGAACCCTGGTCCCGGGCTAGACCTCTGCATCAGGGTCTGCCGCTCCAATCATTGAGCCACACTTCTCATAAGAAACACATTATTAAAAAACATTTGCTACGAATCAATATACATATTCGGACTTTAGAATCCACTTTCCTAACACATTTATCAGACTAAAAAAACTCCATCCGCTAACGTGCTGCTCACGGCAATTTTCTTTCTTCACTTAATTGTGCACCAAGATCGCACTAACGACCCTGAACCACAGACCTTGTGTCAATACGCGGCTCACCCCTTAAGAGCTTCCTACCATGACCCTGCAGCTGAGTCCGGATGGTGACTCAAAAAAGGAAAAAGCAAAAAAGGTCTCCTGATGTGACAAGGTGTAATTCACTGTATACATAATTCGGTTTTATTTGTCCATGGCAATAGGCTTTCTTGGCCTCAAATCGTAGCGTTCTTTATCAGGTACAGTTGGATCCTTAAATAAAAGTTCCGGATTGGTGGTGTCAATCTTTAGATGAGGAGGCACAGCAGCTTGCAAAACATCATCATCCTCGCGTTCTGACCGTGTCCATGTCAAATGCGCATCACTAAATGGAACGAATTTGGGGACTCTCTCACAATCTGTGTCAGCTATACCATCCCTCACCCACTGATCATACGGTAAAGGCAAAGGAACTTTTTTAGTATGGGTGGCATGCACCCAGTTCTTTTTACCTGCTACTCTAACAGCAGTTCTAGTGACCAGCAATACCAAATAGAGACCAGTCCATCTCGGTTCCAAATTCTTGGATCGCTGAAAATTCTTTGTCAAGATAAAATCACCAGGTTGGATCGTGTGCCCCGGATCTGTAGTAGCTGTCGGCAAACTGTCCCAGACCTGTTGGTGGAGAACACGTAATTTAGCAGTCAAGTCATGTAAGTAATCCACCAACATAGGGTACTCAATACTGCTGTATTCTTTAGGACAAGGCACACCCCAAACATTCGCAGGACGACCAAACACAATTTCATACGAACTAAGAGCCAACGGCAAGGCATCCGGCCCTGTAAGACCAGTTCTCGCTTGTACCTTAGCTAATTTCAGCTTCAAGGTACCATTGTAACATTCAACAAGTCCAGCAGACTGGGGGTGATTCGCTGCATGGAACTTCTGATTTATCCCCAAACCAGAGCATACTTTCTTCATGATTTGACCCACAAATTCACTCCCATTGTCCGACCATACAATTCTCAGCAAACCATACCTAGGGAAGTACTCTCTCAACAAAACCTTGGCTGGAGACAAGGCATTATTATCCTTTAGGGGGTAGGCCTCTATCCTTATCCACCTGGAAAAGGCGCAAACAACCACAAGGACATACTTCAAATTATTGCATCTCTCCATATGTATATAATCTAGCTGTATCACCTCAAACAGATACGTCGGAGGAGCTAAATGACCAGCTGGAGTTGGAGTTCCCTTACCAGGATTATACTTCAGGCAAATCATACAATGTTTCACCACGTTCTCTGCACATTTCGGAATTCCAGCATTCTGCCAAACTGGAGCCAACAACTTGCATATTCTCTTCGAACTTATGTAAGCCATTCCATGAGCCATTGTAACCACTGGGAGCACATGCGCATCTGGCAACAGCCATCGCTGGTGCTCTGACAACTCAACCCAACATCCTGTCGAATCCACCATACCCGTAGTCTCTCTTCAAACACTCACTTTTTTCTCAGTCGCTTCAGCCTGAATCATTTTCACACTTTCTATTGTGTCTTCACACATTCCACCAGCCATAACCCAATTAGCTGGGCCTGCAACATACATACGGCTCATCATGTCTTTCGCCGTTTCCTTCGCAACTTCATCTGCAAACGCATTCCCTCCCAACATCGTCCACAACTTTCTTATGCGCACTACACTTCATAACTGCAATCTGCTTTGGGAGAGTGAGAGATTCCAAAAGTTCATTCATCAACTGCCCATGCTGTCATTCATTTGCGCAATTGCTTGAATTTGTTCTGGGGTCAATCTCCTTCCCTCCTTCGACAAGAGATGACCTAAGTAGGTCACTTCTTGGCGACAATATTGGAACTTTGAAGGTGACACTTGATGAAGGTCAGACAAATACCGCAACAAAGAAAGAGTAGCCTCTTTACAAATCTTTTAATCATCCGCAGTAATCAACAAATCATCGACGTACTGAATAAGAGTAGCACCAACAGGTAACACAAAACCGTCCAGCTAAGTTTTTAACGCCTGACTATACATGGAGGGACTTTCACAATAACCTTGGGGAGCTCTCTTAAACCGGAAGCTTCGGCCTCCTAATGAGAAGCCAAAAATATCCCTGCTCTCCTCAGCAATAGGAATACTGAAGAAAGCATTCTTCAAATCGATGACAGAAAACCAAGCTGCCGAAGCAGGAATCAAAGTCAACAAAGCAGTGATATCAGGCACCACAGGAAACTGTGGCACGACAATCTTGTTGACCTCTCGAAGGTCGATCACAAACCGGTACACAGGTGGCTGAGAAACATCAGTACGTTTAAGGACAGGCAAAACAGGACTGTTACACACATTACCTCTTGTTTCCTCAACTACACCCTTCTCAACCAGATCATAAACAATCGCTAAAAGAGCTCTCTCACCATCACTCGATATCTTGTATTGGGGAATACGAGGTAGCCTAGCATTTGACTTAAGGGTGACAACATAAGGTGGAATCTGCAAAAGACAAACATCATTTGGACCTGTAGCCCAAAGTGTATCAGGAAGCGAGCGCAATTCCAGTGGCAAACAACCTTAGACAAATACAATGGGGAAATCACTTTCTTACCGAGGGTAAGTTGTACTCCTGAAGGAGAACAATGTAATGTCGCATACAATCTTTTCAGCAGGTCCAAACCCAACAGATTCTCACCACTACCAGTCGTTAGAATAAGTGGAGCTTCCAATTCACAAGGGCCAATGGAAAGGGACAAAGGACTAGAAACCGGATTACGAACTGGGGTGCCTGAAAATCCTACTGAAACATTAGTCAAGCCAGACAAAGGTGCGCCAGGAAGTTTAGAGTGCATAATAGAACTCTGACTGAACATCGAGCACATCCTGCGGATTCAGACCCAACTCGTTATCTTCCCATTCCTGATGCAGAAAAGTACACATTACATCAAAAACATACCTTTGCTTAGGCGGTTCCCACTAAAAGAAAATATCTATAACTGCTGGCAAATCAGTTTCCTCATGTGGCTCCTCGCAATCTTCGGGCTTGGACCGGTACCACTGAAGTCGTCCCATGTTGGCCGCGCCAACTGAAGAACTGGGATGTCAATACCGAGTGGCGCCAGGGACACGCCCAAAGTCCTCTGGGTTCCCTTGCCTTGGTACACAGAGACACAGAATACTTCTAGGTGGCGTCAGAGATCAAATTTATTAGCTGCAGCTAGTAGCAGAAATCCCAGCAATACAACACGGTGTACAACTCAAGAAACTGCTCAATTTTCATAGAGCAAGACATCACCTTTTATACACAATATTCTCATTATAAATGTACACCAACTGCACCAAATTCTGACCAATAGGACACATTTTCTAACTGAGTATCACATTAACAAAAACCAATTTACAGTAACCCAACCCAAAAGTTAATTATTAGGACTGTCCCAAATTCAATTTCCACAAGCCAGACAAACCTATAATTGAAAGCACTACCTATGTAATGAAAAGTCGTAAGGAAAGAAACAATTTTGATATTGATTAGGATAAGATATGTACAAGGAAACTAAAGGTTAACGAGGTCCTGAACAGTGATTGAAAAACTTAGACAACGATCAGCTAGTGAAACTGGTTTTGCAAAAGGTCAGTTTCAGGTGAAAAGGGTCACTCTTTCTCTGCGGTTCATTCAGAGTCAGAAAAACCCAAGTTAATATATGCACGAACTCAGAATGCCAGACCACTTGTTCGTTGTGCCTACTTCACAGGCCTACGTGAGGGCAAGACTAAAATGGAGTCAGGTTTGAGAATTACTGAACCACAAGGGTGAATAGAATTTTGATCGTTACAGAACAATTTATCCATGGATAAAAAAGTTCTTCTTTCATTATTTGATTTTCATTTGTTGAAACTTATAGATGGTCCCTTACAGCACCGTCTTCTGGATGTGCCAACCCATAACTTGATGACCTTGTTAAAGGTGAATTCCTGAGGGGAAGTCACCTTTCACTACACAGTGGAAAAAGTCCTACAGAAGGTTTAAACTTAGCCCTGCAAGGAGGCCCAGAACTTTCTCTGGTCGGATCCTATAGATGCATCTGAAATCAACTTTTAGGACCCTCGGATATAAGGATCACGCTAAACCTGCTGCCAGAGCGCTCCAGTTTATAAAAAGTTTTAGACATCTTCCTTGGCAGGGTATACGCCAAGGAGACACTTTAGAAGGTCAATCTCATTGTTTTTTCCCACTTTCCTCTTAATGAAACGAAAAAACTAAACTTCCATTAGTGAATTCAATATTTAACTCAAACATTTAGCAAAGTCGTATGGATGCCCATGTTGTCTCATGTGTATAGCTCTCCTGCAAAGGTAGCTAAAAATCTGGTTTTAAATATTGGAGGATCAACTTATGAAGGAAGATCTAACTACTGAGTAAAATATAACTGGTACACAGTGCCAGAATGTTATCCAAAATTAGCCCTGGCTAAAATGTTCAAAACCATTCGCACTACAGGAAGCCATGACTACAATGGGCTTTAGAGGCTATCATGGTCCGGTCATAGCTGTCCACCCTGGCCTAAAAACAGCCTTCAGCCAGAGTGCTTTATGCCTTAATATATAAAGACGTGTTAAAAATAACAGAACTCATGAATTTGTAGGAATCTATTTCAGATCCTACTTCCTCGACTATTTGGGCGATGCTTGATCCCACCTCGCTTTAGCTTTGCCACCTACCAGCATATCAAAGCCAAAGGGTTGCTATATGTAAGATAACAGCACAACAGTGTGCGTATGAAATACAGACAAGAAATGCCACCAAGCCAAATGGTGTATCCTAGATGCTGCTATAAATGCTGAAAACTTGCTTGTTTTATTTAAATATCCTGGATTTGGTGTTGTGGTTACATTTTTTGACTATATTATGAAACCCCAAAAATGTAGATGACATATTGTGATGCTCAACCCTCATTGTTAGGACTTTGAACCCTGAGGCACAATCCTCATAGCCTGAGGTCTCTGAGGAATTCGCCTTTTGAGAGAGGGAAAAACACCTTGCTGTGAACCTGTCCTAGCTGACCTTTATCCAGAGCAAGGTAAGTGGCTTTATTATTTTTTTAATTTAATTTTAACTAACCTGTCTTCTGTCAACTTTCCTCCACCCCACCCAGCCCCCCGCCCTATCGCTTTTACCTGTGACGGCTGCCACTACCTTTATCTACTGTAGTCACCTTTTGTGCTTCATACAGCCAACCTTGTTATCTTGACAATCATAGAACACAGATGTATTTCTTTGGGTCTCTAAAACTGTAGTCAACACCATCCACCAGAATTAGGTAGTTATCTTTCCCATAGTTTCCATTTGCTAACTATTTGGAAAGTGAATCCTTAATGAAAAGTAGACGCGAGCCAAGGAAATTAATTGCAAAAATTCTGCATGAACAGGTCAGAAAAATAGGAACCAGCACAACAGATCAAGCATTCTAGCCCTATCCGTATGCAAGCAAAACTTGATTTTCCTTTTCTGGTCCCGAAAACACAAAGAAACTGCCATGATTTGTTTCAATGTTTACATCAAGCAGTCCTGCATCACAGCATGACTGAACTATTTAATCTATTGCTATATATAACATTGGAATATGGCTTTATTATGGTGCAATGTGAGGTTACTAATCAAATCTGGTCAGAAAAATATGCAGTCTTGCTAATGAG
Organism: Lissotriton vulgaris; assembly: GCF_964263255.1. Classification (NCBI taxonomy): domain Eukaryota; kingdom Metazoa; phylum Chordata; class Amphibia; order Caudata; family Salamandridae; genus Lissotriton; species Lissotriton vulgaris. Next base: position 387,655 of record NW_028249665.1, on the reverse strand, counting down.
TGTTTTAAAATGAGTGTTTTAAAATGTTAAAGCAACTTAATTGAGTAAAAGTTATTGGAAATACAGTCCTTTGTTTAGTCGCCTTGCTTCAAAGATGTAACCTAACCCGTGCTGTACCGAGACCGAAAACAGTCTAAAAAATACTAAACGGTCTTGCCAGGGCCCTTGTTTGGAGGTCACTGCAGCTTGCACCACCCATTGCCCCCACTAGCACTGCCAATGACAGAAAGATCACAACTAACCATCTCATGCAGGTATGACCATTCAGACTTTAAATATACAATAAAACCATCTACAGCATGCTGCCCAAATTATTCTTATAGCTTTTGATGACAGGTAATAGTGACTTCTATGTATATTTAATCGTTAAACAACTGTTGTTGTGTCCCACACAAAATTATACAAACAGCGCCACCATGTGGCAGGCTGTTATAAGAGCCAGTGTTTACAATAAAGTGCTGGTGCAGAACACCAGAAACCACTAGCTCAAATCAAGCACTGGACGGTAGGCAATATTATATAATATTACCAGCAATATTCCTGGAAATCTCCAACCGGTGTAATAGAGGGAGTATTTGTAAAATGAAAAAACAGGTAAAAGTACATTCAGGCAGAGATGTAAAGCTCCACTTGTACTTTTTGTTATTTGTCATGAATCATTACTACATGATTGGATTTTCTGAATATCTGAACATCCTGATTCCACTGTGATAATATAATGAGAACATTACAATCTTTAAGGAAGCGCGGCGATGGTTGTGATTACGGTTATTTATTTTCCCGCAGTGTCTTTCTCTGAAGAGAAGTGTTATTCTTCTGGGCAGCTTTCATCTCAGTACCTCAGCTCATTCAGTTTCTATGCACCTCGTTACATAGATTATTAAGATAAATTAAACTCTGCTGAGCTGCCAAATGAAAACATCTAAGGAACATCGACCAACGCACTTAATGCATCCAATAAAATTCAATTGGTGCCATGCTGTTAATATCTACAATGAAAGCAGCACCTAACTTTCCCTTTTGATGATTTGGAAAAATGCCAAAAGAATGTTGAGTGGTTGCTGGAGTTTGCATTTGCATTCACTGGGCAGTTTGCTAAAGCTGAATTCGATTGAAGACGATTCCATCATCAAATAAGCTTTATTTTTATTCAAGTGATGATAAAGAAAAATGCATATACATTTGCAAAGCCACCGATCCTATTAGCAATTTTCATTCTTCAAGCAAGTACTATCTGCTGAATGGAGCACCTGCATGTAGCTGAGCACTCCCATAGTCGGTCTTCCAATCTTAATTAAATGGTAAAGAAAGATTGCCTTTGATAGCAGTGGTCCCATTCTAAATGCCATGTGTGTGAGGTTGTTTTACATATTAAGAAAGAAAATGCATTATTTATGAGCTTCAGGAAGGATGAGGAGTCTGCAAACTGTAGCAAAATATGTATTTATGTTTATTTATATTTTACTATCGTACACAAACACTATTTTCTTGGGATTGATAAACTTCCATGAGCTACACTGACATCTTGGAAAATCATTTCGTTCCTAATTCCTAACCCCAACACAATACACTTCTCATAGTAAAGAAATCCACCAGTTTCAAACTAGGGTGCAATAGCACCATAAATATTTACTTTACTTCACGACCAGGAAGGTTTTCCCAAATGGACTCCCTTATTCCAGTGTTTTGGGGTCTAGAGCTAAATGTGCAAAAAAGTTGTAAAAGACATGGAGCAGGTTAAAAACATGTCCATTGAGGTAGAACTGTATGCATGCTCATCACTTTTTTTTACTCGGTAAACCACTGCACCCTCCCTGAGTTCACCCATCTTCTCAAATCTAACCCTAACCTTGAAACTGTTAAAAATCTGCCATCGTGGTGGATATTTCCCATCTCCCTTATGTGCTGGCATATGCCATTTTTGGTGCTACAAAATTAAGTTTAGATGCACAAACATTTTTGTGAAGCAGTGTGTGTACTCGACGTTGACTGCTGTTTTCAGCATCTCGGGTAAACAGTAATTTTTATTTCATTTATTATCATAAGCCCCTAACGTGCCACTTAAGAATGCTTGTGCCCAACCAGACTGAAAAAAATCATTTTTCTGAGTAGAATTAAACAAGCCAATTTTGGTTGGTGTTTCCTTGTTTATATTACGTAGTAGTGCTGGCAGTGGATTTTCCGTGTAGGGTAAGTGACGAGTTTATTCCAGGTGAAGGAATCCACAGGTGACCTCCAGCACCTCGCCCTCCAACTGACACTTGGAACTCAGCCTTCCACAAAATCGTCAATGTGATTTCACTCATAAATCTTGTAATGTAATCCTAAAAAATAATAAAATAGACAACCAAAGGTAGACAGTAAAAACATGACATTTCTAGCCCACAACATAATCTTTATACAGCACAGGAACACATCTTTGTGTACATGTTCCATGTGAGTTGCACCCATGTCTTTGTGGTAACTCCATACCAAAGAAATGCACATACAAAATCCATTTCCCCCAAAGAACAACTGTAATCCTGTCTATATTCCCAAATCTGCCATTCTTGGTATGCACAAAACTAGGCATTACTCACAGTGGCAGCTGGTAAATTTTGGAGGGAGGGGGGGATGGGGAATATACACGCTCACATAACACTCACAGCCATGCATTCAAACACACACACACATCAATTCACAACACTCTTTACCAAACATTCATACATACAGGCACGCACGCACCAAACATTAATTTAAAGGAAAACAAAGCACTCACTTACTTGCAGCCAGCTCTGCATCGGCGGTTCCAGGAGGCTTGGGACGGCTGCCTTCCTTAGGTCAGCCAATGAGGGAAGGCAGCAGCCCCAATGTTATCACAGAGTGGGATGGGGTCAGTGAGACTGCTGACCCCACCCCACTCTGTGATTAAGTGTCACTGATTGACACCCGATCCTGGGCGCTTCAGGGATTAAAACTGAAGTGCCCAGGTGTGAAGCAATCAGTGACGCTACCCCTCATCACCGACGGGAGGGCCTCAGGGACCTTTGCTGAGCTGAGGACATCACGCTCTCAGGAGCTGTGACTTCCTCAGCCCAGCAAAGTTCAGCTGAGGCAGCCTGGAGCCTGTGCTAAATCTGCATGTCTGGCTCTTGGCTGCCTGAACTGAAAGTGAACAGTGTATTTCAGGCTGACCTTTGTTCAACCTGACAGACACTGTTCGTGAGGGGCAAAAGGTAGATGAGCAAGGCCCCTCTGCCCCAATGCCCCGGCTATGCCTGATTATTCGTACTATCTGCAATGGGGCAGAACCTTTGCACTCACCTTCAGCAACACAACCTGGTGTCTTTATTCTGACCCACCTCAAGAATTTGCAAATCAGTTTTTCAAGACCCCCTCATACGCTAGCTCTTTACTCTGCATGTTGCATTGATCCAACTAGACATACGTGAAGTGTCAACCATTAGTCGCCTATTAATCCGACAACATGTCTTCTACAACTGGCTTTCAACTTAATTTTTAAGTGAGTGCTAACCTCAGCAAATTTTTCTAAATGCGATTAAAGCACTTGACTAAACCATTGCTCCAGGGATTGGAAAGCTCTTCCTCTGTATCCACAGGAGAAGGTTGAGTTGTCACAATCCCTTGCAAAGCATTCCACGGATTTGTCCCTGCATAGCCACCAAAAGTCCTCTCACACACTGTGGTTCATCTCTCAGATACCTAAATGTCCTTCATGTGCTAAACATAACACTATTTTCCTCATGGCACAAGGCACCACAATTGTCCCAGTATACGTAAAGGACCCAAGTCAGTTCTGAGGCCACTTAAACATACGGTTCAGCATCATCAATTCTTAGGTATTCTGGACAAGAAATCGGCAAGCAGATTCCTTCTGCCAGGTACCTATTCGATCATGTAGGTATATTCCTGTAATTGATAATGGAGTTTGGCTACTCTGGATGTGATCTAGGCACCACCTTTAGCGCAGAATAAATCAATAAGGGTTTGTGATCCTTGCGTAGGATAAAAAGACCCACCCACACATTAGTTCAAAAGTAGTGTGTTCCCCACCACAATGCTAATGCCTCCTTCTCAATAGTAGACTAGGTGTGGTCTGGTCCAGAAATTGCTCTTGGTGCTAATGGCACAACCTCCTCTCTACCATTGTATCTTCTTTGCATAAAAAAGCTACAAAGCCAAAGTTGCTGCACCTGTCACAATGATACCCACATCCTTAGTCTCAAAGAGGTTCAAAGGTTGGTCTGACATAATGTCCTTCTGAAATTCTTTTCAAAACCACACTGACAATTTAGCTTTCTCACAGCCTGCTGGGCAGAAAATCTGGATTTTATTAAGGACACTAAGGCTAATATTATGAAAAACTCCTTTATTGCCACAGCTCAGCAGCAACAATTGAAGAGATCTTAGAATTCAATGAACATTCTAGAGAAGTATAAAGTCCCTTTGTGACCAGCCATCTTCCTTCTTTGTTAGAACTACGAGGAAAGATCACCATGCAGAAAACAGGATTACAACTGAAGATAGCTCTCTAAAAGTGGCCTAAAGGAAAAGTAGCTTTTAATTCTGAAATAAAAGGAACACATAATGTAATATCTCATGCAAAAGGGAGGGATACAGAATAAATAGCGGTGGGATAATATTAGCCTCTGTGTCCTTAATACAATCCAGATTTTATGCCCAGCAGGCTGTGAAAAATCGAAATTTTATGGCACGACACGTAGGCCATATTATGCAAGTTCAAAGTGCATTAAGAACATTATCAATCACATAAGAGATTGGTCTGAAATAACAAGATTTAAACATACTATCACTAGACCAGTCTGCTGCCCTAAGGATATCTTGCAGACCTCCTCCCAGAAAAAAGACCTTAGAAGCCGAAGCACCTCTGAGGGAGTGAGCTCCAAAAACAGATATATCCACTCCGCTTTCATGCATAACATCCTTTACCCATCTTGCTAGGGTTGGAGAAGAGACTCCTTTATGAGGGGAACTATAGGAAATCAGTAGTTGGCATTCATTCAGTCTTAAATATTTAGTTCTTTTCTCGTACTCTTTCAGACACTTAACTACGCAGAGTCTTTCATTCTGAGGATAAAAGGGTAAAAGATAGAGGAAGACATTGTCTTAGTTCTTTTTTTAAGATAGAAGCAAATGCCTTCAGGTTGGAAGGCCCTGCTAGAAATATCTAATGCCTTAACATCTGAGGTTCCCCTAAAATATACTAGACATAGTAAAACAGTAAGTTTGTAAGAGATACGTTTAAGAGAGAGAGAAGAATTATCTCCCCAAGAAGATAGAGTTCTAAGTACAAGAGAAACATCCCAAAGGGCGGTATATTTAGCAGAAGGGGGGTTGAGAACTCTCATGCTTCTCATTATCTTTTTAGTTAATAAGCTCTGCCCAACGGAGACTCCGGCAATCAAAGAATGGGCGGCAGAAAACGAAGATCTGTAAACATTAACAGTTCTGTAAGATAGACCAGATGTAAAGAGTTCTGAAAGGTATTTGACAATGTGAACTAAATCAGTTGAAATGGGATCATAATGTCGTTGAAGGTACCAGTGAACCCATTCGTTCCATGCCAATCGATAAGCTTTCTTTGTACCGGATGCCCATGACTCAGAAATGAGTGTGAAAGCATTTGACGAAAGCCCTGGGATTCGCCACTGTCTCCTGAAATCTTCCATGCCGTCAGCACCAGAAGACCTTGTTCTACCAGGGGATGAGTGTCTCCTTCTGGACCTAGGAGTACTTCTCTGAAAGAAGGGATTAGAATGGGAAAGTCTATACTAATTTCTAGAATTACCGGGAACCAGGCTTGAGATCTCCAGAGTGGAGTTATCACGACCATGCTCTCTCTGTAACGTCGAGCATGAAGAAGTAGACGAGGAAGCAATGCAAATGGTGGGAAGGCATAAGGGGTCAAACCGCTCCAATCTTGGAGAAAGGTGTCCACCTTTTGAGCCTGAGGGTCCGGTCTCCAACTGAAAAAAGTCCTCAATTGAGTATTCAGACAGTTGCAAAGAGATATGTCTGGAAGGGACCCCATTGGGATTGGATGGTTAAGAAAATCTGCTTGTCTAGTCTCCAGTTGCTGGAGTCCTTGAAATTCCTTGCGAACCAGTCCGCTACACCATTGTTCAACCCAGGAATGTGTTCCGCCACAACTGATATTCCTTTGTTCAAACAGTAGTCCCAGAAACCTTTTGCTAGGTCCGATAAACCCTTGGAATGAGGACCCCCTAGTTTGCTGACATACCGTACCGTGGAGACATTGTCCATCCGTAACGTTACACAGCAGTTCGCAGAGTTCCGGGTGAAAGAACGAATCGCAAATGAACCTGCTACCAATTCTAAGCAGTTGATATGCAACTTCTTCTCTTGAGAAGTCCAACGACCCCCTGTTAATGAGTTCCCACATCTTGCTCCCCATTCTTCCAAACTCGTGTCTGATTCTATTATTAGGTCCGGTTCCTCCCCAAAGATGGCTCTGCCATTCCATGCCTCTAGGTTCTTCAACCACCAGAGGAGTTCGGTCCTCGAGTCCTGGTCCAGAGGGATCAGATGGGAGTAGGAGTGAGTCGAACTCAGGGACTTGGCCTTCAATCTCTGAAGTGCTAGAAAATGCAATGGACCTGGGAAAATTGCCTGAAATGTGGATGAAAGTAGGCCCAGGATCTTTGCTAGGGTCCTTAAGGGGAAGGAGTCTAGGCCGAGTAACTTTCTGAGCTCCTTCCTCACCTTTCTTACTTTCTCCGTTGGGAGTCTCAATTCTGCTTTCACTGTGTCTACCAGGAAACCCAGAAATTGTGTCTGTTGATTTGGAATTACACAAGATTTCTTTGTGTTTATAATGAAGCCTAGGTGTTGTAAGAGGCATATTGTAAGGTCCGTGTGAAGTGACACGGTGTCTTTCGATTGGGCCATTATGAGGATATCGTCGAGGTATACGATCAGTCTCACTTCCCTCTGTCTGAGCCAGGTGGTGACAGGTCTGAGTACCTTGGTGAAACACCAAGGGGGAGACGATAGCCCGAAGGGGAGGCTGCAGAACTGGAATAGTTTCTCTTCCCAGGTGAATTGGGGGAACTTCTGATGAGGTCCCCATGTAGGGATTGTTAAACATGCATCTTTTTGGTCCAGTCTGGTTAACCAGTCCCCCTTTCATAAAATGTCCCTCAGGAGGTGTATCCCCTCCATTTTGAAGTGTTGGTACACTACCCACTGGTTTAAGTCTTTCAAGTTTATGACTGGTCCTGTTCCTTGTTTTTCTTTTCCACTAGAAAGATATTGCTGAGAAGGTCAAGGTAATTGCCTTCAACAATAGCACCTTTCAGTTCAGTTCAGTTCAACTTGATTCGGGTACAGCAGTACCCATAAAAGCACAAAAACAAGTACATATAAAATTAACCATTAAAATATTTTTTTTTAAATTCCATTATACAAATCCAAAGTGACTTTGTGCAAAACTATACATCATCACAGTGCAAATAGATTATTAAGGTAAGGGAACAATTAAGTCACAATACATAACTTGTTTGTAATTATGTCAAGCATCAATCATTGATCTGCGAGCCCTTACTGCCGATTTTTAAAAAGTGCAAGTACGAAAAATAAGGTCCACATCATCTAAAGGTAACATAGAACGAAGTGCTGCCTCTAAACTAGTCGGTCTTCTCTTGTTAAAATATGAACATAAAAACTGTTTGAAATATTTGCTATAGTATTTACAGAAAAATATACTGTGCTTGATAGTTTGCTCACTCCTCCCATCAGAAGGGCACAGGTTCGATTTTGGATCAAGGCTATAACCAAGTGGGAAGGAAAGTGTGAAACGAATTGTGCCAGCTCTCAAATGGAACAATAGGCTCATCTCCCATCCGCTCATTGGTAAGGACAAATACATATGGAGTGGATAACTATACTGTTCGATGTCCATGTAGTTGCGCACACTAATTTTTCTGGCCTCTGCTACCTCCCGCTTGGTCTTATATAGGGAGTACAGAGCGTTCTGCATTTCCTTTTTTGCGACTAAGGTAGCGAGTGTAGGGTCCCAAAAATGCTCTCCTTATTTATACTGCGCAAACTACTCAACACACCACTCAACCATGGGATTTCTAGCCACTTGGCACAACCCAGACAGTCCTTAATAATTGTCTGGGTCAAGGAGGCTGCTTCATTCTTCCACACTGCAATCCACATAAGTGCCGGGCGAGCCCTAATAAAATCAGTAATAAAATTAATATTGAGCTCTTTGTGGGATATGTAATGGGAGGTTGAGATTGGGACATTCAATAATTTCCTGCAAAACCTATTCTCCTCCTGCTGTATACCAGAGCAGTTGACCGTCCCCCATATCTCAGCGCCATAAGTGGCTACTGGGATCCACTGGAGTTTGTAAATCGAGTTAGTGGCCTTTGAGAACTTGCTCCTGGCGTGGGCTAAGTGCTCACTCCAGGAGCCGTTCGCAGCAAAGGCCAAACCCAAGTATACAAAAGATTTTACCGAGCTTAACTTATGGCCGTCTATTACGATCGGGCGTATAGCATGTTTACCCAGGCCGCTGCTCATTAAAAACTATTTTTTTAAATTAACTTGCAAATCTAAGTTTTTCATAAAAATATTAAAATCTTGAACAAGGAGGCGTAATGAATTTGATGTGTCGTCGTCGGATCACTGAAATATTATCGACGGACATTATATCGAGTGGGCAAAATATCGTTGACAAATTATCGACAGACAAAATATCGAGTTTCTATCTACAAACAGGTAAGTACAAAAATATCGAGTTAAAAATATCGTTTACTAAAATATAGTTTTTAAAAATTTCGACTTTACTAAAAACAATGTTAAATTAAATTAATATTAAAAATTAATTACTAAAATATACTTAAAAATACTTAAATTAACCTATAATAAATAAATAATGAATGAAAGTTAAAAAAAAAAAAATTTAATTCATATTTGTTAAAACGTATATATATAGTAACAAAATATAATTAAATAGCCAATATTATTAACGTACAATAACAAAAGTGTAAAAATTACTATTCCCACTCCAAAGAGTGCAAGCGTAGGGAAAGCGTTGGATAGCGTAGGGGTTAATATTACTATTCCCACTCCAGTGGGTGCAACAGTAGGGAAAGCGTTGGATAGCGTAGGGGTAAAAATTAATATTCCCACTCCAGTAGGTGCAACAGTAGGGAAAGCGTTGGATAGCGTAAGGGTAAAAATTACTATTCCCACTCCAAAGAGTGCAATAGTAGGGAAAGCGTTGGATAGCGTAAGGGTAAAAATTACTATTCCCACTCCAAAGAATGCAACAGTAGGGAAAGCGCTGGATAGCGTAGGGGTTAAAATTACTATTCCCACTCCAGTGAGTGCAACAGTAGGGAAAGGGTTGGATAGCGTAGGGGTTTAAATTACTATTCCCACTCCAGTGGGTGCAACAGTAGGGAAAGCGTTGGATAGCGTAGGGGTTAAAATTACTATTCCCACTCCAAAGAGTGCAACAGTAGGGAAGGCGTTGGATAGCGTAGGGGTTAAAATTACTATTCCCACTCCAGTGGGTGCAACAGTAGGGAAAGCGTTGGATAGCGTAGAGGTAAAAATTACTATTCCCACTCCAGTGGGTGCAGCAGTAGGGAAAGCATTGGATAGCATAGGGGTTAAAATTACTATTCCCACTCCAAAGAGTGCAATAGTAGGGAAAGCGTTGGATAGCGTAGGGGTAAAAATTACTATTCCCACTCCAGTGGGCGCAACAGTAGGGAAAGCGTTGGATAGCGTAGGAGTTAAAATTACTATTCCCACTCCAAAGAGTGCAACAGTAGGGAAAGCTTTGGATAGCGTAAGGGTTAAAATTACTATTCCCACTCCAGAGAATACAACATTAGGAAAAGTAAATACTTCATATATTATTTAAAAATTTAAAAATGAATATCTATTAATAATTAATTAAAAATTATTAAAATGTTATATAATATAATAATTAATATATTAGAATTACTAATTAACAATAATTATTTAAATTAATCGCCTATTAATACAAATTAATGAAAAATTAACAATTAATTATTTAATAATTAAACATTTTTTAACAATTATTTCCAATGAAATCAATTTAAATAAATGTAATTATTTTTTTAATTATTAATAAATTACTTCCCACCCTATTCCCCTATAAACCCACAACCCGCTACAGAAAATAAATTATTAAAATTAACATAATAACAATTAATCAATTAAATTAAATTAATTGGCTAATAACATTTTTATAATTACCCATAAATACTTAGTTAATAATTAATTCTAAATAAATACCAATAAATAATTTTACATATTTAATTAATTATAATTTAATTACTTCCCACCCAATTCCCCTATAAACCCACAACCCGCTACAGAAAATAAATTAGTAAAATTTACATAATTACCAATTATTCAATTATTTAAAATTAATTACCAATTAAAATTTAATTATTAACAAATATAATTTAATTAACAATTAATTAAAAATTACTATCAATAAATACATTTACATATTTAATTAATTATAATTAAATTACTTCCCACCCTATTCCCCTATAAACCCACAACCCGCTACAAAATTAAATTACGCAATAATTATAAAAACAAAATTCATTAATTAAAATAATTATAACATAAATACACACTTTTCACACATATTATAACATAAAAATACACTATAAAAAATTAGATATTATTAAAAAATCGATATTTTTAACTATCTATATTATATACTTCGATATTTTAACTTTCTATATTTTTAACAGTCGATATTACTTCACTTGCCTTAAAAACGATATTTTGGTTATCTATATTCTGTCCTGTCGATATTTTGTCCAGTCTATATTTAAAACTCGATATTATGTCCAATCAATATTTTGGAGTCGATATTATGTCTGCTCACCGTCGTCGGCATAGAGTAGCGCAGGAATGGGCATTTTATGAATATATGGGACATCTTGGGTTGCCACTTTCTGGGAAGCATTCAGGTCATTAATGTATATAATAAAAAGCAGGGGGGCCAACACTCAACCTTGTCTGACCCCCCTGCCGATGTTAATGAATCCTGAAACCTCACCTCCCGCCCCAATTCTTACTTGAGCCTTAAGGTCTCTATGCAAGTAAGCCAGAAAGTTAACCAGGTTTTCGTCGAGACCCTTAGACAAAAGGATAGCCCACAGCTTTGACCTATTTACTAGGTCAAAAGCAGTGGACAGATCCATAAAAGCCATGTAAACCGGGGATTTCTTGGCGATGGCATACTTACTAATGATTAGGTTCAGGTTAACCCCTTCCCTGCTCGGTACATTCCCCTGCTGTGCTGGGGGAAGGGGGGCGGGCGCAGCGCTCCCATGCTCATGACGAGCTCAGCTCGTCATGAGCTACAGTGCTCCTGTGCTCATGACTAGCTGAGCTCGTCACGGCCGCACCCGTTTCTTTAGAACGCTTAGCACAGCAGGGGAATTAGCCCAGCGTGCAAGCGTTCTAAAGGCCATGACGAGCTCAGCTCGTCATGAGCACCGGAACACTGTAGCTCATGACGAGCTGAGCTCGCCATGAGCATGCAAGGGGTTAAGGCATTGTTCCCTTGTTCCTACCTTGCTTCTGAAACCCAGCTGACAAGGGTCTAAGATGTTGGTTGCTTCTGTCCAATCTATGATTTTATTATATAGAACTCTCCCTAAAATTTTGAGAGTGTTATCTATTAGGGAGATGGGGCGATAGTTACACGGAAGTGACCTATCGCCTTTTTTGAAGATCGGTACTATTATACTTCTGGCCCATGTATCAGGAATCTTTGCCAGAATCAGATTATTAAAAATATTCAAAAGCAAAAGGGCCCAGAAAGCCGGGTTCCATTTAATTAGGTCTATTGGCTGCCCATCGGGACCAGGCGCTTTATTACCTAGGCTTTGGTTGATTGCTTCAATTACTTCAGAGATGCGGATGTCTATAGGTGTTAGGTTGCCAATGATAGGAGTTGAATCAGATGAAAAAGGGACAGAATAAGAAGCGGAGAAGTGATCCACCCAGGCCTCGCTCGTTATATTGCAGCTAATTGGCGTCATTGACTGCCCCATGGAACGCACTTCCCTCACTGTCCCCCAAAAGATGTTGCAGTTTTTTAGGTTAGCAGCATCGGACAGCTTGTCCCAATGTTCTTTCAAAACTTCATTTTTCCTGTGTTTGATTACCACCTTATAATCGCTTCTTGCCTGTTTAACCGTCGTGGGGCATCTCGGAATAGTAGTTAGAGCCCTGCGGAGGTTCCTATTTGCTTCGGAGCAAACATGATTGAACTAACTAGGGACAGATGCCACCTTTATGGCAGGTTTAGATATGATGGTTTTGACAGTCCGCCATATCTTCCCAAAATCCTCAATTATATGCGCAGGTGCTGATTCAAGGGAAAGGCAGGTCTCAATCAGAGGCATGTTATTTTTTGCCAGTGTCCTAAAGATTTCTGCATTATCAGCCAACTTCCAACATAATCTTAGGTTATCTGTTGAGACCGTTAGGTTTGCCACCCCGCATTCAATATGAGAGATGGTCCGTCCGATTATGTTTAGTGTTACCTTAATGGGGTTATGATCCCCAAAATCGGAGGGTATAACCGCAGCAGATGCCACTAGTTTTTCTATTAGAGGTCATACAAAAAAACGTAATCTATTATAGAACCACTCTCCCTTCCTCTATATGTCGGGTGACTATTCCTATGAGAACCTACGACTGAATCCATAACATTGGATAGGTTGTACGATTTAATCAGCCTCTCGAGTTCTCGGCCTCTGATATGCGAGGGTTGTGCACAGAGAACTGTATCCATATCTGCACCTTGACCTTGAAATTTGGCATTAAAATCACCACCTACTACAATACCCAAAGCGTCTCCCTTAGCAGATTGATTGTCCAGATCTGAAACAAAATCAAATAACTTTAAAAAGCTTTTGTTAGGAACTGACTGAAAGTCCTTATTATAAAAATTCAGTAAGTAAAATTGGATACCCCTTTTAAACAATACTGCTTGGAGGTCTAAACTATTTGTTGGGATTACTTTGAAGGTTCCCCCTGCTGACACCTTAAATCCCAGAAATAAACCCCCCGATGGCCTCCCCATCCTAGGTGTTTGTGCAGGGACACTATAACAATGAAAACCCTCAATATATAGGTTTTCAGTAGCCCAAGTCTCCTGGAACATAAGAATATCATGTTCCCTTACTAAGTTTAACCATTCAGTATTATCTAGTTTTGATCAGAGACCTGCCACATTCCAGCTAAGCATACTCAAACTTGCTCCGTTATCCCTTTTTGCTAGGTCTTTCTTCCCTTGGACACAGAGAGGTGCCATTGGTGTAACTCCAGTTGGCGAGATACTATCAGCCGTAAAGTCTAAGGGTGTTGGTGGTCAGTCTTGTTGGTCCAAACTTTGGAGAACTTGGAAATTAGTAGACAGGGGTATGGTTGTTCCAGGGCCACTGTTATGGGTGATTGGACGTTTGTAAAAGTAACCCAAAGGAAGAGCACTAATATCGGTAGGAGGATTAAGGGTTGCATCATTAATCGACAAAAGATGGCGAACCTGCTGGGGCCTTCTAAAATTTAGAACAACACAATCCCCCTGAATTCATTTATGGGAGGGCCCTACCCACCCGACTCTTCTTGCCATAATTATGTCCTCCCTTCTGTGTGGTTCAAAACGTTTGTGTTTGCAAAGCCAGTCCACTGACTTTCTTTGCAGGTCGGACCATGACTCCCGCTGTCCCTTTTTTAATGAGGGGACTCTGCTTAAAACCAGGACATATGGTACAGAGGCCGGTGGGAGATGCAAAACGTCCAGGTTGTTCATAGGACTTGGCTCCCTGGGTGCTCGGGTAACATCATTGCTATCATTATTTGGCCTTGAGGACGGCTTAGGGGATCTGCAATTGTCTGCATTTCCTTTGCGTGTACCCCCCCCCTCCCCGCCTATCGCTGCAACTTTATCACCCTGAGTTGTTGAAGGTGGTGCCGTGGTTACAGGTACTCTGTGAAGGTTAGGGGCCTAGTCACAACTTAATATACCAGACAACGTTGGTTCAAGAGCAATTATACCCTCTCCCACCCTTTTTATATTTACTGCTACCTCATTTATTTTATGCATTTCTTTCCATAGGCCATCCAGTTTCATAGCAAAAACTCCCATTAGATCATCCAATCTAGATTCAAAACCTTCCATCAGGGTGTCCAAAATTTCGATGCCCAAATCGTGTGTGTTAGAGCCACTGGCAAAAGGTAATTCAGTCTGGGTGGAGATAGAGATAGTTGGCCTAGCCTCAAGTATTCCAATATCAGCCCCACCTTTGTTGTTCCTCGCGTTAGCTGTATTGGAGTCCATTGATTTTCTTCTAGGTTCCATCTGGTTGGGTTTTGAAACATTAATCTTACTCCCAATACAGGAGCAGTCAAATCTGCCGTTTAGTTACCTTGCCTCGCATATTGCTCGCTGGGACATGTGGGTCCTGGGTAATCTGAGCCATGATCGGTGGGGTCTTTATTATCTCTATATCCGGACTCAATGGCACAGGTTTAGCTCTTGGTTTCGAAGCAGGGAGTGACTCATTAGCGCCCCCAATGGACAGGCGTGAATGAGGTGCTGCTAGATCTAAGGATAGCCGTCTCTCTGTAGCTTGGATTTGGTAGATGAGCACCGACTCGGCCCTTACGATGAAATCATCCAAAGTGCCTGCGGCCCCCTTTCACTTGCTCAGTTGTGGCATCCCTTGTGGCATGGTTACAGGCTCCAGTACTCAGTACTCAGCTCAGAATTTACCTTGTTATCGTGTGTCGACGCTCCTCAATTAGAATGCCAAGGGGGGTGGCCCGACCCGGCCTCTTCTGGCCCCTGACGGCCACAGACGGCTCGCCCTTTGCCCGTGCTTCGCCCGGCGCCCGCCCGCGTCCCGCGATGCGGGGACCATGTACTGTTTAAATAGAGGGTGGAGGCGGAGCTGTCAGCTTGATCTCAGGTGAGCAAGTCCTGGAGGCTCCTGGTCCCTGGAGTCCACTCCTGGATAGCCGGCACGATGTTCCTGTGGAAACTGGGGTGAGGGGGTCCCCTGCTGCTGCCACAAACCACAAGTTGCCCCTGGGTCAAAGCAACCTCTGCGAATGGCCCCCGCGAAGCGGGGGCCGCGAGAGGTTAAATGGAGGGTGGAGGGTGGAGGCGGGGCTGTCAGCTTGATCTCAGGTGAGCAAGTCCTGGAGGCTCCTGGTCCCTGGAGTCCACTCCTGGATAGCGGGCACGATGTTCTTGTGGAAACTAAGGTGAGGGGGTCCCCATGCTGCTGCCACAAACCACAAGTTGCCCCGGGTCAAAGCAACCTCTGCGAGCGGCAACCGCGAAGCGGGGGCCGCGAGAGGTTAAATGGAGGGTGGAGGGTGGAGGCGGGGCTGGCAGCTCGATCTCAGGTGAGCAAGTCCTGGAGGCTCCTGGTCCCTGGAGTCCACTCCTGGATAGCGGGCACGATGTTCCTGTGGAAACTGGGGTGAGGGGGTCCCCCTGCTGCTGCCACAAACCACAAGTTGCCCCCGGGTCAAAGCAACCTCTGAGAGCGGCACCTTTCTTTACCAAGTCTTGTACCTCTTGGGAGACCAGAAGTTTGTCTTTATGAGAGAGGGTAATATCCCGGTGGGAGTCTTGACTGGAAAGAGGTATCGATGAAATCTATCTTGTAACCTCTCACCGTGTCTAGGACCCAGGGGTCTTTGGTCACTAAGTTCCAATTCCTTGCAAATTGACGTAAACTCCCTCCCACCTTTGGAGGGGTATCAGAAAGGTCTTTCCAGATTCCTACCTGATGAGAAAGAGCGTTGTCTTCCTTGACCTCTGAAGGGGCGTCCGCGGGTCCTCTGCCTCTGGGGGTAAAACTGTTGAGTCCCTAAGTTGTTGTTATATCTGCCGCCACGGGCCATGAAGGGTCTTGAAGTCGAATTTCCTCGGCCGGGAAAAAGACCCCGTATTCTCCCTGCCCAGGTGAAAACCTGATCTTGAAATACCTTTTTTATATCCTTTTTGGACATTTGAATAGAATTAAAAGCACCAACGTACTTAGCCATGTCTTTAATGAAGTCCTCACCAAAGAGGACGCCTTGAGAGTTAGGGCCTGCATCATTTTTGGCCAGTTCAATAAGTTTGGGGTCTATCTTGAATAACACCCCCTTCCTTCTCTCTGTGGAGAGGGCAGTGTTCGCATTGTTGATAAGGCATATGGCCCGTTGAACCCATTCCCTGAGTTCTTTGGGATCGACTGGGGAGTCCCCCAGGTAGGCCGATTCGGCCATTTCAAATATTTTTGTACGGGATCCAACGATGTCAAGAAGACGGTCTTGACATGATTTTAAGCTCTTATCTATACCCTTTCTGGGGTCTCTGGATGTCTTAGCTATAAAGGCCACAACGTTGGGCTCTAGTTCTGGTGTTGGAGCTATCCTATTGGGAAGGGAGGGTCTCAGGCATTCTGAACGTAGTCTGGACCTGACATGCTGAGGGATTTCTTTCCTCAGCCAGTAGGTGAGGTAGTCTACCACATGTTGGGAAGAGGTCCATTCTGGGGATAAAGGGTGTATTATTAGTAAGGGGTCGAACATCAAGTCTCCGAATGGGTCTAAGAGTCCCATGTTGGGTTGTGAGGCCTGGAAGCCTCCTCGGAGCTTCCCGTCCCCCTAGGTGCCTCTTCCACATCAGTGTTAAAACCAGAAGAACATGAGAGGTCAATTTCCGGGTTGGAGTTGTCATTGCTATCAATATTAATGGGAAGCTCAGGGCCTAGATCATGCCCACATGGGGTGCCCGAGGCACCAGTCTTATCACCGCCTTGAAAGCGTGAAGGAGGAGTGGAGATTCTAGGTCTTTTGGGGTCTTTTGGTTGTTTGCCTCCAAGTGTCCTCTTTTTAGAAGCCTTAACTGCTCCCTCGTTTTGAGTACTAGCTGAAGGGCGGGGGTTCATGAGAGAGAAGGACTCAAATTTTTGAATAATCTTATCATCAATTGAGCCGAGTACCTTCTCATTAGCCTTATTAACTAGCTCCTCTAGTTTGTCATCAATATTTGTTTGGGGGACAGACATTATAAATGGGTTATAATTGGTAGTAGGATATGGTTAAGGGTTAAATTCGATAATGGACTGACAAAACCAAGGCAAGGGATATAAGGTTGTCCTTTTTTTTTTTATATATATCAAGAAATTGACCAAGGAAAGAATTGTCAGGGAGCCCTACCCAATTTGTTTGCCTCGCAACAGCTGATCGGTAGGATTGGCAGTTGGTTTAAAACAGTTGGAAATCTATCGAGTAATACTCGATCTGAACCCAAGCTGTAAAAATGGGTGTCACATTGCGGAGATCTGAGCTCTCCCAAACTCCTAAAATGGCCGCCACGCACGCAGTAGCATGCGTGGCCAAGTCAAGTCAGAATTTATATAGCGCACTACATACCCAGAGGGTCTCAAGGCGCTTGAGGAAGGGGGGGAGGTTTACTTATCGAATATCCAGGTTTTAAGCTGTTTTCTGAAGGCTAGGTGGTTTTGAGTGAGGCGGAGGTGGATGGGAAGGGAATTCCAGGTTTTGGCCGCTAAGTAGGAGAAGGATCTTCCCCCCATGGTGGCTTTGTGGATGCGCGGGACGGCGGCGAGGGCTTGGTTGGACGAATGCAGCTGGCGGGTGGGGGTGTAAAAGGAAAGGCACGTGTTGAGGCAATCCGGTCCAAGTTCATAGAGGGCTTTGTGTGCGTGGGTGAGGAGACGGAACGTTATCCTTTTGTTGACGGGGAGCCAGTGCAGGTCTTTCAGGTGACCGGAGATGTGGTCTTTGCGAGGGATGTCTAGTATGAGGCTGGCTGAAGCATTTTGGATGCGTTGGAGTTTTTTCTGCAGTTTTGCGGTGGTACCGGCGTAAAGGGTGTTTCCGTAGTCCAGACGGCTAGTAATCAGTGCGTGGGTGACCGTTTTTCTTGTTTCGATGGGGATCCAGCAAAATGTTTTTTTGAGCATGCGTAGGATGTTGAAGCATGATGATGAGACGGCGTTGACTTGTCTGGTCATCGAGAGTGAGGAGTCCAGGATGATGCCCAGGTTCCGTGCGTGGTCAGTCGGTATGGGGGCTTTTCCTAGGGCCATTGGCCATCAAGAGTCGTCCCAGGCGGAAGGGGATGTACCTAAGATGAGGACTTCCGTTTTGTCCGAGTTCAGTTTCAGACGGCTGTGCTTCATCCACTCGGCTACTTCTTTCATCCCTTCACGTAGGTTGGTTTTGGCGGTGATTGGGTCTTTGGTGAGTGAGAGGATCAGCTGAGTGTCATCAGCGTAGGAGATGATGTTGAGGTTGTGGTTACGTGCGATGGTTGCGAGGGGGCTCATGTAGACGTTGAAGAGGGTGGGGCTGAGTGATGATCCTTGCGGGACGCCGCAGATGACTTCGGAGGCCTCTGACTTGAAAGGGGGGAGGCGGACTCTCTGAGTTCTTCCGGCGAGGAATGAGATGATCCAGTCCAATGCTTTTCCTTGAATTCCGATGTTTCTGAGGCGTTGTATCAGGGTGCTATGGCAGACTGTGTCGAAGGCTGCAGAGAGGTCAAGGAGGATGAGGGCGACTGTGTCTCCGTTGTCCAGTAGAGTTCGGATGTCGTCTGTTGCTGCGATGAGGGCGGTCTCGGTGCTGTGTTTGGCTCAGAAGCCAGATTGTGAGTTCATCCCCTACAGGCATGGGTCTGTAGGGGATCCTGAGTGGATGGAGTTCATCAGGTGAATGGTGTCTTCTGTGGTGATTGGGTTCCAGTCGAAAAGGTTATTCGGAGGAGGTACAGGTTCGGAGGTGAGTGGGGTGGACTGGTTTACGGGTTGGTTGTCAAAGCTGTTATGAATGTCGGCGATTTTGTCATGGAAGAATGAGGCGAGGGAGTCGCAGAGCACTTGAGAGGGGGTGATGTCGTTTGAGCTGGCGGTGGGGTTGGTGAATTCTTTGATGATGTTGAAAAGTTCCTTGCTGTTCCGAGCGTTGTTGTCTAGTCGGTCTTTGAGTGCTGATTTCTTGGCTGTCCGGATTAGTTGGTGGTGTTTGCGGGTGGCTTTTTTGAAGGCGGCTTGGGTGATAGTGTTTGGGTCTTTTTTCCAAGTTTTCTCAAGGGAGCGACAGAGCTTCTTGGATTTCTTAAGGTCATCGTTGAACCAGAGGGCGTTCTTGCTTCCTTGCTTGATTTGATGTTTTTTCAGGGGTGCTAGTTTGTCGGCGGTTTGGGTTAGCCATTGTGTGAGGTTGATAGCGGCTTGGTTAGGGTTCGTTGAATAGGCAGGGGTTTTTTGAAGAAGCGATGAGGAGATCTGGTCGATGGTGATTTTGTTCCAATTTCTTCGCAAAGTTGGTTGAGGGTGGTTGTGGATAGTGGTCTTGTTGTAAATGAAGTGGACGCAACTGTGGTCCGTCCAGTGGAGGGGTGTGGTGTGAGTGAAGGAGATATGCTTGCTGGAAGTGAAGATAGGGTCGAGTGTGTGTCCTGCGTAATGTGTGGGGGTGTTGACAAGTTGTTTGAGTCCAAGATTGGCGAGATTGTACAGAAGGGTGGTAGTGTTACTGTCGTTGCTCTTTTCCAGATGGAAATTGAGGTCTCCCAGTAGAATGTATTCTTCCGAGGGGAGGGCGAGAGGGGTGATGAAGTCAGTGATCTCTTCGCTGAATTTTGTACGGGGTCCTGGTGGCCTGTAGAGGAGGGTGCCTCTGAGTGTGGTCTTGGGGTCGGTGTGGATCTGGAAGTGAAGGTGTTCGGCGATAGCGAGGTTGTCTTCTGAGCTGGTTGAGACGCGGATGGTGTTCTTGTGGATGATGGCGATGCCTCCTCCTGTTTGGATGGTGCGGTCCTTACGGATGATCTTGTAGCCGTCCGGGATGGCTATGGTGATGTCTGGAGCTGAAGAGGCATTCATCCAGGTTTCTGTTAGGAAGGCGATGTCCGGAGAAGTGGTGTCGAGTAGATTCCAAAGGTCGATGGCGTGTTTGTGAACCGAGCGGGTGTTGAGAAGGATGCAGTTAAGGTGGTTGGTGTTGGATCTCTGTTTGGTGTTTGTGGGTTTGGTGTGGGTCTTGATGCAGGAGAATTTGCAGGAGTGGCAGGTGAAGGGTCCATGGGTGTGTCCTGGTGCTGCTTGGGCGCAGTTAGGGAGTCGGCCGGGGTTAAGTGCTAGGAGGGTGGAGGCGTCGTAAGTAATGCGGGTGGGGTGGGTGATGCGGTGACCAGGGGGTCTGGCGCTGGGTGCGGTACAGGCGCGGACGGGCGTAGACGGGCTTACCTTTGGTGCACCTTCGGCGCGGCCGCAGCGCGTGGACGCTGCGCGTTGGGACATCTGTCTTAAATGGAGAGTGGAGGGGGCGGAGCGTGGGAGGGTCAGCTGGGAGGCGGTAGCGGGGAGGGGAGGCGGGCCAGGGGGAAGTACAACAACAAAAATGGTGGGCGGAATGGAAAGCGAGACCGGGTCAACAGGCAATAAGTAAAAACAACACAGAGTATGCAAAAAGTAAACCAAAGTCAGAGTCTGTGAAATGACGCGCAGCTTGGCAGGGCAGTGAGGGTGGCTCTACGATACTAGGCGCAATATTCGTGTAGAAGCGCAATTGAATGAATTAAATTAGGCTACGGTATTACATATGTTATTTAAATAAATTAGGCTACGATACCACACGCAGCAGCGTGATCGGCAATGCGCTTCAGCTGTGGGCGCTGCACAGAGGAGCACGACCAGGTATCTCAAGTCGGGGAGCGACCGCTTTCATCTAAGCCCTGTCTGCCTCGGACGCGAGTACAAGCGTCGAGGAGACCGGCAAGAGAAAAGCACTAATTCAGGGCAAAGTACGAGTACTGTGCGGTCCCGAGATGAGGGATGTCACCGCTAAACGAGGGAGCCAAGAGGAGTGCCCCTCATGTGTGGAAGCAGCGTATAAGGCGGCTGGATCATGTCGGCGGTAAGCGCGCCGCAAGCGCGAGGGACTGCCCAATGTTAAGACGAACGCGCGAGGATGTTAGGTACAATTCAAAAGAATACACGTGTTGGCAGGGACTAGAACCAATCCAGAATGGGACCGGATGGGGAAAGGAAAAGACCAGAAAATGTGGGGGAAAGCCCCTCAAGAATAAAAAGGGTGATAGTCCAGGTGGTTGGTAGTTCAGAAACGAGGGTTAGAGCAAGCCCAAATCAGAAAGAATATAAATCAAAGGGTATCAAGCGCTGCGCAAGAGACACAAGTACAGACAAGAGTCCAACCAATTAAGCACTATAAACACACTAGAAGGTATATAAGGGATAAGCCAAGAGCAGTACTTATCTTTCTGAGCAGCAGCAACAAAGAAGGAAGATGGCTGGTCACGACGGGACTTTATACTTCTCTAGAATGTTCATTGAATTCTAAGTTCTCTTCAATTGTTGCTGCTGAACTGTGGCAATAAAGGAGTTTTGTATAATATGGCCTCCGTGTCGTGCCATAAATTCCATGCTCCATTCATTTAATGTACCTTTTTTGAGGTAATTTCCTAATGGATTGATTTTATCAGCAAAATGGGGAACAAATTTGAAGGGAAACTCAGGTAACACCAAGAAGGAACCTAACTGACCTCTCTTGGAAGGAGCTTCTTCGATGGCTTTCAATAACTTTATTTTGGGACTAGCATCCTTTTTAGAAATGTGATGTCCCAAATAATCCACTCCACTTTACTCACATTTGCACTTATCACTCCAAGCCATTAAACTTCTGTCTTGCAAAATCTGCAGAACCTTGTTTAATATTGTGTAAGGGAACAAGTGCAGGAAAATATCAATGAAATACAACAATTAATAGTAGTATTTACTGCATTCAATAAACTATCACTTCTGGCCAGTTGTTGTACAAGCCTCATTGATAAAAGAGATACTCAAATTTGCAGCCTCACAAGTAATTTTCAGATAGGATTTCATTTTATACAATATGATAATGAAATTAGTTTACAAAGCAGCATCACAGTTAGGAGCTGATTGTGAAGTCAGTGGGGCTACCACAGAGAGGCCGTCGGTGGCAGTCCCACCGACAGACAGCCCTTCGATCCGACTGGCGCATTATGATGGAGCTGTCAGATCAAAACCATTGGGGGCACCACTGTTGTGATTCCGATGCCCCTTTACAACATCCTTGTCATGGTGGTTTAACTGCCACGAAAAGGCTGTCAGAAAGGGGCTTTGGGGGCCCAAAACAGGGCCCGATCCCTCGTGGGCCACCTCAAAGTGGCACTGGGGGCACAATGTGGTGCATGGCACATGGTGCATGGATGTCCACAAAGTGCTCTTTTATACTGCAGCGTTTGCTACAGGCCTTTTCCTGGGCAGCAGCACAAACTGGTGTGTTACAGAACACAATCAGGCTGCCAGCTCGGTGGTCCTCTCAGAATTGGCAGCCGGACCACTGCCTGCTTGTTGGGTGGTCTCCTGAACGCCATGATAGCAGGTGGCAGTACGACAGCCCGCTATCATAATTGGGCCCTTAGTGTTTATGCAAAGTAACAGATCAGGTCACTAATAAGTTACTTTTCTTTTTACAATATTTCTTTATTGAAAGAAGGAAAGATTCTAACTTACAGTACCATAACCAGCAGGTAATCATGAAATGTAAGTGTAAAAAACACATCCATGATAATCAACAGTATGTAACATGGCCAAATTAAGTTACCAGGTCATTCTACACTATACAATCACACCAGGTGGTACACCAGGAACGAAAAGATAAAACCTTGTTGTGCTGATATGCATCAACTTACCAGAACTAGTGTCTTTACTATATTATATTATATCTTGAAATATAATGAAATAAGCAAGAAGAGGATCCAACACATTTCTTTCATACACCATAAATGATGGAAGTCATTAAGTTAAGGCAAATTGGTAAAACTGAAGTACAACCTATTAGTTTCTTCGAATATTCTTAAGGAGTGTTGGGCTTCATGACATTTGAAGTCTCTTCTAAAGTATATATGTCAAAAGCTTAAGAGGGTAATCCATAACACAAAACATTTTAATACCGCATATTAGGTGGTTCTATCATTTGACTAAGGGTTTTATTTAGAGTTTGGCGCATGGGATACTTTATCAAAACTTGACGTTTATTTTGTCCGCCATAATACAAGTGCCATAGACTACAATGCACTTGTCCTATGAACTGGACATCCGCCATGTTTGCGATAATATATCCCGTTGGGCAAACTTTTCATTTGGCCAACAGAATTTACTCAGTCGGGATGGTGGATGAAAATAGGCGCCATCGTAAGGGCCCTTCTCTCAACAAATTTGAGTGGTCCACCAGCCTTTTGGACAACTCTCAACATTGATAGGAGCCAGGTCTCATGGTAGTTCCTGTCAATGCAGGTAAGGTTTGACAGATTGTACAGTCAGCCCTGACTGCCTGCCATCAAACATTT
Organism: Lissotriton vulgaris; assembly: GCF_964263255.1. Classification (NCBI taxonomy): domain Eukaryota; kingdom Metazoa; phylum Chordata; class Amphibia; order Caudata; family Salamandridae; genus Lissotriton; species Lissotriton vulgaris. The sequence continues at coordinate 364,161 of NW_028249665.1, read as the reverse complement.
TAAAAGTTTTTTGTTTTTCAGAAGCAAACTTCCAAAAGCGGGAGCTTGTTTTGGGGGAAAAAAAAGAATAACTTCCATACCCTGGATGTGTTTTCTCCTAGAGTGTGGGGGTCACTATTCTTTTTGTCGTGTCCCTTCTTGGCAGTGATAGACAATAAAAAAAATACTTTACACCGTGTCCCCTAAATAAGGTAGATGGTGTATATTCCTTACTCCAACGGCCCCCACTTCATCTGGCCATTGGCAGAAGTATTCCATTGGCGGAAGCAGCAAGTCTGTCTCACTCTAATTGACACAGGTGGACCCAGCATTTAGTGAACAAGGTACTTTGGTATGTTTGTGATGGACAACCTTATCCGCCAAAGTCTAAATCTGGCGCCAATTATGTATTCCTGTGTCCACGTTACTGTAATTGCTAGACTGTACATGAGTAACATGGCAATTGAAGGGCCTAGAGATCCTATAAACAAATCCAGGGTGTATAGTTTGGTGTCTTGTCAGTTCAATATTGTTCACAGGTATTTGGACTAAATACTAAAATGTACAGTATCACTAGAACCTGTAAACCTCAGATTTATACCAGGTAGAATGTATCAGGACGTTACCGTGGTGTCTATAGTCACATCAGTCATTCATTTGACTCATAAACTAATGTCAATCATCTTTGATATCCTCTTATGAGGGACCCCATATTTGATTAATAATGTCTAATTTCTTGTTGACTTTATATATCATTCGTTTAATGTCTGCAACTGATCTTATTCCCTTTTCTAGCAGGATCGTCCTGTAAACAATTGCAAGACCATAATAAATAACATGCAAGTCAGAACTTTAGGGGGCATATTATCAAGGGGGTTTATCTCCGCTTTTTTGGCTTTAAAAGCCAAGAAAGCGGAGATAAAATGATCTCCCTATTACCTAGCTGTCGCTAACACCAGTTAGCGACAGCTAGTAGGAGATAGCGACCATCTTGGGCCCCACTTTGCATGTCAGTGATATTTATCACTAATGATATGCAAAGTGGGCGTGCCAAGATGTTAGCGACTGAAAAGAGTCGCTAACATTGCTATCTCCTATTACCAACTTTTGGAGATATTCGCGCTAAGCGCGAATATCTCCAAAAGCTAACACCTGCCCTGAGCAGTTCTTAGCCATGTTATCCAATGGGAGGTGGATAACATGGCTAAGAGCATTAGCTCGGTAATGCATGAATATCGCTGACTTTTCAGCGATATTCATGCATTGCGGCAATTTTTATCGCATTTGCGATAAACCTTGGTAATACCAAAGTTTATTTGCGGTAAAAATCGCCGCAGCTCAGCGGTAAATGTTTGTCTCTAACCAAGCAATAGCGATAATTATCGCTATTGCTTGGTAATATGCCCCCCATTCTTAAAGGTATATGTGATGCTCCACACTCATTGGGGCATGAAATTGTTAGCGAGGATAGAATGCTGTTCCCCCATCCTCAAATAGAAAGAATTTAAAATATTGGAAATTGTTCCTCTACATTTTCAGAAACTTTATGGCTCACAAACATTAATGTATGGCAGTGTTGGCACAATTCCAGTCAAACTTAACATTGCACGATAGAAGGAGGGAGCCAGATAAGATTCCCTTGCACTGCGGGAAGTTTAACCTCTCCAACACTAGTCAAGATAACATTGGCAAACTGCTGCTTGGAATAATTGCCAAGTGCCCTTATGTCATCAGTGACATTTTTAGTATGCAAAGGCTTTTTGATGAATAGCACGTTGAATTCTGGGACTGTCAGCTTTGCTTTTAACACTTAAAGTATGGCCTAAGAAATCTCATGCAAAGGATTGTGGTAGAGAAAAAAAGGTAAGACTCGATGACGGAAGGTGTATTGTGAAATAAATGCATGTCAAGGATAGAGCACAGCTGGGGAACAAAACTGTTAATGTGTTGTTTGTGAGTCTAGCTGGGAAGTAACACTCAACAGCATCCACTATTTTAAAAAAAAAAAATCGCTTCTATGTAGACTCTGCCTGTGACTGTTGTGGCCACAAGCACTAGAGAAAATCATCCTGTCCGCGAATAGCAATTGCAAGTCTTTTCTCAGCCACATAGGACTCTGTTCAAGCAGAGGGATGCAGGCAATGGGCATGCCGAAGGAAAAAGTATCGTTTAGGTGCCAAGGTGGTATTTATGTCCTCATTTAGAAGATTGTCAATGATTACGAGGTGAAAGATCACACTTTAGCTCCTGGTCAGAGTCATCCCAGTCATAGGCAGTGCTCCCAGTCCCTCTATGCTCCTGGGGCATTACTAAACTCAGATGCACTCTGAGTCAGTGCTTAATTTGAGCCAGTGGTTGCGGGTGGGGTCCGCAACAAATTTTTATCCAGAGCAGTTTAGAGAAAAGAAACAAAAGGAGACATAGAAGGAAGAGAAAGATGGAAAAACTATGACAAAAGGAGAAAGCAGGGCTAAAAAGAACTTGAACGAGTTAGATAAAGAAGCAGTGAGTGTGAAACGACTATGCAGCTGTGGTGTTCTGCACCACCTTGCTATATGTGTGGTACTACTCAAGCAAATCGGTGTTTCTGGTGCAGTTCTGGTGTGATGTAGTCTATTCAATCGAATGCTGATTCACAGGGCCGGCTTTAGGGCAGTGCGATTGGTGCGGCCTCACTGGGCGCTGACCTGTGGAGGCAGCGCTGACCTCAGGGAGGGCGCTATATTAAGTAATAACTTATGAGTGGAGAGATGAGGGGCACTACTGCCCAGTGGTAGTGAGAGGATGAGTGAGAGGGGATATCACTGCTAACCTAACCTGCTGATTTTGAGACTGAGGAAAGCGCTGGTGGACAGAGGAAGCGCATCAAGACTCTCCTGAAGCGCTCTGCAAGGCGCTACCTTTCGCCGGACCCGCTCCGCGGGTCCCGCTTCACGGACCTGCCCATTGCTGTCATAGATTCAGGGCTGCAGGCTAACAGGGCTGCGAGCGAGTACACTGCTGGACTCAATCTCCCAAGAGTCCCAGCAGTTCCTTTCACCAAACCCACCCGGTGACGCTCTCCCTGTAGGCCACGCCCCCTGATATCAGTTGAAAAGGCACCGGATTTGTTCCAACTGCGGATATCACTGCTAACCTAACCTGCTGATTTTGAGACTGAGGAAAGCGCTGGTGGACAGAGGAAGCGCATCAAGACTCTCCTGAAGCGCTCTGCAAGGCGCTACCTTTCGCCGGACCCGCTCCGCGGGTCCCGCTTCACGGACCTGCCCATTGCTGTCATAGATTCAGGGCTGCAGGCTAACAGGGCTGCGAGGGAGTACACTGCTGGACTCAATCTCCAAAGAGTCCCAGCAGTTCCTTTCACCAAACCCACCCGGTGACGCTCTCCCTGTAGGCCACGCCCCCTGATATCAGTTGAAAAGGCACCGGATTTGTTCCAACTGCGGATATCACTGCTAACCTAACCTGCTGATTTTGAGACTGAGGAAAGCGCTGGTGGACAGAGGAAGCGCATCAAGACTCTCCTGAAGCGCTCTGCAAGGCGCTACCTTTCGCCGGACCCGCTCCGCGGGTCCCGCTTCACGGACCTGCCCATTGCTGTCATAGATTCAGGGCTGCAGGCTAACAGGGCTGCGAGCGAGTACACTGCTGGACTCAATCTCCCAAGAGTCCCAGCAGTTCCTTTCACCAAACCCACCCGGTGACGCTCTCCCTGTAGGCCACGCCCCCTGATATCAGTTGAAAAGGCACCGGATTTGTTCCAACTGCGGATATCACTGCTAACCTAACCTGCTGATTTTGAGACTGAGGAAAGCGCTGGTGGACAGAGGAAGCGCATCAAGACTCTCCTGAAGCGCTCTGCAAGGCGCTACCTTTCGCCGGACCCGCTCCGCGGGTCCCGCTTCACGGACCTGCCCATTGCTGTCATAGATTCAGGGCTGCAGGCTAACAGGGCTGCGAGCGAGTACACTGCTGGACTCAATCTCGCAAGAGTCCCAGCAGTTCCTTTCACCAAACCCATCCGGTGACGCTCTCCCTGTAGGCCACGCCCCTATTCCCCTGTAACGTATAAATAGAGTGTAAGCACACCGCTGCGCGGGAGCGCGCGGGTAGCGCCCGGGAGAAGCCCGGGACAAGGGCGGGCCCTCTAAGGCCCTCAGAGGCACGAGAAGGCTAGGCTAGGCCAGTCCTCTTTCATCTGGTAAGATTAATATAACAGTCATACCCGTCTTGTGAGAAGTTAGTGTAGGATTGCATTGCCCCCATTGTTTATAGTCGTCCTGTTGTAGGCTCTGCATTTGATTATTAGATCTTAGAAATTTCCCAGATAGTTTAGCCTTGGAGTTCTTATAACACTGTTGACTATTTTATTTCTCTGTTTAATTGTAATACCTCTTGCCTGTGATGATGACAAAGAAACTAAGGTCTGGGAAAATATTGGTAGGACGATCAGGTACAAAAACAAGATCGAATCCCCTTCGAAATAAACATAGTCAAGCCTCCAATATGAAAAGCACTTGTCAGCTCTTCAATCTTTGGGAAAGGGGAAAGAATAAAGCTACAGGGGTGGACAATAAAGCGGAGGATATTAAGGACTCCGAAGCTACCCATTTTGATTCTGCCCCTAACAACTCGCTAGAGATCCCTGAAATTAATAAGGTAATTGCGGACAAGAGTTTAGGGGCAGCAAGAGTGGCGCTATTGTCCCCCAAGTGTGATTTCTCCCCCCCCTATTCTCCACCCTGAAAAATAACATTGACTTGGTACCAGAGGTAGTCATAAAAACAAAAAAAGACATAGAGCAAGACAATCTACATATCGGGACAAAACCTCATGCTGATGTTACCCAGACAGCTAATAATTCCCCTACTAAAATGTCTTTCCATAATGGGTTGTCCCCAATGATTCTAGATGAAGACCTATGCCAACGGTATCTAGAGTCTGACCCGACAAAAGTCGAGATACCCCAGAACACACCGGTAATGTCGAACCATGCTGGCTTACATCTTTACAGCAGTACCCCATCTAAGTCCTCACATTTAAACTTTTCCACGAGTCCAAACCTAAACTTGACCGGGATAAATACATTTCAAGGTAAGGGAATCGATAAACCGTTTTCTGATTCCCTCCACATACTTGAACACTTACTGTCATCCATTTTACAACTATTGGAAAAATTTGTAGGGGGATCAGATTGCGTGCTTGATACAGTGACTCAAATCCTAAAAGTCCTGCTGAGGACCCAAAGGGAGAAAGATGTGGACGGGAAGGTGCCCATTTCTCCTTTTTTAGCCCCAGATAAGATAGGTATAATAGATCAATCTTCAGCAGTTAAAACTAATACAAAAAGAGCACACGAGGATGAAAAAATAGGTGTATCCCAACCTCCCCCCTTCTTAAATGGTTTGTCTGTCAATGATTCTGAAATAAAAGCTTATGGGGAACTACCACTAAAAACCGAGGACGAGTTGTTCCCAATCTTTAAGAAACAAAAGGGAGATGGGGATATAGAGGAGGAAGCTATCCCGAAAGAAAACAGTAATAAAGGGAAAATTGAGACAATAAAAAAGAACGGAAAGAATAAAAGGAAATTGTTGAGACGGATAGAAAAAAATAGGCGGAGGAAAATCCTCTTTAGAAAACACCTAATCTCTCCATTACAGAAAGAGTCACACCAAGTGCAGGCGGTAACAGGAAAAAACATAAACCTGGAAAATATGTCTGCCAAAGAAAACACTGCCCCCCTGCCTAAGGCCACGCCAGATCCTTTATCTATCCATAGATCCCCTCCATTGGTAACAGCTGGCATATACACCTTTGGTCAGCAAGGTAACAACAATAGGGATACAATAGTGGCACATAAACCAACTTCTTCAGGCCAAGAGCAAAAACCCCCTGCCCAAGTTGCCCCGTCACTTAATCCCTTTGCATCTGCCTTCAGGGGAATAACTACAATAGATGCCCCTCCAAAAGGTTCCATAGAGGGAGGTAAATTTACTTCTTTAGGGTATGAACAAAATCCCCCTGCCCAAATAACTTCATCATTTAATCCCTTTTTAACTGCCCCTCTGGGAGCTCCTGTAAGAGGTGCCTCTCCAAAAGAATCTAAAGAGGAGAATATAGATACTGTTTGGGTAGAATTCTCTCTCCTCTTTGATGTTGATTGCATCTTGAATAGATCTCTCCTGCTGAAATACTTTCAAGAATCGGCCAACCTGAAACTTATTCAATCAGCCGATCTAGACATAGTTCAACAACTAAAATCTGAAGCGGGGACAATAACGAGGGTGAAATTTCACTCTAAATTAGTAGCTAATCTTATTTTACAACGGGCAGAAGATCTACAGAGTAGAGGAATAGATGTAATTCCCATGCTAACAAACATTAAACAAAATAATGCCTCCAAATCCCTAAATCAACGGAAACCCCCCTTTTCTCTACTGCAAGCTGCATCAGGTAATATAAATAAAGTAGGGGAAATCAAAGAATTAAAAATAAGTAAGTCTAATGAATCTCGAGTAGTATCCTACGTTAATCCTACCGCGTTATCTTATCAAACTTCTATCGGAGAGGAAAACGATCAATGGAACTGGCTCCCCAGAGTACTAGCTGAAAAATCTCCAAGAAATCAAGTATCCAACCCGTACCTTTAGCAAAGACCTATCCATAATATCGTGGAATGCAGCAGGATTAAAAAACAATCGGGAGAAAGTAGCATTCCTTTTGTCGTTAGAGGCAAACATAATATGCCTCCAGGAGACATGGTGCAGTGGTATTATTCAAATAGGGAAAGATTACTATGTACTTGAAGGTAGCGCCATTGCAAATACAAAAGGCCACGTCAGTGGGGGTATAGCCTGCCTCCTAACCAATCACATAAACTGGGACTACGAGCATTTTATGGACCTGAGTAACCTGTTTCAGGTAATAACTCTTTTTGGGTCAGGCAATCCCATAGCCGGTACCCGCCTAGCCCTGATAAATGCCTATATACCGCCTGAAGCCGGTTTTAATGTAATCTTAAAAAAGATCTTCCTCCATATACAGAGTATCAAGGAGAAAGATCCAAGAATGGTTATCGTCCTAGTGGGGGACTTGAATTGCAAGATCTCCAACTTTAGTTTAAATTTATTCAGTGATAAAACGAGAGAAGAAATACTTCATATTCCCCAAGCAAGTTTCCCCGAAAATATATTAACAAACAAACGGGGCAAACTATTATTAAACGAGTTGGCAGAAACAGATGGGATAATTGCAAATGGGAGACTCCCTTCGGATTCCCCAGCAAAATTCACCCACAAATCCTATCAAGGGGAATCAATTCTCGACTATGTAATACTAGGGACCCAATCATTTGAGTTATTAAAGGACATTGCTGTAATCGATACTCCATTAAGTGATCACAGAATCCTTTTTATCTCGATGAATGTAAACCCTCCTAAATGTGATCAATGGTCTTTGAATAGTGACCAAATAAACTTCGGTAACAGATCAGGAAGATGCTATTGGAATGCAAGGGCACACCGATATCTGGAAGTTATGCTCGATGTTGCATTATCAGAGCTCCCTTCCTGGTACGGTCGCGAAATCGAACTTTTTTCCCTGTTTTTGAAGTCGGTAATAACAGGGGCACAAAAACAGAATAAGAAAAAGTCCATTGATATAATCCCCTGCCCTCTGAAACTGCTTAATATAGAACTGAATAAATTAATAAGGGCCCAATATTTAAATAGAACAAATGCCATAACACGGCAAATAACAACATTAAGAAGGAAAAGGAGAAGGTTCCTTGTCTCACTTCGCAAAGAAAAAGAGGATGCGATCTGGGTAAAAATAAGGGAAGCTGCAACTAATGGGGAAATGAGACAATTTTGGTCCCTTATAGGTGAGGGGTGTGGAATGAGAATTAACCCCCTACCCATCCCTATCGAGGAACAAATATGGAGGGATTTTGTCTCAAACCTTTATGCTAGTAACTATACAGTAACCCCCCAAGTATGGCCAACTGAAACGAGTCCGCCTTTGGAGCCCTTTTCAGAAAAGGATATAGATTTAGCTATTGGGGAAATGAGACGTTCAGGGGCAATGGGCCCAGACGAAGTGCCCATTAATGTATTAAAGCAGAATAGGATTAAATGGAGTAAGCTCCTTTGCCCAATTTTTAATATCTGCCTATTTAGCGGCAAAGTCCTCCCCTCCTGGAAGGGAAGTATCCTGGTCCCATTGTTTAAAAAGGGTGATCGTTTACTCCCCCAGAACTACCGACAGATTGCATTGTTGGATGCAATCGGCAAAGTTTTCACAAGATGCCTGCTCAAACGAATAAATGCTTGGGTGGAGTCCTCAAATATTCTTCCACTAGAGCAGACAGGCTTTAGAAAAAACCATGGGACCTTGGATAATTTAACCGCCCTCCAGGTAGTAATTGACAAATACATTAGAGCAAGAAAGGGGAGAGTCTATGCGGCATTCATAGATTTCTCCACGGCATTTGATAAGGTCGACCGCCAGGTACTGTGGAGAAAGCTACATGCCTTGGGAATGCCACTTAGACTCTTATGTTTGATTCAGGATCTACACGATAATACGTGGTGCAAAGTGCTGTTGGGGGGAGAAAGGGGTCTTTCCCGGCTCATTCCATCGGCGAACGGCCTCAAACAGGGCTGCCTATTAGCTCCCCTCTTATTCTCCCTTTATGTTAGCGACCTTCCCCTCACTATATCTATATGTGAAGGAATTGCACCACGCTTAGGAGATAGACACATTTCTTGTTTAATGTATGCAGACGACATTTTAATTTTGGATCTTACTCCTAAGGGTCTAAACAACCGTCTGCATGCACTACACAGCTTTTCTGAAAAGCATTTCCTGAAAATAAACATCTCTAAAAGCAAGATAATGTGCATGGAGGGACGAAACAAATTGAAGTTGGAGCACGTAAGCTGGGAGCTGGGAGGTCAAAAATTAGAAAGAGTAAAGACATATGTTTTCCTGGGTATGGTTGTCAACAGCAGCTTGAGTAATAAATCCCATATAGAAAATAGCTCCCGTAAGGCAAAGTCCCAGGGAAACGGCCTAAAAGCATTGTATAAATCAACAGGTAAGAGACATTTTGCTCACCTGCTGGAGGCTTTTCGGGCAAAAGTCCCCCCGACTCTGCTTTACGGTGTAGAACTAATTGACTTAGTGGAATGGGGTTTTTTGGACACTGTCGAGGGCATCCTCTTGAGAAACTTAACTTCTGTTAACAATAGTTGCAGTGCAGCATCCCTGCGATTAGAACTTGGTCTAAGAAGTAGCTGGGCACAAGGCTTAGCAGGAGTTATCCGTTGGGTTACCTGCTTAATTAAAGGAAAGCCAGCTACTCCCAGATCCCTTATTACAAAAGAGTTGATGGGCCCACTAAAAGAATATTCGATTCTTATAAAGAATTATAGGAAGGCCATAACTCTTTTGGACTTGGATGAAGCATCTCTCTTAGACCTCTCCATGAACCAAATAAAACTACAACTAAAACAAGCTACATGGAAGCTGAGTTACGAAAGGGATCGAAACTTGTTTATACAAAAGAAGGGGGTCATCCAAGCTGTCGATACTTGTTTAATCAGACAAATACAACCCTACCTGTCATGGAACATACCTCACGGTTTACGCCGCTTTTGGCTACTTCTCAGGCAGGACCTACTCCCTCTGAATAAGTTGTTGGCCAAATGGCACGGCATATCCAATGTGTGTAATTACTGTAATCTTTCAGTTCAAGATTCTACACATGTCTTGCTAGTTTGTCCAGCACTATTGACTTATCGCCGCCTCTGGGTAAAACCGGTATGTGTCCAGTTTGGTATTTCATCCGCAAAATCCCTGTTGGATGCTATCTTTAGTCCCCCGAATGGAATTTTTTGTAACAAAATTTTTAATTTTTTTAAATGTTTCTTAGCTCTATATTAACTGAAAGGTATGTTATTCTTGTATTTCTCCTGCCTGCATGAGTTGTTTATACATGGTCTCATTTTATTATATCTTGTCTGTTATTGTATAATATGTGGATCTCCACGGAGTTCCAAAATCATATTTAATAAAATTGAAATTGGTAGTGAGAGAATCCGAGCAGGCGTTCTAGGGATGTGGACGCGTCAAAAATGATTGTCGCACTGGGCATCACCAGCGCTGAAGCCGGGGCTGCTGATACACTTTCTAGTAGGTGGTGGCAGCTCCTACAAACACTGCTGTGCGTTGGGGGGCAGACTGCGAGGCACGCGCTGAGTAATGATTTAAGATTACGGTGCTCTCTTCTGTCCCACTATTTACTTACGCTTAGCCCCATTTTAAGCTCAACTGTATCTGCCAGCTTTTAAACCGCAGCATCTATCCTGCATTTTTAAATCACTATATCGTTTTTAAAATCAGTAATTGCTTTTCCCTGCACTTACTTGTTGCCTGGTGTGTTTCCCCTTGCCCCGGTCCAGCACGGCTGTATTGCCGATTGTGTGGAGGGTAGGGCGCCATCTTAGGTCAGTCCCCAGACTGACAGGACCCGAAGTTGCGGTCTAGCTGGAGGCTGGGCTAGACTACTTATTGTATATGTCAACTCAAACGCGCAGCGGGCGCGACGACGGCGCGACGGAGGTGCGCCTAAGGTAAGCCCGTCTGCACCCGCCCACGGCCGGTCGGGGCATGGGGCATGTCCTTCTGCCCGTTTTCTCAAATACTCGTCCGCAGATCTGACTCGACTGCATGCTCATTGGCCCCCTCCCCCTGTCTCCCTGTGTAGACTTGAGTCATTGGGGTTACTCTGTGTTAGAGAGACCTTTCCTGAGATAGCTCTCCCCTGGCCTCAGTCCCCCTTCCGGCCACACCGCCTCTCTCAGCTATCAACCACCCCCCACAACAGAGTTTATACACTCTAAATTTACAGTGAGCTATCTTAATACTCGCTCACTGGTAAAACACCACCTGGAAATCTTTAATTTTCTAGACTCCGGAAAACCGGATATATTACTGTTGACGGAGACCTGGCTCAACGAGGAGTCGTCCCCAGATATTCTTGCCGCGATCCCCCCTGGCTACTATATCCTTCAAGCGAACAGAGCTTCCGGTAGGCCAGGAGGTGGGGTAGCAGCGATTGTTAAACACCCTATTAGATTTTCCGCCCTGACTACCGCTAGTATTCCCTTGGTTGATTACCTTGTGCTGAGATTGGATTCCCCAGTGACACCCCTCATCTGTGTTCTTGCCTACCACCCCCCTCAGTTCATGCCTAATTTTCCTACGATGTTTGGTGACACACTCTCCCAGTTAGTTATCAACAATTCTAAAATTTTAGTCCTAGGAGACTTTAATTACTGGCCCTCCGATGAGAAGGAGAGTGCCTGCTCTGTTAGATTCTCTGACCTGTTATCTGGCATGAACTGCCTTCAACATATAAATTCAGCGACTCACATTAAAGGTCATGTCCTGGACCAGGTCTGGACCACCAATTTGGATATCTCTGTTCCCCTCATTTCACCCTGCCCATGGTCAGACCACTTCATTATTTCCTTTTCTCTCACGGTTACCTCCTGCCCCAGTAGGGCTCTGGAGGGTAACCTCTCGGCCTGGAATTGGAATAGGGCCGATCTTAGCAAATTTGTCACCCTTCTCAGTACCTCCACTCCCTCTAACTCCGGCTCTATTGATATCCAAGCTTCTGCTCTAACGTGCTGGCTTGAATCAGCCAGTGACATTGTTGCCCCCCTAAGACAGGTAAAATTTAAGCACCTCCACGACGCTCATAGGTGGTTCACCGAGGACCTTAAAATCCTAAAGCTCGGACTTAGGCAGGCTGAGCGCCGTTGGCCGCGGCTACGCTCCTGACACGAAGCTGCGGTTTACGACCCTGCTCAAAGAGTATAAATCAGCTGTCCTACAAGCAAAAACCTCCTATTTCTCCAAAAAGATTGTCGACTCCGCCACCAAAACCAAAGATATCTTCTCCATTGTGGAGGAGCTGTCACACCCAGACAGGGTTACTATTAAACCCCTCCCTTCCCGTGCACTCTGTAACTCCCTCAACCAGTTTTTCGTGGACAAAATTGATAATATTAAAAATAGCATTTTATCCCTGACCCCGTCCAACTCCCCTAGGTTTGATCCTTCCCTGCCCCCTCCTAACCCTCAGTGGCTGACTCAGATTCCTCCAATCCTGGAGACAGAGTTCTTAGCTCTTTTAAACAAGGTTGCCTCTGGATCCCCCACTGACTGTTGTCCCCCCTTGATTCTTCGTGAGGCCTTCATGGCCTGTCCTACCCCCCCTCTGGCGCTACTGAATAATTCTCTTTCTTCTGGCCTGGTTCCTAGCTCATTTAAAGTCGCCGAGGTTGTGCCCATTCTTAAAAAACCCACGGCAGACCCTACGGTCATGAGTAATTTTCGTCCCATCTCCCTCTTCCCCTACCTCAGCAAAGTTCTTGAGTCCCATGTAACTAACACCTTGAGCTCATTCATTGAACACTCGCATTTCCTTGACCCCCAACAGGCCGGTTTTAGACCCGCCCACTCTACTGAGTCTGTTATACTTTCAGTTATGGAGGAACTGCGGAGAGGGGCGGACTCCAACATCAGTCAGGCTTTGGTGCTCCTGGATTTGTCGGCCGCCTTTGACACGGTCGACCATGATATTCTGGTCGACCGTGTCAGGGAGGCTGGCATCCGGGACACCGCCCTTGACTGGGTTCGCTCCTTCCTGAGCAATCGCCACCAGGCGGTCCGGCTTTCTCAGTTTTCTGCTGACAGGGTCGGGCTGACATGTGGCGTCCCGCAGGGTTCCACCTTATCCCCTCTTCTTTTTAATTTATACTTGACCACCTTATCCGATTTCCTCGAGGTAGCAATGTCACCGCGTTCAATTACGCGGATGACATCCAGCTGGTCTTTGTTATTAACTCCTCGGACCAGTGCAATGACAATTTTCAGTCTACCCTCTGCCACATTAGCGACTTGATGGGGGCGAACCACCTCAAACTTAACCCTGACAAGACAGAGTTGGTTCTTGTCGGGGGGGCTGCCAACCCATGGAAATCCATCTTTTGGCCCGCAAGGTTGTGTCTCCCCCCCAGCCCAGTGAACTCAGCGAAAAGCCTGGGGGTTGTCATTAGTATTGACCTGACGATGAAGCCCCCGATCAATGCTGTAGTCTCCTCCAGTTTCTTTCAGCTAAGGAAAATCCGAAAGATTGCTAGTTTCCTGTCCACAGAGGCTCTCACCCTGGTCTTGTTGGCCTTAGTTATCTCTAGGATAGACTATGCCAACTCCCTTTATGTTGGCATTCCGGCCTATCAACTAAAGAAGCTGCAAATTGTTCAGAATCAGGCCGCACGCCTCATCTACCATCATACTAAACACCAACACGTCTGCCCTTTGTTAAAATCCCTCCACTGGCTCCCTGTCTCTGAGCTCTGTAAATTCATAGTAGGCTGCATTATTTTTAAGTCCCTGGCCGGTACGGGCCCGTCCTTTATTTCTTCACTTTTGCACCCATATGTCCCCTCTCGTAACCTCCGTTCCCCCCATTTGGCCTTACTTAAGGTCCCTGCTTTTAAACGGAAGAAACAGGGAGGACTGAGATTCTCATTCCTTGCTCCTGCTCTCTGGAATACACTCCCTCTAGGTATTAGGCTTGCTTCTTCCTATACCCATTTCAGGTCCCTTCTTAAAACCCACTTGTTTTGTAATGCTTACAATTAACGCTCTTCGCTCTGCCAACTGTCTGTCTCTCCATGCTCGAGCGCCAAGAAGCCGCCAGGTGTTAGTTGCGCTTTATAAATGTTTTTTACATTACATTACTTTTAGCTCTGGGAAGCTTAGCAGCAAGAGTAGATGAGAGTCTGTTTGATTGGCAGCTTAGGCCCATCTATCCAATGCCAGCCCACTATGAGGGAGCCCACACTGTACTCCTTCAATGCTCATTCTAGGCGCTGAGCAACTATTATGGCCCAGGACAGGTGCACAGCTCAATGTAGCGGTTCTATAAGTGTGTCTCAGAATTGCTGCAAGGAATAGTGGGACTAGAACAATAGAGGCACCAATAATGGATTTAAAAAACGCAGTCAAAACAGCTGATTCACGTGTTGACGTCAGACCATGTGGTGATGCAAGGAATTCACCAATCTGTGTTCGTCATCCTGGAAATGCGTGACACTTGACAGGCCTGCTTCAAGGCATCGCTGACTGCCTACTAGAGTAGCTGCTCAATGCAAGATCACTGAAGCATGTTGTTGAAGTTAAGTAGACAGTAGGAGACAGAGTTCAAATCAACTGCAGATTGTGTCAGGGATAGAAAGGGACATTTTGGGAATGGGTCACGTGGGCTGGCTTTCTAATCCTTATTATCTACTTAACAATTAATCATCAATGCTCCTTCATTTTTTTAAAAAACAAAGGGCCATATTATCAAGAACGGGCGTAACATTATTGCCGCTTTAGCGGCAGGAAACTGCCGCCATATAGACGATAGGGGGCTTGATAATATGCCTTGTAGAGTTCCAACAGAAGCCCATGTTTCTGGGCTTCTATCAGAATTCTCTAGGGCATATTATCAAGCCCCTTATCGATGCTTTAGCTTATCCCGCTTGAGCAGCAACTTTCTGCCACTAAAGCGGTGAAAATGTTACGCCCGTTCTTGTTAATATGGCCCGAAGTTTTTGAAATGTTGTGATACTAATAAACGTATTAGATATTTTTACCACCAAATTTTTAACTTCTTTTTTTCTGCTACATTTTTACCACTATACTTTAGTACCATCACTTAAGGAAGCCTTTTTCCTTTTGTTTTGTTTACTCTTTGTCAATGTTCTCAATTCCTCAATATAAACTACTTAAGGATTATTGAAAGACAAAAACACAATGCGTGTAAATTGTGAACGGTTACATTGTTTTAGATACAATCCCAGTGCAATCCTACGAGGGCTTAACTGGCCTGCCACAATCAACAAAAACATACATAAAATAACTATTAAGAACATAAACATGCTTTTTGTGAAACACCTAAATGTATCTTAAATATTCCTCTTCATACCTTATATACTCTTTAGAATCTTTTCATCCCGTTTTATGTCGTTTATGTGGGGGATTGACCACTAATGTTCAGTCAGTCAGTCAAAATACACTTTATTCGATTTTTGTTAAAATCATAAAAGGCAAAGGTAATACATACATTTAAAATATTTTGAAAGCACCCACAATACATTTATTTACACATCTTAAAAAAGTCAAATATTAAGACGCCATAAAATATTTATAATTAGGTTAAAATTAATATGTTAGTGCAATTTTAGTTTAAAACAATACAGTTCTAGGGATTCTTTTGTTTCTTCCTCTATAGGCGGCTGTAAGGAAACTTGCAATACAGAAAGTGACATAATGTTGCTTTTGTATGAAGTTAGTTTACAATATTAAGCATCACAATGCTCCTACTGCAGTTGTTTCAGAGTCACTTTTAAGTAATTGTATTTTTTGATAATCTACTGCAGTTATTTCAGATTCACTTTCAAGCAATTGTATTTTTTTTATAGCAGCCCAACTATAGAAAAACATCAAAAGAATACTAGGATAAGCAAAATAAGTGAAAATGTAAATCTAAGCAGGTTCTTTTAAATCTCTGTTCAGAAGAACAACAACAATTCTTGAATGCAGGCCCACTAAGGAAATGCATTCTAGCACATCTGAGGAGCAACCGCAAACACATATTTCACTGCAGGCAACAGCAATTAAAATAATAGTCTGGATACTGCCTGCTAATATATTTTTTGTTCCTACGGATATTTCACAGCAAGTTATTTTGTGCGTGGTCTTTCCAGGCTGCACAGAGAAAGAATCATTTAAATGCCCACATGTTGTTCCCCTGATAACTTGGGGAGAAAGTGTGCCCTGGGCTACGAAGGATATGTGGAAATGCATGGACGCCCTGGGCGAGGCATGCTGCTGCATGAAATGAGATGCTTTTTTCTCTAATAACTTATACAAAGTGGCGCATATGTTTTTCGAAAAATGAGCATGCACACAGCAACCGAATTAATCGTTCTTATTCATAAGGACATTGGTATTGAAATTGCAAAAAATTGAAATTGGACTGTTGCTTTCAGGAACTGCACCTTATCATTCTGTTAAGATCTTAATCAGATGTATTTCGGAGTTGCTTCGAAATTGTAGGTGTTTTCAAAGATGTGGTAATAAAATGTGAAAAAGTATGTGAATACACGTGAATTAACATTGGGTGCAACCAGACATTCCAAAACGTGTGCATTTAATAAATTAGCTTAAGTGCTCAAGCGAAACAGATTTCCAAATCTTTACTTAGGAGTGACAATTGTGATGAGAATAGAAAGATTAAAAGTATATAGAAATATGATTATGAAGGTGGTTTTAGTCCCTGGAACATGTTCCACCTACCCACCAGATCAGTGGAAACTATGGCCTCTGCTCACCTGGCAGTGAACGTCCACCCTAGTAAGAGGTGCCCACTTGCTTGGCAGGGATCTCTAAAGAACTCAGGGCCCGATGTAGGTAAAATTGATTTACCGATTTTCAATTACCGAATTTTACCGATTCGGTAATTGAAAATCGATAAATCAATGTGGTGGACATGTAGGTATTTCCAGATGTGTAAATACCGAATCTGTCACATTCGGTATTTACCGATTCTGTAAATACAGAATCGGTATTTACCATTGATTCCTATGGGCTTCTAAGCCCATAGGAATCATTGGGAAATACCGATTCTGTATTTACAGAATCGGTAAATACCGAATTTTGCAAGGGTGCAGAGGGTGTCACTTTGACACCCTCTGGCACCCCACAAATAGGCATGTGCGCCATGTGGCATACAGACATGCCCTAAGGGCATGTCTGTCTGTCACATGGCTAGGTGTGCATGCACACATGTGCATGCACACCTGAAATCGGTATTTTACCACACAATAGGATTGTGTGGTAAAATACCATTTTGTAGGGCCTTTGGGACTCAGAAGAGTCCCACCTACATCAGAGATTTACCGAATCGGTAAAAAATACCGATTCGGTATTTTACAGAATCGGTAACTTTACCGAATCGGTAAAGTTACCAATTTTGTAAAATTGTGCCCCTACATGCCAAATCATGTATACCGGTCGGTAACGGCCGAAAATACTGATTTTCGGCCGTTACCGACCGACCTACATCTGGCCATTATTGCATTTATATGCACCATGTTTGTTGCTCTTGCTTGGCAATGTCTTTTCTTTTCCAGAAACAGACTCCTAGTAGTCGGTTTTGTGCTGCAAAAAATACAAATGGCCCTGATGCCCACATGTTTTCTCCCTGCAAATCTGATGCCCTGACAAGAACTGCCATGGCTTGTTGGCAAATCTACTGATGGTCCCTCGGCTAGTTGTCCAGTGGCATAGCCTCAGCAGGGTTTGCATGCCCAAACCGGGTGCCTCCAAAACCTCTAAATGGGGCTTCGGGAACAACCGATTCGAAGGGCGGGAGAACCAAACCTATTTGTGCCTTCACTTCCAAAGTATTGCACATTATCCAAGTGAAACGTACTGGGGGGCATTTTATCAAGTGGCAGTGATAATTATCGCTGGCCGCACTCAGCGTGAAAAATGTTATCGCCGGCTATCGCTGATAATTATGGCCATGCTATCGCTGTATTAACAACGCATAGCGCAATGGCGATAATTATTCCAGCGATGGCTGTGTTATCCATGGAACAACGGTGATGTTCCATGGAAAACCATGGATGAACAGGAAATGGAACATCTTTTATTTATGTCGTTAGCCATGCCACTTTAGCTTTTTATATTTTTTGTTAAAGAAAAAAACCTTGACTATTTGAATATTTTATTACAATGGACAATGCAAACAGGCTGCCATGCTAGGTGTCCTAAGAAACCTTTATTGCAAAAATTTGATCATATGAAGGTTTAGTCCTAAATATAAAAATTGGCATCCCAAGGCTCTCCAAATGATTATTAATTAGCAAAATGACACCATCTAGGGTCATAAGAGAACATGCTTTAAGGGTACCCCAGAGAATGGCATGTCTAATTACTTGCTCATGGAGTTAAGTTGAAAATCAGCCCACTAAAATAATTCACTCTAATTCTTTTCTTCCCTCCCAGTGATCCCAAATCAGGAAACCCCATATATTGCCTGAAGAATCCCTGCCCGACATAGGTAAAGTAATACATCTATTTCATCTAAATTCTATTTGACCTGGCTTTCTGAAGAATTGAAAAAAAATTACCTGATGAATGACAATTTAAATAAAATGAATTCTCGAGATTTGTTATGTGATGGAGGCGCATTATAGGCTGCCCTATCTCCTTCTTCAGACCAACCCTTTGTTATCCCCAGTGCGATCATCTACACCTGCCTCCTCTAGATAAACTTATTTTTGGGAGGACGCTAACAGTTTGCCCAAGCTGACTTTACCTCACCCACAGTCCATATCTCCTGGTCCGGCCCCTCCACACTATCACATCTCCGCTGTGCGCTTTGCCCTCCTTCTTCTATTCAGTCCTCTGTTGCCTCCCCATCTAACCTTTGCCACTAATTCTCCATGCCTTTCTCCCATTCCTTTCTACATGTTTGGCCCATTCATATCACTCTGCTTAATTTAAAGATGTATTTACCATTTTTCATACTCATTTTTTCAATCAAGATTCTGAATTCATCACCTGGGAGATTGTGTTTTTTTATGCAAATCATCATAGTTCCATGAAATAGTTTTCGTGAGTTTGACCATTCTTTAAATTAGAAATTTCTATGTCTGGGTTAAGTAAACATCCAATTCCACAACTTAAAAATTCAACTCGCTAGCATAGAGCTCTCTCTGCAGCTTAATTCATTATCTGTCCTGAAGGATTGAGTACTTAGTATACTCATCTCATTTGTTTAAATTAGTGGAAATAGAATTTGCCACATTTCTAATTTTTATGCCAACCTCTAAATGTGTCTCAATATAAGGGATAGACTTACCAAGACATCAAAGAGGCAACTTTACCTTTCCCACATAACCACCCTACTGATAATCTCAACTCCATGCTACCATCAAGGACCCCAACACAACACTGATGTACCTACCGCTATCAACTTGATGAGCCATTCAGGCCTTCGTACTGGTGGAAATTTCTCTGACTGCACCAACTAATTAAATAATGCTGCCGACGCGGGTACCGAAATGTCATGGCTGAAAACTGGAGGAACCAGGGAGACACTGGGCAGTCCCCATAAATAAATAACGAAGGGAGCCAAAGGGAAGGCCAACCCCATAAAGAAAAAACATGCAGGCCACATACTCACACCTAGAAGTCATAAGTGTTTGACCTTAGGTGAAATAGTTGCAAATCATTACCCAGTGGTCTATGTACTCATTTTTATAAATGAGCTTCTGTTTATTGTGAATAGTGGTGTGTGGAGTTACATTGTTTTTGACTCTGACTCATAATGCTCTCAAGAAGAAAATCATGCTGGGGAGGACCTATAGTTAGGTGTGAGTAGCTCATCTGAGTGAAAATCAGAATGTTCAGACGAATTTATTATACATGTTATTTGTATTGAGTCACTCAGGGGGGAAAGCTAAGTAAGATATCAGAGTGCTCATGATCAGGCCTAAATGCCTGTGAA
The DNA here is from genome assembly GCF_964263255.1 of Lissotriton vulgaris. Taxonomy (NCBI): domain Eukaryota; kingdom Metazoa; phylum Chordata; class Amphibia; order Caudata; family Salamandridae; genus Lissotriton; species Lissotriton vulgaris. The sequence goes on along the minus strand of NW_028249665.1, from coordinate 344,534 downwards.
TTATTTTATTTTTCATTTTAAAAGTAACACTCTGGACATAACATAATTATGTTCATGTATATCTCTCAATGAATTGCTTCAGGAAAGACTTATCAGAGAGGAACAGAAATATACATTCTGGAGACATACACTACCAGAACATTTCATTCTAAATATTGTGCTACAAAAATACCCTGACCAGCCTCTCGAACTCAAAAGTATACGTAGATAGGAAGTTAAGCATAGTAAACCTATACCTTCAATATATTTTGGTACTAGATATTTTGGATAAGACATTTCTTGTAGCACAATATCTTATTCTGGCAGCAACCTCTTGAGAAACCATTGCTACGTTATTACAGACTTCTGACACTGTTGATGGGTCTCTGACCTGTTCAAGAAACTCCTTGATGGAAACTAAAGGTACTGTGGTGATCAAAAGGGCAACTCAGAGTTCCTGTCCTATCAATCATGTGAACTGCAAGGTGTGGTTTATTCATTGAATGATGGAGAAGCATGGAGGTGATCATCATGGGGAGTCTATCATCCAATGCAAGTGGGACTTATTGGAAAGAGGAAAAAGAAAGACATTATTTTACAGATGCCTGAATTTATGTCTACAAGGCAGAGGTTAGCATGCTGAGAAAAATGCAGTTGTCCAAGCTGTTCGAAGAAAAACCGATGAATTGTGTTATATTTTGTTGGCCTCATCTCATTACCTCCGTCGCCATTTTTGCAGTCTATCCATTTACGACATCCTGTTTGCTTTTAAAATCATGTGGGTCCAACTGACTCTGTTAATGTGTATCTAATGAGGAATTCTGGGTTACTGAGGAATTGTTGTGTGGATACTACACCCAGCAGCTGATGGGCTGACATGTTTTGAAACCATTTTGACTTGGCAGGAAATGGAATAGAGAAGCTTAAGCTAAATTATCTCGCATGAAATATATATTATGATCAAAATGGCTGATAGACATTTTGATTGACTGAATGAGAAGTTTTTGAAGCTGGAAGTTAGCACTATAATGGACAAATGAACACCTTTCTTCATCTCTGATTCAATAACCAATGACTAATTTGTCTCAAGTACCGGCTTGTGTGTCACTTGCTTAGCTGTGGATAGATATTGTGCTATTGTGTCTGGTCATTGTCTAATCAGTAGGGAGGCATCTATCCCTTGGGGAAAGGACTTGTCATTCATGTTCATGGATTATCTTTTTAAAGCATAGACAGACAGTAGATAGCCAGGATTATCTGAGTAGTTAAATGCGTCAGAACGTTCCTCCAAATAAATCAACATAGCAGACTTACAAATACAGACAATCTGGAGGAATAGGCATTGAGTTCCCTTGATACGATTTCTGTGATAAGTCAGTTCTTTGTCTCTCAATCAGTTAGAATCATTTATGACAGTATCCTTATACATTTAACCAAATGTATTCTTGATACCCTGAAATAGTAATGTCGGCTACTTGAAGAATGCATCAGTCTAAACGTCACATCATGTCCTTTCTTGTGATTCTCAGAGATTTCCACCAGGGCCGATTATAACACCGTTACTATGCTGCTACTACAGTAGTAGGACCCACCAACCAACTGGATTTCCTGCTCTTCAGAACCCAAGTACAAAAGTGGAGGATTTGACACCGAAACAAACACTCCAAGGGAGTTGGGCCATTTTGAGGGGAAACCTTCTGGGGTTGCTGCTGCTCTCCCAGCAGTCCCACACAACACTTTTCCAAACTATTGGTGGTCCCTCTGCCCTCCCTGTGGCACCAACGAACATATTTATGCAAATTTCTAGCTCACTAGGGGGCTTCTTGGGTGCTTCTTTGGCCCTGGTCTTAAATAACTTAGAGCATCTTTGTCAGGGGAGTTTTCCTTTGATCTGTGGCTGTCAGCCACATCTTCCTTCCAAAAGGTGACTTCCATAGCCCCTCTACAGTTCACAAGCAGAAAACACACCCAGGTCCCACAGTCTCCCAACTACTTGAAGTGCAACTGTCAGGGGAGTCAAGTGTCCGTCAACAAAAGTTCCAGGGGAACTTTCCGGGATTTCCAAGCAGATCGGTTCCCCACACTGTTCCTCAGTGGGTCAAAGGGGGTCAGAGCCACTCAGCCAAGAGAGACCCATCCGAGTCATGGGTGCCCTTTGAAGTCAAAGCCATGCAGTCCACATTCTCCTTTGGGTCACTTGGCTTCTCCATCCAGCTGGCAACTCTTTTGGCATTTTCGCTCTCAGGTCCAGTGCCTTCTCCCCTTGTGCATGGGTATTTGAGTGGGGGTGGAAACTTCTTGTGGAAGACAGGCAACTCTGTCAAATTTTCAGATGGCACATGACTTCACCCCGCTAAACCTTGCTGGACAGAATTCTGAGACATCTCTGCATGGTGAATAAGGTGGTCTGTGGAAAGACCTTCCTTGGGAGCCTAAGCTCTGACCCATCTGAAACAGCTGCCTGATTCCTTCAGTACAAACCTTAGCAGGACCCTTCTGTGTTTGGCTCTACAGGTGTGGCCTTCCTCCTTTGTTACCATGGGTTTGGTGCAGTGTGAGTAGTTTAATTAAGAGATGCATATTTGCTTCCTTCCTTTCATGAAACCGGGCCAAGCACTGAGAATTTCACTATTGTGTGGTAATGCCTCTGATCCTGCTGTTGATCAGCAGAGTAATACAATTTGTCAAGAAGGAGGGCAAAGCCCTGGCTGGAATTTGATTATGGCTGAGCTAGTGAAATATGAAAATTCTCTATGTGCCGTAAGGAGTAAAGTTATCACAAAAGTGACAGCGGATCTACACATAGAGTACATGTTTACTATAAATGTTATACCTGACTAGTATCGCTAGGCCTATGTATGGTGAAACTGCAGAGGCGTAGATTTTCTTTTCTAAATTATAATGCAGTGAGCACAATAAAGTATTTATGCAGCACTGAAACAATTATAAAGTGAAAACACAACATAAGAAAAGTTCCCACACTATATGAAAGTTTTAAGTGCAATCGAGCGCCTAAAATATCAAAGCTTCAACTGAGGACATGTAGTCGCATGAAACTGGGGAAACGTCTAAAGTTTTGGCTAACCCCGATGGAGTGCGGTTCAGATCCAAGAAGTGGATTGTTTCCGGTCTTGGCTTACGTTTGGACTAAAAAGAAAATGTCTGAGAAGGGGACAAAATCGCAGTGAAGATCTTTTTGGTTGGACTTAGTCTGTTTTCTGGATGTCAAAGAGCTCGAATGGAATGAAGCTGCAGGCTGTATCTGATAGGGGCTCCATGAGGCCGTGTCGTTTTCCAGAGAGGAGAGCTGAGCAGGATTTGCTGCTGTGGACAAGAATGATTCAGGAGCTACAGCAAATTCAGGCTGCCCTTTGATGCATCAAGGGCGGATCAGCAAGCACGTAGGTCCTGGTCTCCTCACAGTTCTCAGACTACTTTTTGCCATAAAATTCTCTAGGTCCCAGGTTTTGTATTTTGGCTGGCTGGACCCTTTGAGAACCACTTCCAAGGGTCCACTTAGAGGGTCAGAACTCATTTCAAGCTGGATCATGTTGAGCATTGAAAGTTGTTGGATCTTCTTGTCTCTGTAGCTCTGAACAGGAGGCCAGTTAACCAGCCCATGAAGTCGCTTTGGCGTTCAGACAGAAAAGCAGGTTTTCAAGCAGCAAGGCAGTTCACTGATGATACAGGTCTGGCTTCAGGCAGCAGGGAAGTCCTCTTGAAGCAGCAGGGCAGTCCTCGGAGGTACACTGCAGGCCTCGGGCTGGAGAGCAGTCCTCTGAGAGTCAATCACAGGTCCAGAAGTAAACTGAAGAGTGGGTTTGAGGGTCCTATTTTACTACCTGGTGCCAGCTTTTAAGTCAAAGAAACTTCTGAAGTGCTCCCCTCACATCTGATTCTAGAAGTTCCTTCCTTCCCCAGCCCCGGTCCCAGGATTTAGGGGGTCACAAAATGCTAGTGTGACATTCTTTGTGTGTGCTGAGACAGATCATTTGAAGTGCAAGTGTGTGATAAGTGACACTTTTGCCCTTCCCATCAGGTCAGGATTGCCTATCCTGCCAACACCCAGTTTGTGATACTCTCTGGGAGGAATACACAAAGGCCAACAACCAATTACATCTAGTGATGTGACCTAGGGTAGAGCAGGCACCAAATGGTTGGGAGGAGACAATGCCAACTTCTAAAAGTGTAATTTTCAAAATTGTGGCTTAAAGTCTGACTTCACCATTGAGGGGGACTTTAAATTGTAATTTTTTTGTGTAATCAGGACATTTCTAAATGTTCCTACTCAAAAGTTATCACTTATTAAAACTAGTAAGGTAATGCAATGTTATCCTATAAGAGGTAGGCCTTGCAGCAGTAAAACATGAATTTAAGATTTTTTTACTACAAGACATGTAATACTTAAAAGTACATATCCAACATTTTAAAGACACTGCACCATAGGGGTGTCTTATATGTATTAAAAAGAAAAGGTTAACCCTGACAAAAGGTGTATTTTGCCAGGTCGAAATGTTTATAACTGCACACAGGCTGCAATGCCTGACCTGAGACATATTTAACAAGGCTACTTAACTGGGTGCCACAATTAGTACTGCAGATATCATGAAGTTTACAGGTATTAGGTACATGTAGTACCACTTTACTAGGGACGTATAAGTAAATTAAATGTGCCAATAGGGTATAAGCCAATGTTACCATCTTTAGAGGAGGGAGTGCCTGCACTTTAGTGCTGGTTAGCAGTGGTAAAGTTCATAGAGTCTAAAGGCCAACAAAAAGGATTCAGAAAACAGGAGATGTGAAGGCAAAAGGGTTGGGGGACTCTCTAGAAAGGGTCACGTTCAACAGTATTTATGTAGAAAATATGAATGGGCCTAGTCTTTCAGTTAATCCTCCTTGTGGTGTTAATTCTGATGCCACCTTAAAGATGAATGTTGTCTTCCCCATGTCCACAATTGATGTGTCTGACTTAACCGCCTTCCAACTTAAATAACACCTCTGGGAAGGTTACGGGCCTATTGATGTCACCCGTATTGGTAAATTTATTTCGGGCCATTCCCCAGGTGAGTCTAGATACTCCACCCTTGTTCCAAATTTCTAAGGAGGGCGACAGGGGAAACCCTGCATGTTACCTCCTAATCTCCTTGCTTGGTTCCTCCGTTATGATTCTGGGTAGGGTGGTTCTACAGGAGTTGGAAGATTTGGCGGTGGACAAGGGGTTCCTGTCAGAGGTGCAATATGGTATTCACCAGGGGGTGGGCACGGTCGAGCAGTCACTCAACCAGCTGCTGATCTCGAGAAAATACGTAGGGGCCTGCATCTAGCCTATATTGACCAATTTAGAGCCTTTGATTTCATTGGCCGGGGCAGTTTGTGGACTCTGATGACTGATGCTGGAGTTAACAGTGGTATAATCAAATTATTAATATATTTACACTGGGACACCTCGGCACAGCTTCAATACAGTCCTTCTGGGGAGTATACTTCTACTTTCAAGCTGACTAAGGGATTGAGAAAGGGTGCATTTTGGCACCTCTTTTATTTATTTTTTACGTTAATTCCCTTGAGGGGTTTTTACAGTTAAAAGGTAAGGACTCACTTAAAATAGGTGATAGGCTAGTGCCAGTAATATTGTACACGGACGACGTGGTATTGTTGTCCCGTACTGCAAATGGGTTGCAATCTCTACTTGATGCCTTTGATGCCTTTATGATTAATTTAGGTTTGAACGTTAATCATGCTAAATCTTCATCATGACCTGTGGCAGTAGGAATACTAGATCAGGTATATTTCAAATTAATGGCAATCCAATTGTAAAAGTCTCAAATATTAATTACCTAGGGTTCCTAATGGATGCAAACTTTAAATGGGATAAGTTATTGACCCAAGAAGAGCTCTATATGGGAAACATGTCTGATGCAAACCATTAAAGAGACTTAATTACCTGATATAAAGTTAAGTGTTTTTTCTGTGGGGGCCTATAGCGCGAGCGTGTGGGGGTATGCCAATTCTACTCATCTGCAAATGGTAGAAAATAACTCAATTTCTTTGTAGGGTATTATTAGTCCCCACGAGCACCTCAAAATTTGTTACGCACGCTGTAGCTCATTTGCCGTATATTAAGGACATAATCTGATTTGCCCCACCTTTACTCTGGGTAAAAATCTGGAGCTCATCTTTCACCAATTTCTGTCATCTTGTCCTCTCTGATTGTATTTACGTAGATTACAGTCACAATATTATTTGGCTTGCATATATCAGGAAACATTTTAAGGATTTTTTTTTGCTCTCCTGACAAGATCATTGGTAATATGAGGGTTTTAATCCACTCTCTATTATTGTGTAGCTTTTACTTTGTTCCTAGAACGAAAGAAAAAAATCTGTCCTATTTTATGCTCTTTTGGCTGTCCATCTGTGAAACAAAGTCTTAAATTCCTACTATGTATCATCTCAATTTGTTTGCCACACATTCATTAGTTTTATTCATGCTTCCAAAGTACCCAGATAAAATCTGGTATTAGTCACTTAAATTAATTTGTATTGTAACATACTATAATGTGTTTTTATAGACTGCTGCACATTACTTTTCTTTTACTTTTGAAGTCTTGTTATTGTGTACTTTTATGTTTTTATTTTTAACTGAGATAAAGTTGTACTGGTCTCAAAAGGAAGAAGGAAAAATAAAAAAAAGATGAAGGAAAAGTGTGGCTCTGGGGCCTCCTGCTGAGACAGAGCATGATGGAGACTCAAGGTCATTCCTGCAAATTGCTACAATTGCTAAGCACCATTCTAAGACTCTTTAATAATTTCAGACATTTAGCTGGGACACATCATCCCACTCCACAGAAACAATTTAACCCTATAATGAGTGTGCCTACCAATGAAATCAAAGAAGGAGGTACTACACCAACTAGATGAACTACTAGGGCTGAATTATATTCCTGCGGATGTATTCAAACATGAACCAGACACATGTACACCGCCATTGACTAAGGTTTTTGATAAATTTCATGATGATTTCATTATCCCGGACTATATGGATGAATAATACATCCAAGAGTCATACAATGGAATACAGAGGGAAGAAAATACTATACTCTGGGCCAAGATCCTGGATTCACTACATTGATGGTGGTTTATCTTCCCAAGAAAAAATTACTATTGACATTTAATGATCACCGGGCTATCTCTGGCATGGTGAAGAGTTTAGTCCTGTTATCAGGATATGTATGGCGCCAGTGACCACTGAGATTGTTGCAGTGTGTTAGGGATTTTATGAGGACAACACAGCCTGTAATAGGTATGTCAATACAGTGCAATAAAGTGCTACAAACTACGAAATGTAGGTGGTGGGGAGAGGGAGGTTTGCCTCAGGATTTCCTTTGCCTTCTAATGTATCATTTCTTCAATATTGGGAATAAAGTCACGAAACAAGGTACTCTAACATTTTGAAGATTAAGGGCTGTAGACTATCAATCTCCATCATTGCGGATGAAAGGGTTTTGGTAAAAAAAAAACAGAACTTTCTAAATTGAGTGGGTTATCTATGGGTGAGCATTCCAATATAAAATAATAGCAACAGATTTAAAGGCTTTGTGGCTGGAAAATATGAGATATTAAACTAAATGTATAATACTAAAGGCTAACCTGATGTTAAAGTTGAAATGCTAATGATAATAATGTATTAAGTGATGCACAAACGTAGTCCAAGCATATTGAGTAGTCTAACTATATATTAAGTATATTAAAAAATATCATTGCTTTAGCCCCATCAAACAGGGCCCTATCTGACTGTTTTGTAAAAACTGCATTAGTTGTGTACTAAGCTAAATTGCTCCTAAGTGTCACCTATCAAACACAGTTCTAGGCTATTAAGGCATATAATACGCTGGATTACATCAGGAAACATGGTTCAAGAAACTGCTAGGAAAACTGATGAGTGACATTAGGCATTAAACATATACTATATTTAATGAAATTACAGTCCAAGCAATTCAGTGACACTCAGGCTTTTTACAGTCCTATCCGAAGCAGGGCACTGTTGAAGAGCTCCATGTATAAAATATATCTGACATGAAGAAAAATGAGAGCATTGTTTATTGGTGGTATAAATATTTGTCTAGATTCGTCTGGTCATGAATAACAGCTGAGAACCAAATGTAGACATTATCTAAAATTCAAGAGCTAGAAAACTGATCATCAGGCAAAACAACATATTTCTGTCATCAGCAGACTATTTGAACCTGTCAATATCAGTGCCATGGTCTATAAATACCAATGTCATTATATTGTAGAATGTTTTGCAAGATAATTAGGGAAGCCTAATTTGATATTCAAACACACCTTACTTTCTTAAATACCGTACTGACCAATCATTAAAACTCAAACAAATGTGAGGGGGCGGGCCAGCTACGATGGTTGACTTGATGTCCTCGAAGTTACTCCCGACGTGAAGAGAGAAACCCTTCTGGATCCTGTGAATTGTGACACCTGAGATCTCCATCAGCAAACACGCTCCCACCCCTGTACATTTGGGGGACTGATGGGGCCACCGGCCCCTTCTATTTTACTTGTGTGCCATAAAACCTCCAGAGAGTGACCTGGAAAGTGATGGGCTGAAGTGACAAAGCAGCCCCGGGAGACGATGTGGACCCTGGCACCTTGACATTACAGTCGCCGACCTGGACTTATCTTGCTGTGGATGTAGGAGTCAGATACTATCTGGGGTCAGAGTGGAGTGCTCCCCCTGCTCCCACCCACGGCACCACAAACAGTAAGCAGAGAGGTCCGTGCGTGCAGCAGCTACTCTTTGGAGTACTAGTAAGATGGTGGCAATGGTACTGCAGCACCTCCGCTGTAGTGATCCTACAACACTGCAACCTGATTATAAAAGCAACTTCCTGGGACCCGGGGCCCCAAGCACAGTGAGCATCGTACAACACCCGACGTGTACCTGAGCAGTGCGAGGACTTGAGAAGCAGGGTTGCGGTCATGAACATTTTGGGCCCCAACACACATTATGTGCTTACATCGCTCACTGCATGCCTGAGCAGCGGTGCTTTTCTGGACCTCTTCCCATACACGCAGCAATAGTGGAGAGTGTGCCCCCATCCTGGGCTGATATGTACACCGTGGCCTAAGACTGGTGTGAGGCTGGGACCCAGGTGGTCCGAGGTGCTGTGGGTTTGTGCTCGAATGCAGAGATGACCTGAGTGTTGGAGGGACTGATGATGAAGGGTTCTCCTGAGGCTGATCAGACAGAGTCATTCTGGAGAATGCCCCCCTTTCCACCCTTGGGTGACCCCGTTTCAATATGATGCGTGGAGTGGCCCCGTGGGTGGGAGTTATCATGGAACCCAGGCCAGGGGAGGTAGCATGGTGTATGGATTCTTGAGTGCTTGGTGCTCAGGACATACTTCTGATTGGCTTCTGGAAATGGCAGCATACTGTATTTGGAGGTGGCCTTCAGGTACCTGCAATTGGATAGAGGTGCAATCCAGAATCCCAAGCACAGACACAGGCCACAGCAGAACTTTTGGCTGTGATACAAGGATCTAGAGCTGTACGGGAAAGCAAGATGGAAATGATGGCCATAGAGATGAATCACTTCTGCAAGGACCTCCAAAGCGTCATGAGTACCGAGGACGATGTGGACACCCTCAAAAAGGAGATTAAGACACTGCAGGCCACATTGGTGAGCCTCAAATGTAGTGCAACTCACATGAAGGACCATATAGAAGATGCCGATGGGAGCTCTATAAGGAATAATTTAGGCATCATTAGTTTTCCAGAGCATGCCGAGGGCCTCTCAGCAGAACCCTTTTTGGAAGAATGGATTGTTAACAAACTTAAACCTAGGCAACTGTCAAAGTTCTCCTCAATTGAACATGCGCATAAGGTGCTGGTGGCTCTGCCACACCCGCGTACACCACCTAGAGTGCTAATAGCTCAGTTGTTCAATTATAGGGACCCTGCTGTAATACTCCAGCACATGTGCATGCATAAACCCTCAGGATATGAGGACAAACATATATTCTTTTTTCTTGATTCCACATTGAGGGTGCAAGATCTAAGGAAGATATTGTTGCCAATTAAAAAAAAACAGCTGCGAGAACATAATCTAAAATACAGTTTGATGTTCCCTGCTAAAGTCCAGAATCAAAATGGTGTTTGGGTCCATTTTTATGAATTGCCGTAGGCGGCCTCAGCCTGTTTGAAATCCCTGGGATTGAGCTGTGAGCAACAAAACTCCGAACGGAGAAGCCGAATAGACCTGTGCGCCATAACTTTAATAGGACCAAGGCAGTGCTCGTGATGCTGTCTTGGGACTCAGACACAGCAGAGGGGGGCTGTATTTTGGTCAGCCCAGATGGGACTCTGCGGCTGCTTCACTGGGCCTGGAGGACCAGGATTCCTTTTCACAAAAGATCCCGGATACCCTGGGTAGACGGTGATGTTGAATGGTTTGTAAAAACAGCCAGATATAGCTAGTAACACAAACTGCCTACAATGTGGTGGGGGGGGGGGCAGAATGTTTACTGTATAATTTTGGGGTCCACAGTTACTAGTTACTATTTTATTTAATGAACCTGTTTCCACTTCATGTTTGGTAGAGGCTTAGAACCTGATCTCTTCTGGATTGCTTAGTATTACTTTTGGTTTTGTGATTAGGGGAGACTTGGTGACTCTGGCAGTGCATAAACCTGAGGCTTAACAGTTTGAGATACTTAAAGGGGGGGTCGGAGATTGGGGCAGTGTCTATTGCCCCTTGGCCAAGAGTTGAGCCAGGGGCCCCATACATTCTGCCACTTGGAGGGACTGGGTGGGCATGTGGGTAATGTCATGTGGTGCTTTGATGTTCTGTCTTGTTGGGGAGATTCCAGGGTCTTCCGGCATTCTGGAGTAGAAAGTAGAATATAACTCCCAATAGATGGGCCTGGACACTTCCACAAGCCCTTGATGGCTACTGCAGGGACTAAATGCAAACTCCAAAATTAGAATGTGCGAGGCCTGAACAGATCTGAGAAAAGAAGCAGGATACATGCATATGTAAAGAGCTATGGGGTCCCTACAGCCTTACTCCAGCAGACACATCTGTGGGGGTACTGCATTAAATGCCTGCAGAAACATTGGAGAGGTCAGGTGTATGCCACTTCCTACTCTGCTTATGCACAGGGCCTTGAACTGGGTTGCCCAGGGCGGGTCCTTTCAAGATAATGGATGTGCCGGTTGACCCGGACGAGTTGTATGTTATCCTTGTGGGTACCCTAGATGCACACAAATTATGTTTATATAGCTGTCTATGCATCAAATGTGAACAATGGTGCTTACTTTGGTAGGGGATTGGTGGGTGACTTTAAATGTGTGCTAATTGGCATGCTAGATGTGTCCCCACCTAGGCAAAGCACTAAACCCAATATGATGACGCACTTGTGGAGGCGATACAGAGTATAGGGTTGGTGGAATTATGGTGAGTGCTTCACCCGCAGATATTAGCCTACTCCTGTTACACTCCAGTGGCTATCACTCATAGCAGACTGTATTACTTTTAAACACAAACAAATGCACCATGACTCAAGCTATTTGGCCTGCTACACATCGGACCACTCGCCCTTATTGATGACCTATTCCCTAATTTGACTGCTACCTAGGGAGCCCTTCTGGAACCTCAGGGTCAAAATACTGATGGATCAGGCCTCCCTGGGGACAATGACAGATGCCACAGAATCGTACTTCTACACCAACTGGGGCAGAGCAGGAAGCAGAGCCATAGTTTGGGAGGCCATGAAGATGGTTGTGAGGGGAGTCTGTTTGGCAATGTCTGTGAGAATATGGCAGTTGCTGGAGAGGGACATAGCACAAAAGGAGGCTGATTTGGCTGCCCTGGGGAGTATGTTGTCCACCAACCCAGACACATTGCAGGACTAGAATAGGGTACAGCATCATGTGTCTACACTGTGGACCACTTGGAGAAGCATCTTTGATCATTGGCTGGAGGAAGCTGTATATGGAGGGTGACATAGGGGGACATCTCATTAAAACTGAGACTTACGTTCAGCCCATTCTGGTGGTGATGGGATCAATTGGGTCATGTGGTTTATACCCAGCAAGCGATCAATGAAGTATTCACTGCCTATTTATAGGGAGTGTATATGGTCCCCTGTCCACTTACCTCACTAACTTCCTGAATATCTGGCAGATCTGCCGCTGGCATGCCTCACAGCGGAGGACCGTGAGGAACCTAGGGCTCAACTGACTAAACAGGAATTGCTTAGGACAGTAGACTTCTTGAAATCTGCTAAGACATACTCCAGAATTCCATGTACAAGATCCCCTGTTGAGTGTTTCGGGAATTAGATAATATAATGGTGGAGTTCTTGTGGGCTGGAAAGTTATGTAGGGTCAGACTTGACACACTTAAGAGAGAATGGGACAGGGGCGGGATGGAGGAACCTGACCTGGAGCTCTATTATTTGGAGGCACACCTACAGCATGCAGTGCATTGGTTGGATGAGGAAGAGAACTGGGAAAAGTCACTACTTGAAGGTACATGTGATAGATACCAACTTGGGACACTGCTGATGAGGAGTAAGAGAGTCCCAGACTCACTTCCACATGTAATCCGTTTGATTTGCAGACTCTGGGATAAAGAGGTTCATAGGGTGATACAAAGGGCACCATCCACACCGGGTCTGGAGTTGTGGGTAGGGCAGCCCTTTGTGCAGATAGCTTAGGCTATGGCGGTCGACCGATGATGAAACTGAGGGTGTATCATGCTGTTGGATCTGTATCCTGTGGGCCGTTTTATCACTATGCATGACACATTTGAGACATTTGGCCTTGGCCTGGGCCATTTCCTCCGGTATGCAAAAATACTGGCCATGGCTGAGAGGTGTTGCCCTCATTCCCTGAAGCCCCGGAGTCCTCACAGCTGTTGATTGCCATGCTCTCCTTAGCAGGATGCCGTAAATTGGCACAGTTATATCGCACTCTACGATCTGATAGACGGTTGGTGCCCTTTCGAATAGAAGAGACCTAGCAGCGTGTTAGTAACAATCCCATAAGTCCTTAAGACTGGCTTAATATTCACAACATTGTCTGCAGGGTGTCAATCAATGTATGTTTTAAATGTGTGCAATATCATTTTGTTCACATAGCCTACCTCTCATCTAAGAGACTGCACGCTATCGATCCGACCAGGGACCAGGGTTGCGCACGATGTGGGAATGTGGAGGCTGATTTTTCCATGTTGTTTGACAATGTCCTTCATTTACAAGCTACAGGGTGGAGATCTTGGCCAAAATACGAGAATAATTGGGAGGGATATCCCTCATTCGGGTAAGCAGTGTCTTTTGGGATTACTCCCTAAAGGGGTTAAGAAGACAATTGGTAGGAAATTTACGATGCTGGGTCTCATATTATCTAAGAAACGTATTGCTTTAGCTAGTTGAGCCTGAGACCCCCTTTGCAATGAATTAGAGGCAAGATTTACTGGAATGGGTGAGGGCGGAAGAGGCACACATGAGAAGGACATGTAGAGTCATGATGCATGCTTTAACAGAGCCCCCTGCGGCTGGATCCAAATGAAGTTACAGCTGGTCCCTAAGAGCTGATTGTCAGAGACTGGGATGGTTGTCATCTGGGATGGTAAGTTGGAGGACCCGCGTGTGTTAGGAGGTACTCTAGTCTTGCTAACCTGTGTTATGCCTGCAGGTATATTTATACATACTCCTACACTGTTTAGATCAGACCTCTAGGTGGAAGCAAGGGAAGAGGGAGCGGGATGGTTGAGTTTAGTTTCTTGGTTTTGTACATATTCATGAATACGATCTTGCTATGTGATGCATATCACTGCATTGGTTCCTTTGTCATGTTCTAAAATATTGAATCTGGAGTCGCTGAGATTGCAGCCTAATGTATTGTAACTCCACCATGCTTTAGTATGCTACCCAGGTTATTTTGTTTGCAGGAATAACAATAAAAATAATTTTAAAAACCCAATCAAATACTGAGTGTGAAGTACTCCAAAATATTAAAAACAGGGAAGCACATATTTGAATTAAGCCCACTCATTAATCAAATAAGGGAGCTGTGTAATGTAAAGTATGTGCAAGTAGTTTAGCATTTTGATTGGGCTCAGATGAGTTGAAAAATTATGATTTTGTCTATATGCTTGTGATTTTGTCTATATGCTTAAGAACAGATGTTTACAATTCTAAAGTATATATTAAATGGAGATGCTTTAATGTATTTTTTTATCTGCGACTTAAAGATCTCTGGTTCTAAGTATTGATTTTTTCAAATAACAAGTTTTAGTAAAACAGATGTAAAACAAGTGCTTAAATGCAAATATAGAAGTGTGGGTACTCACTATCCAGTTTATCTGTCTATTCCTGAGAAGTACTGGTACTCTCCCTTTAAAATGTAGGAGTACCGAACAGGAATGGGCTTTTTAAATCGCTATGTAAAAGTAATGCAGACTATAAGAAGACCTGATAACAATGTGAGCAACTAATATCAATATTGTCCACCTCCTTCTTGTTAATAACATCACTCATCTCTTTTGAACTACTTGTTGCTGCCAGGGTCCTTTTTCTCTACGAGTAGCAGGAGCTCAAGAGAGACGTACCAGGACTGGTACACCTATTGGTTTTCATCAGGTTTGACAAACATTACAAAATTCTCAGGCACACTGTCACTGCCCTTAGAGACTCATTCCGATTGACCAGGTAATGTCAACTCTGGTTTCAAATGTGTTTTTTTTTCTTCAAATCACTGTTACAAAATCTGTGAACTACTGCACATGCAAGAACTTCTCTCATGCAGATTTTTCTTGGAAAATCTCTCTAAATTTTCGGGCAGAAAACCAGCCCAAATTTAGACAGCTTGTTGTGATTATGTAGTATTTCATTTATGAAAGAATAAGTAGCATAGCCAAGTTTCTTTCTCAGTAGCCCACTGCTGGCTCTCCTGAATGTCAGGGTTGCCAACTATTAAGAATGTCTAGTCTTTATTTTACCTCATGTATCTTTCATCCCCAATAAACTCCCCATGCCCCATATCTCATTTTCATAGGGTCCTGTTCGTCCCTGCTTCTCCCCTTTGTCACTGTTTTTCTCTCTTTCTCTTCCTCCTTCTTTAGACCTTTGCTACCTTTCTTTCTCTCTTATTCTGGAGTCACGGTCTGATGATTAAAAATGAGTACCGGTACCCTAAAAAGAGTGCCGGTGGGCCTGCAACCGCTGCCTAAAGTTAAACGATGTAATGCACGCAAACTCAACCACTGTGTTGAGAGCGGGAAAAATCAGACTGGGATAGTGATTTAGCCCCAGGGGAAAAACACAAGGCCACAGGGGCGTCGTCAACCCAGTAGCAGCTACAGCTAGGATGGCTTTTTGATGGGTCTCTTCTGTATGAAACTTGGCAGACAAAGGCTCATAATTAAGGTGAAAGGATGTAAAGGTGAGTGAGTGGAAAGAAAGGTAAAATGATGGATGTACGAAATGGTGGATGGGTGGGTGAGTGAAGGGCAGGATGGATAGACACATGGATGAAAGAGTGATAGACACATGTAGGGATGGATTAGTGAAAGGAAGGAAGAATGGATTAATGGATGGACAGATGTGTGAAAGGGTGGATGGATGAGTGAGTGAAAGGATGGACAATGAGCCAAATGGTAAATAGATAGTGGATGGATGGATGGATGGATGAATGATGTGAAAGGCTGGATGGATAGGTTGGAAGAGTGGACGGATGAGTGAAAGGATGGATGGATTGCTGAATTAGGCAAAGAACATGTAAGAGCGAATGAGTGAGAAAATGAGTGAACGGGTGTATGATTGATTGATGGCTGGATGAATGAATGAGTGAAAGGGTGTGTGGATGAACAAGTGAGTAAAAGGATGGTTGGATGAGTAAAAGGATGAATGGATGGATGGATGTGTGAGTGGAATGATGAATGGATGGGTGAGTGAAAATGTGTATGGCTATATGCATGGAAAATGAGTTAAAGGATGGGTTTAAGGATGGATGACTACAGGGGAGGTAGTATGGATAGATGGATGAGTGAAACTGTAAATTAATGTATAGATGGATGGCTGGATGGATGGATGATTACAGAAAGGATGGATAGGTGAGAAAAATGATGGATCAATGAGATAAAGGTTAAATGGATGGATCTATGAGTGGATGATGAATGAGTGAAAGGGTGAATGTATGGATGAATGAGTGATAGGGTGGATGGATGATGAGTTAGTGAAAGGATGCCTGGATGAGTGAAAGGGTAAATGGATTGATGGTTGAGTGGTAGATGGGTCAAAGAGACTGATGGATGAGTGAAAGGATGGATGGCTGTGTAAAAGAGGGGATGAATGGTTGAGTGGAAGGTAGGATGAACATATGGAGTGAAAGATAGATAAGTGGATAGGAATGATGATAGATGGGTTGGTTTGGATATGAAAGGGCAGATTGGAGCTACGTCAGACACTGGATGTAAGGAGATGCAGAGAGAAGCAGAAGAGGAGCGGAGTAGGGAGCAAAGGTCTAGACAGGCCATGCTTATGAGCACTGGGGTCGGGCTCAGGCAACAGTTACAGAATCTTGGCTTTTCCTGTGGACCTCCTGGAAACTCCACCCCCACTCAGTGACTCGCACCTGGAACAAACTCGCACCTGAATTACTCCCATGATCCCAGAACCGTGCGCCCCATTTCCAGCTTCCTGGGCCTCTGAGCTCATCAACAGCCAGGCCCTACCCTCAAGGAAAGACGAGCAGACGAGGCGGGACAGCTCGAAGGTAAGGTGCCAGAGCTGTGGTGGTAGTAGCTACTGGCCACTGAGTTTGAACCCAGCCCCCTGTGGAAGTGGTTCAGCTGGGTCTGGGTGCAGATTTCAGTTGGCCTGGTGTGTTCCTTCTCTGACTCCCCTCCCCTGATCCCGTGAACTCAATCATTACAGCTCTCTCCATTCAGCCCCCCTACTTTGTTACCCCTGAATACCCGCTCAGGAATGCACCTGCCCAGCAACAGACTGAGTAGTCAACTCATCAGCTTTTATGTGGGAGTGACCGCATAGCAGCATTCTCCACCCCTCTCCCGCAAGCTTGAGCTAGCCTAAGCTAGCAATTTACAAACGGCTCAGTACCTTGGTCACAGGCATCAATAACGACGTGGAAGAAGTGGCAAGCATCCTCCATTATCAGCCTGCATGGGCACACACGGAATCAGATCAAGAGCTGCCTTTCTAGCCTCACGAAGGAACCAATGAAGTATCAGGAGGCAAAACATAAAGTATTATCGAACCACTCAACCAGACGTAAATCCGCCGTAACAAGCCAGAGTTCCTTTCCCCCCCTCTTGCATCCCTCTTCCTACCCAGGTTGATAGGGGGCTTCAAAGAGGGGGCTTGGTACCACCGGGAGTTGCAATCTGGCTACCTTTCACCTATTTATTTATTTATCCTTAAAGTCACAAGAAGATCTGGCAAGATTAGAGCTGCAGCCAAAATGACAAACAAGCGTGGCTTAAAGGATAAAGTCAAGGTGACAGACTCATTCGAAAACGATAAACAATACTCCGTTTCCAGAAAGATCATTGGTAACATCAATAAAGTGGCAAGATTATTACTAAGCCCATTCTAAGAAAACCAGGAAGAAGTAAAGGCTTTACCCAATACAACCATCAAATCTGGACCTATTTATGATCACAACGCCTTCCTCTCCCCGATTAAGCTCCAGCACGATGACTGTATTATTCTATCAGACAATAATTTCCAGGACAAGAAATCCCTGAGGACAAACTAAATTCCTTATTGGACCCTTTCTTCCTAAAGCAAAGCAACCCTCTGCCGCACTCACCAGAAGACTATCATCCCACGGATAACAATTCTTCATCTTCAGCGCCTTTGTGGGCCCCACTAATGAATACAATGGAGGTGATTTCATTGCCCTTAACATTTCATTGCGAAAAATTAAAGATGCAAGTCGAGTTACTAACTGTCCGAGCTACTCATGTCTCAAGTATCTAGAGGAATCTCCAGGAATTAAACGGCTTGATCAAGCGAGTGCAAAAGAACACCAACTTCACCTACCACTCATGTAAATGCTCCTCCACCTTGGATCATTTAAAAATGATTCACACCATCTTGACGGACATTCTAGCAGAAGTAAAACCCTTGACCCTCCCGCCATCTTCCAACACATTGCCCAGAGCAAGTTCGGGCAGGCCAGCCTCAACTTCCCCAGAACAGAGCCCATCACATGAGTATGGAAGTCAAGGCATCCAGCGCAGTGAGGTGAACACAAAGCTGCCCTTTGAAGGTTTACAATCAGCAATTACCGCACTTAAATAATCAATTGGCAGCCCTCTTCCCCCATCAGATGGACTCATCCAAGTGGTACACCAGCAGTGACCCTCCTTAACTAAAAGGAAGCACAAATGGCTTAGTAAAACGGGAACAGCAAGACGATAAGACAAACAGCACAGGTACAAACTTCATCCCAAATTCCGATCACAATCCAAGATACATCCAAAACCAAAAAAAAAGAGCGTGTCAGCAGGGTACAGAGGTCTATTCCCTATTTGTAAAAAATAGAACATCACTCACTGAGACAAAACGAAAAGAAAACAGACCTTCTGAACACGGAAAGAGGGGTTTTGAAATTTTAATCACAATAGTGCCCTCACTACCTCCAACTAAATCATTAAGTTAGCAGAGTTGCATGCCCGTCGGCTTTGACTCACAAATCCTACACAAACCTGTTCTCCAGAACATGGAAAATGCGGTAAAGGATATTACTCGCCCGCAATTAATTATCAGGATGGGTCAAGCCAAGTCACACCTAAAGGTGCCCGCCCTGAGTCAAATCGCGCTGACCTCACCA
Source organism: Lissotriton vulgaris (assembly GCF_964263255.1). Lineage (NCBI taxonomy): Eukaryota > Metazoa > Chordata > Amphibia > Caudata > Salamandridae > Lissotriton > Lissotriton vulgaris. The sequence goes on along the minus strand of NW_028249665.1, from coordinate 325,676 downwards.
CAACAGTGTCAGGACACCCAGCGCATCGGCAACAGTTAGAGCAATCAACTGATGCCCAAGGTCTTCCAGAACAATCAAAGTTGCTTTACAGCAAAGAGATGGGTCATCAGCGGATACAAGAGCAATCCTTTCCACAACAATTTAAATACTTGGTCTCGCCAAGACCAACGAGTAGATTAATTCTGACTTATCTAAATCAAGCAGTAATAGCAATGCAACAAACTTCCCTGGTTCCAAATGCAATAAGTGTTACATTTTCATTTACAGCAGATCAAAACTAACTTCAGCCCCATTTTAAGGCAAACAAAAACGGGCAGAGGCTCAAATTAGCCAAGATGCTTATCTACATCAGGAAGTCTCTACCTGGGAAGAACAAGCAACACTTGCAATGATCCCTTGCTACAGGTCCAGATGTCAATGTGATGTATTAAACAGAAGCGCCATTGGTGAGCACAATAGACACTGTAAGATATCCGAGAACCTATCATATTGAAAGTATTGAGTTCAAACCAAACCCTGGAACGATCGGAAGAGAAATTACAGTGGTTTCCTGGGCCAACTCAAAGATAGCCATGGAAGTTTGGAAACATAGGGATTGTTTCTTAAAATGGGAAACTGAACTAAAAAGAACAGAGCCAGAGCGATACCCTGGTCCCTTATGCCCAAAACCCGAAGTCTCCAAAAAACAACATAGCTGTCACAGGCGGCGTACTGGATAGACCCCGTATAAAAATCCTTTAACAGCCTCCAAGATCTAAGCATTCACCATATTGGAGCCCCAGGAGCCCCTAGCTACATGGGACAGCCATCATTGTGGAGTGCTGCCGAACTCAAGAGAGATGCATGATCACACCAACAGTACACTGACAAAATAGCAACTCTCAAAATATCCCCATACAAAAATATTGTGACCAAAATATTGATATAAAAATATCTACATCCTATACTGGCAAATATAAAAATATTTAAAACAAATAACGATGTCATAAATATTGTTGTTCCAGATATTGTTAATACATATATATATAAATAAATTGGATTTTACATACATTTGAACAAAAATAACAAATAAACGTCATTTTAAAAAGTTAAACACACACACACATATACATATATGTACTTTAAAACAATTATTAAACTAATATGTTTAATGTATTTATTAATTTTAAAATTCTTTAATAATGTAACAATATATATATATATATATATATATATATATATATATATATATATATATATATATATATATATATATATATATATACGTACATATACCGATAACATAAAAATCTCTATAAAAAACATTATTTTACAAATTAAAACATTACACTACTTAAAAATCTCTAAACTTCCCACTCCAGTCAGTGCAACAGTGGGGAAAGTGTTGGATAGTGAAGGGATAAAAAAATATACTATTCCCACACCAGTCATTACAACAGTAGACAAAGTGTTGTATAGCTGAGTGGTAAAAATTACTAGTCCCACTCCAAAGAGTGCAACAGTAGGGAAAGTGTTGGATAGTGGAGGGGTAAAAAAAACTATTCCCACTCCAGTCAGTGCAACAGTAGGGAAAGTGTTGGACAACGGAGGGGTACAAATTACTATTCCCATTCCACTGAGTGCAATAGTCGGGCAAGTGTTGGATAGCAGAGGGGTAAAAATTATTATACCCACTCCAACAAGTGCAACAGTAGGGAAATTTTTGGACAGCGGAAGGATAAAATTTACTATTACCACTCAAGTCACTGCATTAATAGGTAAAGTTGTGTATTGCAGAGGGGTAACATTTCCTATTCTCACTCCAGTCAGTTCAAAATTAAAAACAAACAAAATACCATAAACAGTATAAACAAATATTTTTTTAAAGTAAAGACAAAAATGTAAATATGTTACAATGCAAAAATAAAAATATATTTAATATTGAAAATAAAAACATATTATGATGTTAAATACATATCAGAAATACCTTCAAGTATTATATTAAAAAAAATAAAACAATCATTTTGAAACAAATCAATATTTATATTTTGAAATGATTTATTAAAAAAACATTATTATTACGTACATTAGTTTATTTAATTCCTAGCCTATTACACCACACGACTCACAACCCACATAGGAAATAAAAATGTATTTGCATAAATAACATAATTAATTATCAATTAAATAAATTGAAAACAAATTAAAACACATTAAAAAATGTAATTCATTTCCCACCCTTTACACCTAGTATCCCAACAACCCCCACCAAAAATTAAACTGTAAGCTAATGAATGACAGAATTAAAAATATTCAATTAAATACCTACTAGTATTCAACAACTAACTATAAAGTAAGTAAAATGCATTCACTCCCCACACTTCACCCCTATAAATCTAAAACCCAAACGCAAAAAAATAAACAATTGCCCTAATTAATGATCAATTAATTAATAATGTTAATTATCAACTAAGTATTAATTAATTCAAAAAATTACTTTCCAACTTGTACTCCTAAAAAACCCCACAACTCACAACTACAATTAATTACACAATTTCCACATTTAATTGTCAATTAATTAATATCAATTAACAGCTAATTATTAATAAAAATAAATTACTTCCGCCCCTTACCCCTATAAACCACTCAACCCTCACCTCATATTTACAATAGAAAATAAAAAAAAACATAATTAACATGATAAAATCTCAATTAAATATTAATAAATAAAAAATATTAATGTATTTATTATGATTACATTACTTCCAACCCTATTCCCTTACAAACCCACAACCCGCTATGGACCTAAAAAACACAAAATGTAATTAAATAAAATTAATAACTATTAAAAATATAACACATATAATAAAAAAAACAATACATTGAGTCGACATTTCCAACTCGGCATTTTGACTGAATACCCACAACAACATAACGTACAAAGAACAGGCCTTTAGAATTGTGTTCCTGGAATTTTAACGGCCTTAGCAGCAAGGTGGGGGAGATCTACTTTATCACCTTCCTCCAAAACTTCAACACCGTTCTATTCCTAAAAACTTGGGCTCAGCAACCATCTCCAATTACAGGCTTTAAGGAGTACCTCCAAGAAGAAATACTGAAGGCAAAGCCTCAGGAGGACTCTCAATATTTATCGCAACCTACCTAAGGTGGAAACAAGAACAGGTTGATCTGGGCCAAACATGGGTACAATGCATCAAAGTATCAGCCTGGCAAGAACCAATAATACAAAGCAACCGCTGTAAAGATAGTCTCCTAACCTGCAATGTGCACATTCACCCAAATCAGGAGAGTACATTAGAGAAAATAGAGTCATTGCCATCATTACTAAAATCACTGCAAAATACTTTCCCCTAAGCTGGCATTATGCTGTCAGGGGACTTAACCACACACTTAATCCAAATCAACAGCTATATTCCTGAACCATATCACAAGCAAGTTGTCCAATGCATTGCTCCAGTAATAGCTAACTACTCCAGAACAGACCACCATGAGAAAATATGCATTACAGCCCTTGAAAATATTGGCATGTTCCCTCTTAACAGCCATTTCACCCAAAATCAACCTCCAGCCACTACTAGAAGCTCAAATAAAATGAACTCCATCTTAGATTACACACTCATAGATATAGAGCTGTTCCAATCGATCTCTGGTAGGCAAATAACACCAAGAGTAGAGAGCGACCACTTTCCCCAGCATGTTCAACTCCAAATCCATCCACCAAGAGCACCTAGAACCAATGATTTGATTGCTTCACCCAGTGCCTAATAATTTGAAATGTCTTTCCTGGAACGGAATGGTTGCATCCACGATAATGGACTTTACAATCATGTTTATAACTCAACCGCTTGACAATCAATCAATGAATGGTGGCCACTGTGGCAATGTTGTGATTCCTTAACTATGACACTTATTACCAAATTCTCACCCAACAGTTCACAAAATACCAAGACTTCGAGCAAAGGAGCAACTTGGTTCTCCAAATCCCTCTTATGAAAAAAAAGAACTCAACAAGGAGATCAGGAAGCTTCTAAAAAGGGCCCCAACGTACAGTCTCTCTGCCAAGCGCCAAATCATTACTCTAAGGCAAACATACAAAAAGGCAATTTGGTCGGCTAACAAAACACACCAAACAAACATTTGGATACAGCTTCTGCACATGAGCAAAACAAAAAATAACAAACAGTTCTGGGCTGAAATTAATACTCTGGCCAACAGCAGCTTTCGCCATCACAATGCCGATATATCAGAAGCAGACGAGATAACCCACATTGAAAAGGCCAACACACAAGTGGTAAATGGCACAACCCAGCCAGCCACAAATAGTCTGATAATCATGCCATCAGACAATCTGCCACAGGGTCAATGGTTGAAAGAAATCCAAGTCCAGAAATCCCTAAAGAGACTGAGTTCAGATGAGGCCCTGGCCCAAACATTCTTCTTAATGCTTTATTTAAGCACAACCAAACGTTTTGGGCCTTGTACCTCACTCCACTGTTTAACAATGCTTTTACTCCAATATAATTCCTGCATCTTGAGAGGCAACGTGCTCTACCCCATTTTTAAAGCAAGTAGTAGGTCAAATCCACTGAACTACTGACTGGTCACACTCATTGATGTCAAAGCCAAACTGTATGCCTCCAACCTACTAATAGACCTTGGGGCCTGGACTACAGCTAGAAACATAATTGTGATCACTCAAAGGGGATTTAGAGCCAGTATGAACACCATGACCAACGTCCTTGCCCTGAGCTTCCTCATTAAAAGAGCAATGTTAAAAAACTCTAAATTATACACCTGCTTTGTCGACCTAAAAGCATCATTCAACATGGTCCAGAGAGAGCGTCTTTCGGCAAAGATTTCTAAATTGAGTGCACCTTCGGAGCTATTGGAGGACATAGTCAACTTATACTCAGAGACTTGGGTGCAAGTTAAAATCATCAAGGGTGATAGAACAACTATTAGAACATTGGAATGTGGGGAGCTCCATTGAAAACAATGGAGTGCTCTGGGCTTATAATGGCTGGTATAAGCCTGGAGCTCCAACATTCCAATGTTTCTTTGTTCACAGCTCTGGCTGTGAACAAAGGCTTCAGGGAGCCTGAGGGGATTCCAATCCTCTCACGCTCCCAAAAGGCTTTGTTTTTTTTGTTAGAACATTTTGTCCTCTAGTGACAGAATGTTCTAATAGCCTTATAGCCCTTCGTAGATGAGCTATACCGCTATTAAAGTCCCTCTCCCTTGTTAAAGGCCCTCGCCTTCGGCTCGGGGCCTTTAACGCTGGAGAGGGCCTTTAATAGCCGGTATAGCCCTCTACGGCGGGCTATAAGGTTATAGTAAGATCCCCACACATACCGGCTTAAAGCAAGGATGTGTTCTCACCCCTTGCTTATTTAACATTAGCATAGCGGACCTTGATGCAAGAATATCTGATGTACAAAGGTCCATTTGGAATTTGGGTTATTTCAGCAATCCCGGGTAAGGATGGCCGCACTTATCAAACTGTGTTGGAAAATTAGATCAGCTCCACCTGATTTACTGGCTGGCTTGTACTGGTCAGAAATGAAGAACTAGCACACACATAAAAACGACTGGCCAACAGTGTTTCACCAAGTATCAACCACCCTTAATCTGTCTAAAGTCTGGGGCCTAAACATCCTTTTCACTGCATTTAAAAAGATTAACAAAGCAGAACAACTACAAGCCTGGACAAGTGACAAAGCTGAGATGGCTGGCAAAAAGTATGGATGGTTGGGTATACAAACCTACACAAATTGAGGCCCACAGCCCTACCTCTCAAGTTATCTTCATCTGTCCAACACTTCCTGCTCCTAATCCATCTGGGTGCCTTTCCATCAAAAGACCAGGTCCCAACCTGGAAACAAACCTGGTTGGACCCTTACTGTCAACTATCAATCAATCAATTAATCAATCAATCTATGCAGGCATGTTGAAGAGAGCATATTACACTTATTGTGCATCTGTCTCCCCGTCAGTCAGCTCAAGCAGAAATTGCTACAGCCAGCTCTCCTGTCCCTTCAGATAAGAGCCTGCCACCCCGCTGTGATGACACTATTGAACAGTTAGTCACTCCAGCTCTCTTGCAGGCCAACCAAGTTTCTATTACAATATCACAGACTGTCATTAGTGCAGTACGGGCACTGTGTGGGGTCCATGAGTTATAGTTTAGCCTACAGCATGCCACCTTTTCCATCAGCTATACAGCATCTTGCTAAAAAAAAAACTTGCATTTCATCTTCGCGACTGTCGGGATTCTCCGTTCTTTCAGGGTTTGTCTGCTTTTTAACATATTTATATCGTTTTTATGCCTTTTTTAACCAAAAGGCCAACTGTGTCAACTTAATTTGTGGTTTATCCGTCATGTTATATACAGATTGTATCGGACCGTTTCCCTTTTCAATGATTTCAATTAATCTGCAAATAAAGATTTACTACTACTACTAAAAAAGTTTCTTTTTAAAGAATGGGCAAACAGATGGATGGAATGAATGGTGATAGACTGAATGTTGAATGAAAGACTGAATGGATGTCAGATCGTAAAGATGAAATTGTGGTTATCAGTGGGCAGTTGGAGGATGAAAAGATGAATCGATAGATGCTTGGATGAAAGAGACATGAGAGCTCTTTAGGGGAGGGTCACAATGATTTGCTAAATCTGCCTGAGCTTTGGTTCAAGGTGGTTAGTATTTACATTTTCTGGTTACTTCCTTGCCAGGCCACCTGCGTTATCGATATTTCCCCCAGGCAAAATTACTGTCCAGTAAATTCAGAAATCCCAGGCTGATCTCCTCAGCATGAAAGATTAATTGGGTGTTTGTACTGAAGAGAAAAGGCGACCCATCGAGGTCATTCATATTAAAATTCATTTTCTTGAAAAGCAACATCTGAAAAGTGGTGATCAAATCAATTAAACTTTCTAAGTAGTAAAACAGGGCAACTGAATGATTATTTGTACTCTATGGTGTTCTTTACGATGATACTCTAGTATTTTTTATGAAGTGTATACAAACGCCAAATCATTCTTGAATGACACATACTTGCGTACACTTGTAAGACCAGTTGTATTTTTAAATAGGATTTTGCCCAACAATACGTATCGGCCACATGCATCAACCTATTTAGGAAGTGCAAACGGTGCGAATCGGTAAATTCGGCCATTTGCGATTCCTAAATAAGTTTTTGGGATGCATCATGCATTTTTGTGAAATTCGCTATTTTTAGCGATTTCCAAAAATGCGATTGCTTTTAAGGAATCGAAAATTTGCGATTCCTTAAAAGCAATGCATGATTGTGTTTCAAATTGCGAATTCGCAATTAGGTGGTGCAAATTACCACGAGGGTGAACCTCGTGGTTATTTGCGAAAATGTATTAAAATGCTCAAAATTGCATTTTAAAACACTGTCATGTTACAGACACACACGTTCTTAGGACATGTGTGTGTGAAACATGCACTACAAAAATGCATTTCAGGGGTGCAGGGGGGGGTCCATTGGACCCCCCCCTGCACCCATGGAATGCATTAACATTTTGCGAATTGCTAATTGAAATTCGCAAAATGTCAATGCCTTCCTATTGATTCCTAAGGGCCTTTTGGCCCATAGAAATCAATGGGAATTGCGAAATCGCAAATTAGAATTCGCATAATATTTGCGATTCGGTAAAAATTGCGATTTTTACCGAATCGCAAATATTATGCGATTTAAATCATGCATCCCATTTTGCGATTCCTTACTTGCGATTCCCTAAAAATCGTAAATAAGGAATCGCAAAACCTTACAATGATGCATGTGGTCGTTCAGACTGGAGATTAATTTTATTAAAGGAAAACTAATAGAAGAATTATTTCTGAAAAATATCAGCAAGCTCACCTTGTTTCATCATTGTTTTAATTCATGTAGGTGCAGTTAAAATACTTTATGATTTGTTTCATTGTGGCTGCATCACCTGTAAAATAATGACCTGAAATAAGGATACTGATAAAAAGGGCAGGATGGTTCTGTGCAGTTCTATCGTAACCCTCCGTGTAGCTTTCTTTTTAACATCATTATAATTTAACAACCTATAATGAAGTGGATAACCTTTAAATTAAAATATATTTTTGGAAGGGCCGCTAAAGAAGAACATTTATGCTAAAAAGCTATCTGAGGAAAAGGTTCTAAATTTATTTCCGGTTAGTGAGAAGTAATTATTTCTAGAAATAAAGAGCCTTCTTTCACAGAGCTCTGGCATTGTTAGAGACATTTCTATTTTAGTGTTAGCTTTAAGTTATGCCATTCAGATACACGCAATTCTTCCACAGTACACCTGATTCACTTTATGTGACTAGTACTACAGCACAAATGAGGGCCAACCATTTCTATTCTCCATTTGTCCTTGTTTTTGCTTCTTTCTCTTCCTACATATTTCCCCCTCTGTGTGTTGTCTCTCTCTTGTTCAAGGCCTAAGACTGATTAGGAACAAAATAAGTACATCTCTCCAAAAATGAGTTTCAGGGGACCCTCAGCTGCAAAACCGTCTCTTTTTGCGCACAAGTACTGGAGATGGGGCAGTGGCCACCAAAAACAAAGGGCAAGAGTAGGGAACGCAGGAGGGGAAGAGTGGGAGGGGGATGCTGGGGGGTTGTTAGAATATTAAAAAAAATTAAATAACTTTCAGTAATTTGCTGGCTGTCGTGCTTCCTTGTCCCAGCAGACACTGGGACAACAACGTCACAGACCTCATCCAATCCTAGCGCTACTCTCATGCTAGGAGAGCAGTGCGGGGATTGGCCTGAGTGGGCTGAAATGATGCTTCCCTCTTGTTAGGAAGTCTCTGGTGGTTTCTCCAGCCAAACTCTACAATGCAGCCGGGCTGGAGAAACTTAAGTGTTCATGTGTGTTTTGCTGGGCCTGAGACGGCCGGCCAAACACATATGCGCACTGAGGAAAAGGTTCTAAATTTATTTCCGGTTAGTGAGAAGTAATTATTTCTAGAAATAAGAGCCTTCTTTCACAGAGCTCTGGCATTGTTGGAGACATTTCTATTTTAGTGTTAGCTTTAAGTTACGCCATTCAGATACACGCAATTCTTCCACAGTACACCTGATTCACTTTATGTGACTAGTACTACAGCACAAATGAGGGCCAACCATTTCTATTCTCCATTTGTCCTTGTTTTTGCTTCTTTCTCTTCCTACATATTTCCGCCTGCGTGTGTTTTCTCTCTCTTGTTCAGGACCTAAGACTGATTAGGAACAAAATAAGTACATCTCTACAAAAATGAGTTTCAGGGGACCCTCAGCTGCAAAACCGTCTCTTTTTGCGCACAAGTACTGGAGATGGGGCAGTGGCCACCAAAAACAAAGGGCGGGAGTGGGGAACGCAGGAGGGGAAGAGTGGGAGGGGGATGCTGGGGGGATTGCTAGAATATTTTTAAAAAAATAATAACTTTCAGTACTTTGCTGGCTGTCGTGCTTCCTTGTCCCAGCAGACACTGGGACAACAACGTCACAGACCTCATCCAATCCTAGCTCTACTCTCATGCTAGGAGAGCAGTGCGGGGATTGGCCTGAGTGGGCTGAAAATATGCTTCCCTCCAGTTAGGAAGTCTCTGGTGGTTTCTCCAGCCAAACTCTACAATGCAGCTGGGCTGGAGAAACTTAAGTGTTCATGTGTGTTTTGCTGGGCCTGAGACGGCCGGCCAAACACATATGCGCACTTAGGGAATGCAGATAGCACTCCTTGTGCTGCGTACCGGCCTCCCTGCACAAGCTGGCTTCAAATGAAGAACAAAACGATGCCAGAACATAGTTTTATTTTTCATTTACTTGCTCTGAGCCAGGCATATGGGGGGATGCTCCTTTGTCATTTCGGGCAACACTCGCAGACTGTGGTAGAAAATAGAGAGGACAAAATATGGAATGCTCACAATATCTTAACCATAATATCATGAGACAAAACATGGAACAGATAAGTGCACAGATGGAGGCAAGTATTTACTCTTTTTAATATCACATCTACAAGTCTTGCAGATTAAATATCACCAAAGTAAGTTTATGTGGGGTTAAGTACCGAAAATGTTTACAAACGTACCTTTCAATATTTTGTACCACTATATTCTGGTCATGATTTTTTGACAATTCAATATTTTATACTCGATATTCCCAACTTACACCACGCTCGTGCAAACTGGAGCCTCAAATATTATCATGGACTATGTACTATGACAGCATTTTGGTGATTAAAGTTAATGTTATCATAGCATCATGTTTTTTTTTCAGTCTTTTGAGAAGGCCCAGTTGCAATTTTAATTACGCTAGAGTAGTTAGAGTAATTTTAATAATTTCACAGAGGCTACCCCATTACTCCACATTTTGTAATTTTGGGAAGAAATCTTAACATGAGATGTATAATTTGAGTGATTTTTTAATACAGGTGTCATTTCAGGTAGATTTGTACCGGAGCTGACAGTTCGGGTAATTTTTGAGTGTGAAACAAATATTTGAATGTGAATGGTATTATTTTGAATGCAAGTGGCAGTTCCTATATTGTTGTTGGTCAACAAACTTTTCAGGTAGATTTTTTTACACAAGCAGAGAGATTGGGTAACTTTTGAATGTAAAACTACAAATCTGAGCGTGAGCAGTAGTGTTTTGTTCCCCTTTCAGACCCTCACGCCCGCAATACAAAAATCTTTTGCGGACGGAATGAGGGCAGTATCGGACTGGATGGCATTAAATTGCCTCCAGTGCAATGTAGGCAAGACGGAGGTCATGTTGTTTGGAGAGGCCACCCTCTTGTGGTCTCCAGAATGGTGGCACCCGGATTTGGGACCAGTACAGAGTCCCAAACAGACCGTAAAAAATCTCGGTGTGCGGCTTGATAAGGCACTTTTGTTTAAAGAACACACAAATCAAGTAGCAGGATCTTGTTTTCATATCATCGTACTGCTACGACGTGTCTGTCCATTCCTGCCAGAAATCCATAGGAAAACACTTGTCCAGATGCTGGTAATTAGTAGACTGGATTACTGTAATGGCCTGTACATCTCGGCCAATGAGGAACAACTGCAAAGACTACAAGTAATCCAGAACACTGCAGCGAGACTTGTTCTCAATGCCCAACCCAGGACAGCTTCACGTCCTCTCCTGGACAAACTCCACTGGCTGCCCATCAGGCAGCGTGTAAAATTTAAAATCTGCTGCACAATACACAAATGTCTGTTTGGTACTGGACCTAAATAGTTGAAAGAAAAATTCATCCCCTATAGCCCGGGGCGCACTCTGCGTTCTAGCAGTCAGCAACTGCTCCATGTCCCCAGGGTTAAAAAATCTAGACAGGGAGGTCGTGCCCTCTCCTACATAGGCCCCACTCTGTGGAATTCACTCCCTTCAACTTTGAAATTAAACACTAACTTTCAGTCCTTTAAAAAGACGTTAAAAACGTATTTATTTCCTGCCTGCTAATTTATCAACAAATTGACACCATCACAGTCCATGAATCATGATTAGGTTATTTTAGTAAGAGCACAAGCGCGGAGATACCCCTCAGGGGGTCAAGTCCTGCGCTATACAAGCAAATAAATAAAATAAATAAATAAATGCAAGCAGCAGAAATCAACTTGAAATTACATTTTTGAGTTACATTTTTACCTGAATGGACCTCTCAGGTAATTTTTTCAGGGTAAGATACTTTACGCGTAATTGTGCATAATTTTGTATAATTCTGGAAATTTTGAGGAGTTACGCTACCCGGAATTATACAAGAGACACCCACCCTAATATTTAAGCACTCATTTAATACTAGTATTTTGAGCACTTTAGTTCCCATCAGAGGAGTTTATCTCATAACCCTATGATGAGGAGATCCTGACAGATGGATATTTCCTAACCACTGAGAAAATATCTTAACAAAGTGAGCTGCCCTTCCAGTGGCTCCAGAAGATCACTGGTTTACACAGATTACATTTACAGGATAGTGGAGGGCATCAGACACAAATACAGTATCTCACATTGTTTGTCAAATAAGAGTCATCAAAGATGAGACCAAAGGATTCGGGTAGTTGTGGTTCCTTTATTCATAGTGGAATTTTTAGTAATTGAAACATTTCCTAGCCAACTCTTTACCCCAGTAGTTTGAGTTTTTTCTGATCTTTACAAAGAATTACCTTTGTAGCTCAGATCACACTTTATAGAAACCTATATATATGCTATGGTGGTTTTAGTTGATACTCTCATGCTGTTTTGTCCATGCAGGGGTAAAACAGATTTACCGAGTGTGATGCACTTCCACTTTTAGGATTCTTCCAAACCAGGTGAAAAAAGCAACATATAATGAGAAAAGTCAGATTTCAATTACCAGATGCACTAGGGTGATATTTCAGACTTTTGATAATACATTCTGAACGTTTCTCGCTGGAGGAGTGATATCACACTCTCCTATACAATGCATCCTGTTTCTTGAAGTGGTCATCAGAGGCCAGCAGAATTGAATCCCACTTTCTAATTGTTGTTTTAATCCTCAGAGGATTGGTCTTCACTTGAGTGATGATTTATTAAGTAGAGGATGAGCAGGGGACACCCTGAGATGCAAAACCAATTAAAAGTATTCAGGAACATTTGGGTGAGGGGCATGAAAGTCATTTAAACATCAGTGGTCCATGCTATCCACAGATTCAGAGTCTCTTGCCATGTGGCTTCTATAATTCAATTTTGCTGCATATTCAGCTTGTCATGCTGAACTACATAAGAGATCCATTTATCACGGGATTCCTTTTAATTTTGCCCTTAACTTGCATTGCAACAACCTAATCAATTGATATTACCAAAGAGGAATTTATATTGGTAGCAACTGTCTAAACAGATGTGCTCCAATTCTATTTAGTGAGTGGATTACTATTTAAATCATTGATACTTATTTTGAAACTTGCGTTACTTGGGTTAAGGTTCCAAAGGCCACGTGCTGATAACTGCTGCACACACTCATAAAAGAACCAACTGTATGACCCACCGGGATTGCTGGAGCTGATGTTTAACCATAGTAGGGATTCGAGAGAACCAGCTCTGACCTGCCTTAACTTGTGGCACAATTTAGAATAAGCACCCGCACTTAGCATTTCAAATTTTAGAAGGCCTAGCTCTAATTGGATCTGAGATGCAGATGCAGCTTTTGGCAGATGAAGAACATTTTTATAGATCTTAGTCACGTGTTGGTTTAGTGTAGAGATGAGTTTATCTAGGGAAATTTCAAAGCCATATGACAAAGTGGGGCCTATTTTAGCTCGCAAAACTTCCAACATTGGAGATAGGCTTGGATAGGTCAACTTTTTGGGTAGTTCATAAAGGTTAACTTTATGATGAAGTCACTATAATTCTTGACAAAAGTACCCCTAGAGTCACCGTTAATCCCCAGGTATTTATAATTTTTGCCTACTGATGGTTCAGAGTTGTTGTATGACCAGCCACCACCTCTGTAGCATTTCCTGCCAAGTATGACCACTTGGGTTTTCTTTAAATTTACCTCCAAGTAGTTCATGGTGGTGTAACTGTATAATTTATTTACCAGTCGTTGCAGCCCAACTCTCTTAAGGCTGAGGAGGGCAAGATCGTCAGCATACAAGAGTGCTGGACTGAACACCACTAATATTGACTACTTATATTCTCTCTTGAAGCTTAGACTCACAACAATTCAAGCAAGTTTCTAGATCTAGCCCAGATTTGACAGCCTAAGAAATTGAAACACCTGCGCTCTTGATCATAAGGATAATGTAGTCCTGAACATCAGTGAATTCCTGGATGGTATAAATCGCTCAATCTCCTTTAGGACAATTTTGCAATTTTCATTCATGTAGCATGTAGCACTAAGAAGAATGGTAGTGCTTTCCTGGTGTCCTTACGCTTTTCAAGGTGTTATGTATTTGTTGACAAGGCTGATATTAGGCAATGCTAACAATAGTGCTACTACTTAGACTTTCAACAGCAACACACGGTGATCTGGCCACCTGTCTCACCCAAACAACAGAGACATTTATAGGCTGCTTGTCATGACAATACTACTTTAACCCCTTCCATGCTCATGACGAGCTCAGCTCGTCATGCAGTACACTGGTCATGTGCTGATGACAAGCTGAGCTCGTCATGAATAATGGGGAAAATCACTTTTCAGCACAGGAGGGGAAACGCCTTAGCAGTCATGTGGTTAAGGCACCTATTTATTGCCACCAGGCAAGCATTACCATACACTGTCCTATTTAGTTTAGTTGCCGATTTGATCTAGATTTGGTTGTGATAAGGACGATGAATAGAGTCAGTTTTCAAATGGGACCTATTACGTTTTCGCAGGCTGTGGGCAGAGTCTAAGGCTTCTGGCTGGATTGGTGGATTGGTGGTATATGTCACATGATGGGAGTTTTTTATATGGAAATAGCTAGACATCGATTTGGAGTATAGACAAGTAAGTTCCTAGTGTCACTGCTGAAGGCAATTCAAATTACCTAGGAGGGCTCCCCACCAAAACTAGATCTGCTGACAGGAGATGGCAGACTGATATTCACTTTATGTCCTGCATTGTGTAGGGATGTTGCCATACAAGTGGGAGAGGGATATGGGGCCAGCTTACTGATTCTGAGTGAAATATGGCTCTTGCTTATGATAAAAGGGAAATAAACTAGGCCCAATTCCAGTTCATTGAAATTATTTTTTACGTAGTCTTTCTTGTACCTTCACTCAACACACAGGGCCTGATTCACAGAGGTAAAGTTATACTTTTGAGTAAGTTTACACTTTTGAGAAAATTGACTACTTTTGCAGTAAGTTCCTCACTACAAATTGCCAACCACTGGTACTGCAGCACTCTCTCATGGAAAATAGTGGAGGTAGTGACTTTAAATAAAACTCAAACAAATTGTTACATTATTTTTTAAACTCTAAATTGCTCATTAAATAATGAATAATGAATTAATAGATATTTTCTATTTTTAACAATTTATATTTATTTTTATTTTTAACAATTTTAAATAATTTCATTTAATGTTACATTATTTCCCATGAGGTTTTATGTACCTAGCTCTGTTATTATTAATGGGAGGTGTTGCCTTATCAGTGGTTGGTCATGTATAGTATTTGTCTTACTACAAAAGTGTAAGTTAATAGAATATTGTAAGTAACTTTAAAAGTGTAGTATGTAATTACCAACGATTAGTAAACCTACTCAAATGTACAGTTTGTGAATCAGGACATGAGCTTGTCTGAGTAATAAAACTAGTTGCCAAAGATTTCCAGCTCAAGGACCTGATTTTCTACTTATGATTTGGCCATGCTTAACTGTGACAGCATATTGGAAACAAATTATGTACTTACTGATAGCTGGAGGCAATTTAATTACATCCTCATTGTTAATTGCACCCATGACCCAAAAGGGAGAATATAAAATATATACATTTGGTTTCAATTAAAAAACAAAGAGATTTTATCCTGAGTTTAGATAAGCACATCAATGAGCAAATTCCAGAAATTGTGTAATCTTCATATCTTCTTTTATTAAAGATGTTTCTCTTAAAAGAAACACACTAGCCATCGCCAACACGTGTTTCGTCATGATATATATAACCATAGACTTCTTCAGGGCTATAGCTAGGAAACGTTAAAGTTTCACACAATACTCTCCATCAGTCATGAGAGCAATAAGATAAAATGTAGTTCTTCATGCGTTCTTCAATCAGTATACATCTTAAGTTTTCAATTTCTCTGTATCTGGCCCCCAATATCCAAAGTGAGTACTAGTCGGATAATAGATCGTAATCACGCCACGGACTGATTACGATCTACTATCCGACTAGTACTCACTTGGGATATTGGGGGCCAGATATCAACACGATTGTAAAATGTTACATATTGTCACACCTAGCGCAAATGACACTCAGTCACCTCCTCTTTTCTGTGCATTAGGTTTCAGTTGTTCGTCTCACAAGAAGACACTACGGAGCTCTAGCCCATCTATAATCTGTGAGGTCAAAACTTTCAAATGAAGTTGAGTATGAAGGAGATTAACAATGCCAGGGTTAGGACAGGTGATAAACTAGTAGATGTTTTACAAGACTGGGGCAAGTAGGCTCCTAATGATACCATCTACATATGCAGACGTGTGCCTGGGGTTGCCTTGCCCCATGTAATCAACCGTGTTTTCTCTCTCTGCATTTGCTATGATTGTGGAATGAACAACTTCAATTCTGAATTGTTCTACTACTCTTACTTGTTGTGCATGTATTGTTTATCATGTTTTTTTCTTTGTATATTGCGAATAAAGATGTCTTTAAAAAGTCTTAAATGGGTTATTAGCATACTGTGGTCACCAAAACAATTGTTTGAGTCATAACTCAGGAACTATACATTGCCAAGGCATGGGTTTATTGCTTACCAGTTTAGAGAGACCAGCTCTAAAAAGTAGTATATATTTTGGCAATCAAAGATGAAAAGTGGCTAATTCAAATGTTCATTTCAGTGTCTCAGTGTGGAAAAATGGTTGATGAAAGTGAAAGAGGAGTTTTGCCAACTGTTTCGGGCTTTACTTATTGACTCTACTGGGTCATTTTTGAAAACAGAATGAGAGGGCAGGGCAGGATTAACAACTGTCCTGTGGAATTTCCAGCAAATCTTTAACTCCTCAGTGGATATATACTTGAACAATTTGTATACTTTAAAACCTATTGCTTTGATTGCCTAAACCAAATAAACAAATCACTGTAGAGAAAAGCCCAATTTCCCATGACAATATCTGTCAAATATACCTTCCAACCAGAGGTTAGTCATAACATCCTACTTCAGAAATAAAGTGTAAGGATATTCAGGTCGGCCTTGAAATCTCTGAAAAATTAAGCTTAGGAAGAAAGAAATAAAGTTGACTATTAATTAGACAGCAATTAGCTTGAAGAGAAAATTTGATTCGCTGTATGTTTTATGTTTATCATTTAAATATGCCTATTAAAACTTGAAAATCCACACAAAATATATCACACAGATTCATTGTTTAAAATCTCCTCAAAGTATTTAATACAATGTTCTCCTTAAATAGGGAAATAAATAAATTAGTGAGGACCCAGTTCCTGAATTTTTCAATCAAACGAAGTAATAATATAATACAAAGGTGTTAGAAATTTTAACAGCCTTAATAGCTACAAAAATTCCCAAGTGAGACTGAAAATCCCAAATGTGTTAATTGCAGCTTTATCTCTCAGTGGTGCTACTGTTAGTCATGTGTTGAAACAAGGTGTCCCTCACATCAATAGAATAAGCCGAATCATATTCAGTAAGATGTTACGATAGACTGTAACTGGAAAAAAGCCAAAACAACTTTCTGCTGCCTCCATTATAAAGGGTAGTTCAAGTGTGTCAGATCCTAGCCTAATTTGCTTATCCAGAAATATCAACATTAGAATATCGACCTTGGCCTTTGCGGTACTTGATAGAATAATAGTGCATGAAATACTGTCTCAGGCATAGTCAAACAACAATTGCACATCATGTCCTACCAAATCTCATTTTATTTCCTTGGCTGCATTTCATGAAAAACAAGCCTGAATGAGTATCTCACTTGGCCAAATTTGACCACCAATAGCTACACTCAAATAGGATGGCATGTCAGTTCTTTTTTCTATATGTAAAGACGAGCTAGTTTCAACCCTCATGAGCTTTTCTTTTCTTTAAAAGAGCCCAAATGGATAAACCTTTTCAAATCAGCTTTACTTCGAGAGACCCTACTATCAGTAAGTTGATTATATACTTACAAGCTTGGGTCTCAAAGGCCAGAAGCAACTCTATTCTCTCTCTAACATCTCACTTAAAATGTGTCTTGCTCCCAATTGCAATACTTCCTTATCAAGACTTTCCAAAAATATAATTGTGGCTGCTTAAGCTTCAGCTCAAAAACTGCAAAGGGTATGTCCATATGCAAAGCTTGGATTGGTGATACCTGTGCCTGACGAAGCACAGCCTTCTGGTGTCTTCCTTCAAGGCAGTCCCAGGTTTTTGTATGACTGTAAAGTCCATGCCAGAGTATTATATAAAACTGTGGCAGAATTGTCTCTAAGCTCACAATATGTAGATCAATGACAGCCCTCCGTGTACCTCACTAAAGCATTTCAAACCATACATTGTAGTGACAGTCATGTTCTCATCATAATCAAAGTGTAAATTCAACCAGAGAGAGGAATACAAAATGACATACACACAAATATCAACCACTGAACACTTTATTTGTTCTCTCATTACTGATGAGATTGTTGGCGAAAAGTTTATTTCATAGTGCACACCTGCAGCAGCAGACCAATTGCAGTCTGGCATTGAAGCACCACCCATCTGCTTGAAAAAGAGTATTAATCTGTTTTCCAGGATAAGTGAGGGGGGAGGGAGGTTTACCTCTTTACACCAAGGGCAAATCATATAGAAATTGCATCGAAAGGAACGGGGTGAAAACTCTCCCTGAACAGTATTCTGCAAGTGCTATTGACCCCTCACCTAGATAGAGTTGGGCTAAATTCATTGAATGGCAAATTTTCACAACGGAAAAAAACACTTGGATTATTTACAGGCAGTTAATGTCTTCCAAAGGACATTGGAGGTGAAGAACAGCTAAAGCAATGTTTAGTTGAGAATGTGAAGACCATCAGGCAATAAGTTCATAGCGTAAAGGAATTAAGAACAGTAGGGCATATTACCAACAACTAGCAATAATTATCGCTATGTTGGTTTAGCTGCGATATTTTTATCGCCGAGCTGCGGCGATTTTTATCGCTTAGGAACCTTGCTATTATCAAGGTTTATCTCCTAAGCGATAAAAATCGGCCGAAATGTATGAATATCGCTGAAAAGTCTGAGATATTCATGCATTACCGAGCTAATGCTCTTAGCCATGTTATCCACCTACCATTGGATAACATGGCTAAGAACTGCTCAGGGCAGGTGTTAGCTTTTGGAGATATTCGCGCTTAGCGCGAATATCTCCAAAAGTTGGTAATAGGAGATAGCGATGTTAGCAACTGTTTCCAGTCGCTAACATCTTGGCACGCCCACTTTGCATGTCATTAGTGATAAATATCACTGACATGCAAAGTGGGGCCCAAGATGGTCGCTATCTCCTACTAGCTCTCGCTAACTGGTGTTAGCGACAGCTAGGTAATAGGGAGATAATTTTATCTCCGCTTTCTTGGCTTTTAAAGCCAAAAAAGCGGAGATAAACCCCCTTGATAATATGCCCCAGTATACTTAATACTAATCCAAAGCCAGCTTATTCCCATGGGGTAATCTGAGCTTTCTGAACCCATTGTTGTACCTGCTCAAGTGCTATTGTCAAAAATTGTTTAGCTGATCTATTTACTAACATGATTAATTCGAGATGGTTGCCTCCTGTTTAAGGTCAGGAAAATGCTCACAAAATCATCTACTTACATCAGATTGAGCAGTTCCTCCTCACAGTTCTGTATTGTTTCATTGTTTCTTTCTACCATGCAAATACAATCTAAAGAGTGGCGATGTTTAGACCAGGCCCTTTCAATCAAGAAGAGGCCTGAGTTTGGGTGAATCGCTAGCAATGATCAAACTCCCCTTCACTCACCACTGGCAATAGCCTTCTGCATTTGCTTCTAAGTCAAACATTAGCCTCAACTTCTTAGATCTAATTATCACACTACATATTGTCCAGTATGTATTGCATTCTAGGATTGTTTTCGCAACTGTCTCTAGCCCGACCCCGAGGACCTTTCGCAAGGTGACCAAGTAAGACTGCAAAGGAACTAAAGACAAAAGGGTTCTGTGGGACACCACTGATGGCTCCTTCCATAGCATCAATAACACATTTCAGATCTTGTTGAATCTCTTAACAACTCATTTTGACCGGCGGATGGAAATCTATGGGCAACCTTTACTCATCACACATACTGTTTGTGTAGCCTGACTGAACTTGGTCCCACTTTCACTGATTGTTTTTTAGAGGAACACCACCCAACAGAAAAGTCAATAAAGACATTTGCCGCCACTTGTACATCAATACTTCTGTGGCTCGCAACCCTGGAGTACTAGGTGGCATGGTCTGTGTCCTACATAATTTACCTGTTCTCATTGGTGATCTAAAGATCTGGAGCACCAACAATGTCCATCTCATTCTCTCAAAAGGCATCTCCAGCACTGTCAGTGGGATTCATGGTGTCTCAGTTAAGCATTATTACTTCAAATTGTCTTGGCAAATCAATCAAGAACAAGGGTTGTCTTTCATTTTTACACTCTTTTTGTCTAGCAATATTCCTGGGCAGCCTTTTGTAGGCACTTGCTTACCAAAACATCCTGGCAATTCAATGTCAGAAGACAGGCTCCACAAAAAGCTTCTGTTAGTCTGTGGCATCATTAGTGTTCTTGTGATTTCAGGCGCACGATAAAGGAGATTTTACTCACAGGACATAAATAACAATCAAGGATTCTTAGCTCTTGCCTGTGTTCTAGCCTTATTCAAATTTAACTCTTCATGAGAGAGTCATCAACCTGTCTGTGCCTCACAGTGGACTGCCGAGGTAATGCCTGCTTGTCCACCTCCTCCATTTCGGATAAGGGTTAGCCAGGCATCTCATATTCTTCTTCAGCAAAATTAGGTAACTCCTAGCTCAATACTTTTCCCACTGCACTTTTCCATGCACTTTGAGTATTCTTGCCACCGTAGGTGCTTGGTTTGCTTTCTCATGCTAACTGCTCATTGGTTTTTTTGTGAACAGTAACCTTCAATTTGTGAGGGGGGGAAGGGACAGAGGTTGGTTGGTTAATGGAAGGGGGCAGGTTTTTTTTTTTTACATTTGGGATAAGTTGCAGAGGCCATGTTATGCATGGCTCCCCATTACCCCTCTTCTCATGCAGAGCAGTTGAAAGCACAGGCATATTATTTTAAAGGAACAGACATATCATGAAAATATAGATGGGTAAAAAATGTTACTCTCTTTGTCTATTTAATGTCCCCCGGAATCCTTCAGTGAAACATATCAGTTATTGACCTCTGCATTTATATGTACAACCTATGTGCATTCAGACCCAAGAGAATGTTTTTTTGTTAATAAATAACTGTCCAACACATATAAACATTAAGTTGCTTACTAAAACATTCCTTAGTTTTAACATCACTTCTCTGAATTATGTTTGAAATCAGAGGATAAAAAGAATACTTCCTTTGGGTACATAACTATGCCAGCCAATCAGCCAGTGTCTTCTGTTTTCTAGAATTTAAGTATACATACACATTCTGTACGCTATAAACCCATGTTACTTCACTATGTCAATTTACTTGTAGGCACCTTTAGGAGCCGTACCATGTATTCTGTACAGTTTACCAAAGTTTCAGCTGGCCACAAAAACGACCTATTAATAATTGTGCCCTTGCTAACAAACACAATCACTTCATGTACTTCTCATCCGTTCCTGTTTGTGGAATTTCCACTTCTAGCTTGAGAGCAGTGTCATTGTAGTAAATTGTTTAGCATCAGGGTTGGATGTGTAAGGCGGGCACTCAGGCAATGGGCCGGTATCGGAGATGCAGATGTGGGCCACTTTTTGGTGGGGTGGGTGGCCAATTTGGGCTGTGTCTGTGCTGTTCAGATGCAGCCAGTGGCCCAATGGGGGCCTGAGCAGCCTTTCATGAGGCAGATGAGACACTAGTACATCCCTTTCACCAAGCAAAGGTGTCATTCTCTGTCTCCTGCTGGGCCAACCCATTAAGGAATACAGATTGAGCAGGGGCACCTGAGAAGAAGTGGTCTTACATATATTCAGGTGTGGTTCTCCACTAATCTGTGCATAATTAGCCCCGGCAACATTGGCATTTTCTTTAGCTCAGGGAAGTTAAGAAAACATGCTTTTTTTAGGGGACCCCGCCCCCCTGTTTTCATTACACATTTATAAAACACTGAGGCAGTGTTTTTCGAAAAAGCCCACTCCGCAAATGTGGGCCACTTGATTTTTAGGGTGTCCTGCTCTATTTTAGATCCCAATCCTACCCTGTTTAGCATATGATTGTTGTGCTAGGATGCTAGTATTTTAAGTGATGTAGCTGGAAGCAACGATGGGGTCAGAAAAGATATTTAAAGATCAGTCAATAGTCAAATGATTTTCAGAAAATAATTCCCTAGTATGGTTTTCACTGATTACTTTATGTCTTTATTCAAAATGCCCATGTGCTCCTCCCATTGTGACATTGTCTATCTTGATAAAAAGAGTTGGGCCATTTCCAGAGCATCACGATTAAAGTTTTTCATTATTTTTCACTCCGGAGGCTTTCACAAATAGTAATAATGATGATCCCCCAAATGAAAGATGGTCCTATGTTATATCTATAATAGTAGGTTAGATTTTACATTTTAAACATACTAAAATAGTATTGAGAACAATGCAACCAGGGCTGAGGCCCAAGAGATGAGATGTCCAAGCTAATGGACAATGTTATATGTTGAAGTACTAAACATGTACAACAATGTATAGACAGAGGTGTTAATGCTCTTTTCAGATGTGATCAAAAAGGAAGTGGCACTTACTTGCTTTCTTGAGCTAGTTGTGCTTTTGCTTCCTTTAGAAGGGAGCTTAATTGAGCTGTAGGGCTTGCCCTGGTGCTTGTAGCTCATCCTGTCAGGGTCCTGTGGTGTTGAGGGCAAAGGGTTCATGAAGAGTATCCGTGCTATTAAGCCATACAAAACAGTGGCCAAGACCAGGGGTATGACATAAAAGATTGTAAAGTCCAGAAAGTAGATGGGTGTGTATAGATTTCGTGAAACCCGGTAACCACAGTTGACTTGAACACCATCTGAGAATGTCACCTCTTTGGTGTCCACCAGAAAGAACCACATCACGCAGTACATAGAGGTGAACATCCACACGAAAGCAATGATCTTCTTGGCCCTGGAGACGGTGCATATAAACTGAGCTTTGATTGGGTGGCAAATGGCAATATACCTTTCAACGGTGAATGCTGTGATGGAGCAGGCTGAGATATTGATGCCAAGGTACTGCAGGTAGGTGATGCACAGACAGCCGGCATAGCCATATACCCATGAAGCAACTACCTCGGAGATGTTTGGAAGTCCAGCGGCAAGAAGGACAATGAGGTCCGCGATGGCCAAGCTGACCAAGTAGCAGTTAGTTGGGGTCATCATATGCTTGGTTCGTAACACAACCATCACCACCATTATGTTCCCTGCAATGCCTATTCCACAAATTAGAAGCACTAGAAAAATGGTTATGACTTGCACTTCTAGTGTGTTTTGTGGCATTTTTTCTGATGTTTCGTTTCCTGAGGTCATGTTCACAAATGAGAACCCTGAAGCGAGTGTCTCGTTGTCCATGGTGTCTTCGGGTTCCTCTGCCTAGGGTTCCTGATGCTAGTGACAGTTGACACTGTGCGAGTGTACTCCTTTTTTGGCAAGTTCAAGAATCCTGTGAAAGAGAAAGGCAGAGAAACACACTTATTTGGGTGAATAAAGATCAAAATTCCAAATACATATACCTTAATACCATTGTGGAATCTCTATAGCTGAAGATTGTTAGTGATTACTACGCATGTAATAATTAATATAATTATATAGCAGACTCTACCATTTTTTGTGTCTAATCTTTGACAACTGGTGTTAATAATGTATTCAGCTGAGTGGTGCTTATTTGATTGCCCTCATAAGGCCAAAAGGCTTAAAGGCGAAGTGGACCCCTCGAAATTGCAACCTGCCACAATCAGGAAATCTTCACACTAGATGCATTAGTCCACTAAAATATATTTCCACCTTACATAGAACTCGCCAATCCCTGCGGGACCTGTTCTTCTTAATGACGGACCCCTTTAAAAATCTCACTGCACGGAGAGCAGTAACACATGGACCAATGTCAATTCTGCCACTTTGCTTTTAAATCCTTCTGCAATTAATGCAAAGGAATTTAAAAAAAAATGATGTTAGTTCTTTTTGATGCTAAACACTGTTGACTTTAATGTATCAGTCACGGCTCAGACCTTTCAACCAAGGTGTCCTTCTGAAAAGAAAAAAAAAAAAAAGTACTGTGTTCATAAGCCAGCTCTTAAGCGGTTGGATTTCGCCATTAACCATTTATATGTTCTGAAACAGGAGTGCGCTCTAAATTTGGTAATTCATGTAACAGTTGCAATGCATGCTCGGGGTAGAAAATACACTTTCAAAATGTACTGTTACTCTTCAGATATTCCTATAAAATGACAATAAACATAAGTTTTTGACTAAACCGAGCACAAATGACCGCTCCCAATCTCACTTTAGAGAAGATGCAGTTTAATAGTAAAGCTATTCTTAATTAGTGGCCAGACTCCTAAAGCGTTTTGTGGCTTACAAATGGTATAAATGCTCTATACAGGAACACTTAGCAAAAGTTAGGGGCAGTGGAGCTACGAGATATAAATACCAGCCCAGGTTTCACCCCGTTAACCCTTTATCAAAATTACCTGGTTACGTTTTGTTAGTTTTCCCAACTTCCGTTATAAACCTCAAATGTAAGTCTATTGAACACAGGCTACGACACAAAAGAATAAGAACTAGCAATAAACCCCGAAATTAAGAGAGTATACACACACCACATTCAGAAAGCAAGCAAGCTCTCACAAAGCATACCAATCAATTAGGGAAAACAACCGTCGGTCCAGTGACTACACATTACAAGTAAATGACCCAATAAGTAATTTAAAAATGCCGCTGGTTGCCCATTTTACTTTACCATTTCTTGAGCTGCTTGCTGTTTTTAAAGGGGGCTTTTAGGCTGTTCAGAGGAAACGCTTAAGTACTGGGTGGCTGGCTCTCCCCTCTGGCTGCCGGCTGTGCTGCTTCTGTGCGATGAGCGCTGCTATTCGGGCAGAGCCTTTTCAGCACCACAGACAGCGGCACCAAGGCGGCGGCTCCGCGCCGGTCCTAGCGCAGACCGATTCAAAACCCACGTTCGCGTCACAAGTTCAATAAGAAAGAATCCAACTATATTCGCTTGGCATCCGTTGAAAGTGTAGCACAGACAAGGAAAGCAGCCAAATGACAATGTGATGAAACGTTTAAAGGAAGAGTAGGGGAACGGGATGCCACCAATCTCAACCCTCAAAGGACATGCAAAATTGATTATGTTTGAATAAATCTGGGGTTGTGCAGCTAAATCAGGAAAGGATGTATGCTAGCCCACTATAGAGTCTGTAAATGGAATGAATACTCCCCTCCAGAAAACTGAATATTTATATCAGGTGTGTTTTATCTTTAATTATGTGTTCTAATGAAATACTAATTAAGTACCTGTAAGACATGTTAGCACGTTTTTGAGATACCATGTAGAAGTATTGCTGCTTGGGGGGTCAAAGGTTATCCATCTGAATAACTCCGTATTACGATTGTGCGTAAAAAAAAAAGGAACGACTACAGCATGATCGTGTTTATGGCTTTTTCTAAAGGATGTCCGAGGGCTATCGTCTACGGTTAATTAACCCCGCGAGAGAGCCGCACGACTCAAGATCGTTGAGTTGCTGGACATTAATATGGGCGGAGGGGCAGTTTGATGCAAAGAACACACTTCAAACATCACACACTAGAATAGCATGCACTACAGGGGAGACGTTTCAGAAAGACCAATTCCCCAGACCTACTGATGGATACACAGTAGAAGGTGAAATATATTCTTGTAAATTATCACTTTCATTTCAGTGTCTTCATATCTTTCTTCTTTTCCCTTAACTCTATCTCTTTCTCTATTCATTTCTTTATTTCATTCTCTTGCTCTACCTCTTTCTCTCTTTCTCACTCTCTGTCTCTCTCTTTCGTGCACATGTGCGTACGCAAACACACACACACACTAATTACACTTGGTCATGTAGAAAGTGTTCATCAACATCTACGCCTCTGTGAGGAAGAAGGCATTGCAAAGGGATTTGGGGCCAATATGTGATGTTTCATTTAAAAAGTATAGCAGACATTTTGGCAGGTTTTCGATTATATAAATGAACCAGCTCCTGGGTTTGGAGGCAGACTGTTTCCTTGCTAGACATAGACATGATAGTGCTTTGCTCTCTATTTTGCATTGGAGGGAACAGTGATCCTACCCCAACAGAGTGGGGCTAAGATGCTTTTGGGTGATTGAGATACTATCCTCACTTTCTTGTGACAAGTAGATGCTAATGCTTTTGATAACTGCACACAGTGAGAAAATGGGTTATTAATTGGGGTGGATGGTAGCCCATCACAAGTAATTTCAATATTCTTGTTATTTCCTGTAAAGGTTTCAGTAATCATACTAATTTATAAACATAGAGAATATTGTAATGAACAAAATGATACCAAAACAACAACATTCCAATAAGGGTAAGGAACCTGAGATATAACATTTTAAAGATTCAATTGGATTTTAGTGCCAAAAAGCACAATCCACAGGAAACTGGTCATGCTAAACAAGGCCAAAATTAAATTAAAGGATGACCATATTTGATCCCTTGGTGGATACAAGGACTGAGTCATTCTGGTCAGGAGCTACCTTCTTTGAAACAGTTCTGGATGTCAATGACTGTCAACAGGTTTGGTGGCGTCGAAGGCAGAAGACAAAGGCCAAAGCAGGGCTCAATAGCGATGAGTTGCTGGTGGACGGGGTCTTATGCAGTCGTCAATGAAGGCAGGCAAAGGTCTATGATTTCATGCTCTAGTGTAGATAGAGTTCTCATTGACGGTGGTGTTGAGAAAGCAACAGAATGGAGTTAAAGCAGCCCGATGGATTCCGATGTTGAGCGGAAATGTGGCAGGAGCTATGGCAAAGTAAGGCCCACCGGCGATGCACCCTCAGTGAAACGGCATGGAAGGCTGATCCAAGTCTTTTGCCAGTTCTCCAGGCAAAAAGTCCTGAAAAAGTTTCAAAGTCTCAAACTTTAGGCAATAGGAGTACACTTTGACTCTTACCTAAGCGCCCCAGGGCCATGGGAACACCAACTAGGGGTCAGAACGTACTCCAGTAGAAGCCACCAGTGGGATCCAGGACAAATTCAGTTGGAAATATTCCACTGGGCTCTTTAAGAAAGTGGGCTTCTACCATATTATAGGTCACTGTAGCTCGAGAAGAGGCCATACAACTGAGACTTGGAATCCACCTCTTAGTCCTGGGTACAGGTGGGAGCAGTTCACACCCTTAGGGGTTTCCTCACAGGTCACAGCAGCAGGTGTCTTCTGTCTTCCACTAGTCTAGAGGTATTTCCTAAGAGGGTAGGATGGGTGCCACTTGTATGCCCTTTTCAAGCCCCGTGGGTGGGAGAAACTCCTGCCCACTCAATAATCAATGGGGTAAAAATTCAGAGGGGAGACCCTACCCACTTTTGCTGCACTTCCTATGTGGTTAACTGTAAACTATCCGACGGTGCCATTTTCTACCTAAAACCTACATGGCTGAACCTTTCTTCCCCTGTCCAGCCTTCCTGAGCCCACCCAGAGGAATCAAAAGACACACAGTTGATGGACGTGCTCTCCATGCCACTGGAGTCAAACTATCCTGGCTGATGAGGGGTGAAACCTCCAAAACCGGTCCTAGGAGATGCTTGGTCGCAGTCCAGGGAGCACCTGGCCTGGCAGTTCGGGCTGGACTGTTCCCATTGGGCACAGGGTCAAGACTGATTTGCATATGGCTGGGTTCAAACTGGAATGGGAAGAAAAAACAATGGATTTAGACCCAGATCTCTGTACTTGGGTGAATGTATGACATTGTTCTGCATTCTGTCCATCAATTGTTCTTTTTGCACCCAGAGGAATGGCAATGATGATGGGCAACCCCTCCCTTGTGGTCACTTCAAACCAGTTTTGTGATATCTCCCACTTTGACTGAGGTTGGAGACAGGCTGGGTATGAGAACAAAGGAGGGCATGCTTAGGTGTGAACTACATCTGCCAGTGACAGAGAAGGTTTTATTTGAAGCTCAGGAAGAGGCTGAGCACAGATCCTCAGGACATCCTTCTCAGGCAGAAATGCATCTCCCCACATCCAACCCTTTTGTCCACTGTCTGAGAGCAATACACACCACAACAGGAGAGTCATTACCAGTCAGGTGGTACTGAACATTGGCAGAAAGGCAGGAAATTGAACATTTTCAAAAAGTGCGTATTTTAAAAAAGCAATAAAATATCTGACTTGAACATTAAGTTGAATTTTTAATAGGGCTGCATTCTTAAATGACTATAAAATGAGTCATTGATTTGCCCCTACAGGGAATGCACACCTTACGTATTTTCCAACTGTGCCATTCAACAGGGCTGCATCCTTGCACCATTTCTGTTTTTATTTCACATTAGTGGCTTGGATTGTTACTTTGTGAGTAGGGGGAATGATTTACACCAGTAGAGAAATGTTCCATTCCATTCCATTCTTTCACAAGCAGACAATTCTATGCTCATCACAAAAACAGCTATAGGACTTCAAATTTAATTGGATAATTTTACTAATTTCATGAATAGCTTTAACTTAAAAGTTCATTAGCTGAAATCTTTTATTACAGTTAGTGGACCAGAAAACACAAGATGCTAACAACACTTGATAAATGGGGCTCAGGTCTCTTCAGTTAAAACCTTTAATTACCTAGGTATTAATCTTGATTCAGACTTAAGTTGGGGCCACCTACTGAACTGAAAATCTCAAAACTTTTCAAGAGTCTTCGAGGCTATTTTTTGGTTTGCATCCAAGTTAGGCCATAAACCCATTAGAGAGACAATACAGCTATATAAAAGTAAATGTTTATCTGTGGGGACATACAGGGTGGGAGTATGGGGGTATATAAACCTGAAACTTTACAGCGGTTAGAAAATTATAGTCTACAGTATAAGATATTGCTCCCCTGCTTGTCTGGCTCAAGATTTAATACACTCCAGAGGTAAAAAGTTTAAGATTTATACTTAAAGATTGAGTTGCCCTGGATAACATGGCCAAAATCCTATAGTTATTACACGTTAAACAAGCCTTTTTGGAACTAGGGGGTATCACATTTTGTGTAATGGTCCCTATATTATAGAGGCAAATTTTAGGGACTATAATAAAATTCAGTTTTTAATGATAGGCGTGATGAACGGATAGCGTATACACAAATGTGTACCGTTGTTCAACATGCCACTGGACCTACTTCTGCAGGGATGGCGACATACTTATCTTGGATGTGCAAGGTGCAATAAGGATTTTTCTTTCATATCTTCATTTAAGCTCCACGCACGTTCTGTAGCCTTCCCTAAATCAGAAAGTTGTTTTTTCTTTTTTTCACAAACTGACCCTGTGACAATGTATTTTCACAGATCATGATGCACTTAATGATCTATTGCACTCTGCGTAGAACACAAAGCAATCCGATTTTGCATGGCGAAAAAACATTGGGGGACTAAATATGATGTTGGTCGGAGTTGCCTCCGACCATCATCTCTGTGGTTTTGGAACTGACCGACCTCAGGTCAGCAGTCTGAAACCACAATTACAATGCGACCACACATGGTGCTGTGTCATAAACTCCCATTTCCATATGGGAGCTTGTGTAGTGGTTGGAATCCGACCACAGCACAATCTCCTATAGAGAAATGGGAGTTACTGTAAATCCCTGCACCATGTGGCTGGCACTTAGGGTCAGTGATTTACATGGGCCCCAAAATTCACTTTCTGACAGGCTCTCCATGTCGGAAAGCCCAACATGGAAAACCTGTTGGAAACTAACATCATAATCCAGATGGTGGAAGTGCCGTCTGTAAGGGATTATGTGTGAATTCGACTGGCTGATGAGCTCTTTGAGCCTGACGGAAGCCAGTCGGATTGGCCAGATGGTTTGGACTCTGACCGCCCTCATTGTAATACGGCGGTTGGATTTCAAACCAAGGATGTTGGTCGGTAAACCTCTGATGAGCGAACGAAGACTTACCGACCGACATCCTAATGAGGCCCTAGGTCTCGTAAGACAGCTTTATTGATTCAACAGCATCTCAAATAATGTGCTACTCAGTAATCAATTATACTTGCAGGACTTAAGCATTAGAAAAAAGAATGCTTTTAAGACAGTGTCTTTAACCGTTTTTTAATAGATTTTTTTCTTACAGGTGTAAATAGTTCAAAATGATAACATTAATTATGATGCCTTGGGTTTTTCTTTAGTGGAATGAATAGGCAACATTTAGATTGGAAAATGCTTTTTTAGCATGTAAAATATGGCATTTGTTTGTGTAATCTTTTTTTTGCTCTTATCTTGTGTAATTGAATTGTTTATGTGTACTTTTATGACTTTTGCCAAATAAAGAGATTGACTAAATGAGCCAATGAATCATTGTTCGAGTTATTTCAAAACTAATGTTGTTCATTATAACATCTTCTAGTTTCATCCAGTTCCTTGCTACGGGAGAGCCAGACTTCCTACACAAAAAATTACTTTGAAGACTTTTCAATGCCAGGGTGTGCAAACCATTAGTACACATGCCCCACTTTTAAAATATCAGGCATCCTACTCTTTGGGCGTATAGGGCCTACTTTAAGCGTGACTTATAAGTATTAAAAGTGAAGGTTTAAGTCTGGTTAAATGTTTATTTTGCCAATTATAACAGGCAGTATTAAAACTGGCTGTCCAGACTGCAGGGGCAGGCCTGGAAACATGTTTTGCATTGTCACTTCCCTGGTGGCACAATATGTGCTACAGTCCACTAGTGACATTTAACTTACAGACCTGGATACACTTTGGTGCCATGTACTAGAAATTTAGAGTAAGGACAGGATTGTAGCCAATTTCATAGGGGTCTGTCTAGGGGGCCTTGTTATCAGTGCCCCAGTGCAGAGAGTTGAACAACTAACACCATCAGTACATAAAAAGTGGGGGTGACAATTCAAAAGGGACATTTTCCTATATGTCTCCCTGTAGATTAAATGTTAGGAGCACATCAGTCATTTCATTTGCAGTTCTCATCATTTAAACACTAGACCCAGAAAAGGACATCTGCGTTGACATGGTCAGTCAAGGGTCTGTGCTCCACTGTAAAGTACATACTCTATAGAGAGTTGGACCGCCTCAACAGTTTGGGGTTTTCACACTCATCCACATGAGCCATCTGAAAGACCAGTGGTCAGTCCAAACCTCAAAGTGAGACCAAGCAACAGCAAGGATTCCCTCTCTTTGACACTACAATGCTGTTCTCTGAGGAGCAGTTACCTGCCAACAAATGGTACTGGCTAATCCCGACATTCAGCTTTTCACCTGTGGTACAACTGCACCAAATCCATGTAATGAAGCATTTGTTTAGACCAAAATTTCTGTGCTGAAATCAGGTGCCTTTAGTCTGGTGCTGTGCACAGCATATCTTTTGTGTGTCAACAGCCTTCAGACATTCCTATTTAATATGGTTTTTTTTGGCTGCTTCTTTAATTTCAGCTTTATCAAAGGGGCTACAATTGTGCCATACGCTTTGGCAAACCACTCATAGCAAACTCCCGGACTCAGGAAAGTTGTGACCTAAGTCTAGGTATTGGGAGACTTCCAAGCAATTATAGTTTGGATCCAGGCTGCATATCTACTCCACCAACTTAGTGATCCAGGTATACTACAGACCAATGCCCTATCTGGACCTTGATGGCCTTGATAATTAGGCCTGCCTGCTACAGAGACTGAAACTGTTCCCTGAGGTGGGTCAAGTGGTCTTTACAGGTTGTAGCTAAACATAGCAATATCATCTGGATATGCTGCACTAAGGATCCCCAACCCAAACAGTACCCTGTTCACCAGTTCCTGAAGGAGTTGATAATACTGACATCTCCTTTGCTCTCTCAATTAAGGCAATCTGAAGGTACCTATAACTTAAATCAACTATACTTAGATACTTGGCAATACTCAACTGGATAATGAGCTCATCAGGTTGAGTAATGGGGTGTGTGTCAGTCTTAGTGACATAGAATAAAAAACAGGGGTAAACCCATTACCCAGTCGAGACCCGTGGGAAGAATGTAAACAAAAAACAATGTTTCAACAGCTGAAGAAGATCCTTATTTGCAAGTAACCTTACTTACTCACCTTAAGCAACTTAAGCAAAATACCTATCTTGTACATATTCTCATTTGTATTATTGGTCTCCAAGTCTTTTGTATTTTTGTGCAGTTCACACAGTTTTTCACTTTATTGTGTCACTGTGCCGATCACTGTCATGAACACGATAAGTGCGCACCCACTTTTGGGTTACTTCTACATACATTGTATTGTAGTGCTGATATACCTACTTGCAAATAAGAATCTTCTTCTTACAAACCTCTTGTGCTCTCCCCTTTGTTCGCTTCTCTTATTGATTAACTCTTCCTTTTATTTGCCTTCTGAAATGATCTTTGGTTGAGACATTGTTTTTTGTTTACAGTCTTAGTGACAGCATTTGGTCCTCTGTCATCCATTCAGAACCTGAGTTCTGGGTTCACCCCTTTCGAGTTGGATTCAGGCACCAGCTCCACTGGGCTGTCCCAGGGAATACCGGAGGCTCAATCGCCCACCTGTGACAACACTTTGGGGACTTCCTCTTTTCTGCTGGTTGCTGGTGCTCGCTTTATCTGACTACCTATAGATTTTACTCTGGACAGGTGAAGTATCACCATTGTCAATGTAATTAAAATACCACCGGGTCAGTCCGGGTGTTAGAGAAAACAGTCCACAGTTTCTGATCTGGTTGATCTTCCACCAAGGGTGTCCTTTGGTAACACCAGTGCTTAATAAGCTCCTGGCTGGCCTTCAAGTTCTTATTAGACCTCTTCATGTACTCAACCATGTGGGAACGAAGGCCTAGCACAAAGTCTAAAATGCCCTGTTTGGATTCCTAAAGATGTATCTTTCACTCATCTGGACAAGACTTAAGGGTTTTTTGACAGGGTGCCCATAACCCTGAGAGTATTTTGCTTAAAGCGAAAGCCAAAGCCAAATGAAATTGTGGTAAAGTTAGGCAAGGCTGGCTTTTTCTTAGTGCTAGTTGAGACTAAGCTGTGGATTGTTGTTGGTACTGGGGTGTAGAACATTGTAAAGAAGGAAGTATGTGGTATTTGTACATGATCAGGCAGAACACAGTCTACATAAACAATCACTAGTTCATGTTCCTCACTGGCAACTAGTCTTTCTGCCAACTCCTATTTGCCTTGTCTCCCATGGTGGGACTCGTGGGACCACTCCATATCACATTTATATGAAGGTGGACTCTCTCTCTCTCTTACTCTCTCTCTCTCTCACACATACACACTCACAAACATACACACAAACACACATGCACGCAAACACACATGCACACACACATACACACACTAACAAAAGTGGGCAAACACATATTCACAATAAAATGTAGAAGAAACAAAGGGAAAACATATGGCTTCATGGGACTGGACTAGTTTTGGAGACACCACAAGCACCCAGCACCAAGAGGCTCATGGAGAGAAACAAATAAGATAAATAACCTACATTTGGCATGATAAAAAGGCCATCCATAGTTGTCTAAATATCTTTATCATAACATGACTGAGAACATGAAAAATCCATGAAAAACAACACAAATTGCCTAAAGCAGAGGAGGGCCTAATCAGTAAAACATCACAGTATAATCACAAATCTGGACAAAAAAGAAAAAGGAGGTAATATAACCCCACGGCTTGTCCATCCCAAAGTTTCCATTGCCCTTACACTCATATCTCTTAATTCCAATATGTGCCTGCCCTTCATTGCCTAGAACAAATTCCAGACATCCAGCAACAACAAAATAAAACATTTTTAAAATGGTGATGCCGGTCGTCCCTCCTACATCAACCATTTTGCAAAGTAGTGCAAGGAACGTACTTGATTCTCCCCATAGATGTAAATAATCCAGGGTTGAATTATGCATGGTGCTGAGATTACAAATAAAGGATAAGAGTAGTCTTCAGGAAAAATGACGAAACCAGGAAGCTCATACTTCATAGAGAGACCCCCCCCCAGTTACTATTGTACGTGCTCTGTAAAACATATATATATAAAATATATCTAAAAAAAGATTAATTCCATATAAAAGAAATTACCCTAATGGGCCACCTCGGTAAACATTCAACTCAAAATGCATTTCTAGTCAATTATGGGTGACAGACATAAAAAACGGCTTGCATTAATAAATCATTACAGCTTTTTCCCCATTTTTTACCTGAGCAAAGTCTTGTTTGCACAACACAGTGAAATAATGTGATATCAGGCAGAACAGGTCACCAAAAAATAAATCTGTCCAGGTTCAGTTTTATACACTTTTCTATGCTCTTATGTTTTTTTTTTGTAATTGGCAGCATCTCTCCCTTTGTATATTCTCTTTATGATTGTACACAATAGATTTAACCTAGTGTATGAGTACCACAACCTCAAACGTTACTATTCATAATTCTCTTCCCTATATTTATGTGGTTTTCTTCACTATTCTTCTCTCTGCCTGACTATGTTTACCTTAAGCTTCTGCTTCTTTATTTCTCCTGTGACTTCACACACCTTCCTCCCACCTCTCGTTATATCCTGTACCAGCCTCATGATCTGATTCTTCTGTAGCCAGTTCTCTCACTGTCCCATGTTCTTCCTTAACCCTCTGCAAGTCTCACTGTCATTAATATGTGCCACACTCTCTCCCTTAGTCTCACCTGGTTTCAGAACAATTTAATATTCTACTTCTGTAATTGCTCCCTCTTTGAGTCTTTGTGCTACTTAAGTCACCTCTGACACTTTCTTTTTTACTTTTCTTTGACATTCCTCCGATGCTTATTGTACTTTTGTCACTCAATCACTCTCAATCTTAGGTTTGCCACATTCTCCCACTCTAATTTCAATGGGCTTCACTATACTTTCACACTCTTTTTAATTTGGTTTTGAACTCTTTCTTGTACTTTCATCATTTAGGGTTACTCTCTGTTTGGTTTCTTGGAACACTGTCCATGGTCCATCTCTCAGAATCTGGGTTCCTTTCTTTGGTCAGTCCATGAGTCAGTTATCCATTAGTCCATCTGTCCATCCATATATAAATCTCACCAGTGCGGCCCTTGGTGGGAGTGCTGCTGGGCAGTTACGTGGGACGGGGGGTAGTAAACTATGGATTATGGCCGATTAGAGGTATTAAACATATAAATAAATAAAACAAATTTCATTGCGCACGCTGCATCGCCAAATGTGATGCCGCGCGCGCAAAGAAATTCATGTCATTTATTTTTATGTTTACTCACCCCTAAACAGCCGTAATTCATAGTTTACTACCCCCCAACTTGTCCCTCCCCGCCCTACGTCAGCGCCCAGCAGCACTCGCACCACTGGCCACTACTGAATCTCAGTTTCCATCTGCACTGATGATTGCACAAATCCATCTGCCCACACACTCCTGCATTTATCCAACAATCTGTCTGTTCAGGTAAACCTGTACCTGTTGTTTGAACATGAAAGCAAGTCTGATTTCTGCATGTTCACCATCAGCGATATAGGCCATAATACAGCAATCAAACAAAAATATGTCATCAAACTGCCTCCAAAGTACTCAAAATGGCTCAAAGACAACTAAAGAGTTATTTACCCTTTTGCTCACAGGGTCTCTCACAGGTATATTTCCCTTACCATAAAAATTGTGTACACTGTGCGTAGTAAGCAAAGTAGCCATAGTGACTGGTACATTTATTCTCTTATTAGACATTATTTCCTCCAATAATTCACAAAGAAAAAAGACCATAAATTCAAATGGCCCAAAATAATCAAAGGAAAAATAGGTGAGAATTAGCAATTTCTGAGAACACATCCTAATTGTAAAAGCAAAATTGATAGCCACGGCCAATGAAGGTAAGAGTGGTGGGGCTGGGTGGGGATTTTGAGAGACGACCACAAGGAAAAATTAAATGAATAATTGATTTTCCTTCGTGGTCGTTTCTCAAAATTCCCCCCCACCCGGCCCTACCGCCCCACCGCTCTTACCTGCAGTAGCTGCGGCTAAACATTATTGAATGTTTAGGCCTGTTACACGTTTACAGGCTCAACCGCGTCATTAAAGCCTATTTAGAAGAGACCAGAGCTCTTATAGTTGTCAATAGCTAATCCTGTTCAATAAGTACTCAGAAACAAATATTTAGTGAGGCCTGAATATCTGGTGTTTTTTTATAATTGAAAGTTTTGTTTGTGGATTAATGACTTTGATTCTATGTGCTTGTGTGGATTGGTCCATGAGAGAAAGAAACAATTACTTGAAAAATCCATCAATCCATCTATATGCTCGTACATCCATATATCTATATCATCAATCCATCCACCCATCGTCCAGATTACCCACCCACCCATCTATCCATCCATTCTTCCATCCATTCTTCCATCCATCCATCCATCCATCCATCCATCCGTTCATTTATCCATCCATCTGCTCGTATATCCATCTATCCATCCATCAATCCATCAATCCTCCATTTATCCATCCACCTACTCATCCATCCATCCATTCATCCGTCCATCCATCCATCCATCCATCCATCCATCCATCCATCCATCCATCCATCCATCCATCCATTCATCCATCCATCCATCCATCCATCCATCCATCCATCCATCCATCCATCCATCCATCCAGCAAACAACTCTAACAAGACATTGAACCAATCACAATACATTGTTAAAGCCTTCCAAAAACATGTCAGGGGAACCACAAATCCTCTGTTTTATGAGATTCTATATACGTGTTGCCTTTACCTGCATTATCGGAGTGGTGATTTTTGTATGTAAAGTCAATACTATGGGCCTGATTCACAAAGGTAGATTTATACCTGTGGATATACTTGAATACGAATCTCGTCCTGCACCAATGTGTAAATGTACACATCTTTTGCTATTCACAATGGAGATTCACATCTAGATGTAGACTTACATGTCTTTAGCATCTAAATTCAGGGGGTGGAGCCTCCTATAACAGAATGTATGAGCTTAAAGTTACTAATTAAAACTTTTCACACATAAGAGGAGATCTCTACCACAGAGGAAGAGATCTTCCTAGTGGAAAGCATAGATAGAATTATCAAAGCTTACAATTCTTGATAACAAATTATTGACAATAGTTTAATGTATGACATAAATGCTAATTATTTGTAAACTGGATTACTGACCTGGAACCAATATACTAATGTTTCAGCACTTTAATTCATCAAATTAAACGTGAATAACCTAATTGATTAATTTAAATGTATTAATTTAATTTATAAATAATGACCTAAACAATAATTTGAAAACATTATCACCCTCACAAGCATTTTTACTCACTCACCTATCTTGGCGCAGTTAATTCTCTTGTGGCATAGACACCCCCGCACAGCGGATTTAGCGCTGCAGCGGGTGAGGTGTTTTGTTATCATTGCCGCCATTTCCGCGACCAGCAGGACACGCCCACCTGCGCCGGCCACGCCCCCTTCAGCAAGCCTACATATAGCGCTGACTACGAGCGCCGCCCAGTTCACCTATTTCTCCTGAGGCACAGCTGGGAGCAGCGATCTTTTGCTACTTTAAAAAAAATTGTATTTCTTTGTGTTTTTAAACTACTCACTCACCTATCTTGGCGCAGTTAATTCTCTTGTGGCATAGACACCCCCGCACAGCGGATTTAGCGCTGCAGCGGGTGAGGTGTTTTGTTATCATTGCCGCCACATTTCCGTGACCAGCAGGACACGCCCACCTGCGCCGGCCACGCCCCCTCCCAACCCTCTCTTTCACTTGCATATAGTATGTGTCCCTACCGGAAGCGCAGCGGATGAGCGCAGCGGGCGCGACGATTGCGCGCCGAAGGCGCGCCTAAGGCAAGCCCATCTGTGCCCGTCCGCGACCGACCAGACCAAGGGCCACCCCCCCCTGCCCCATTAAGACACTACACGCCGGCCCAACTTCACAGTCTTCAAGGCCTTTGGCCGATTAATGACTCTGTGACTTCTCATATTAACAGCTTGGGACTCACAGCCTCCACATCCTCACCCTTTCCCCCCCCCCCATCCCTTCCCCCATTGCTCTCTCCCGCCCCCTGCCCGGAGCACCCGACTGCACCCTCACTTGCTTCTCTTTCCATCTATTACCTTAACACGCGTTCCGCTGTTAAGCACTATCATGAGCTCTCTGTTCTCTTAGATCTACATAAACCGGATCTCCTATTTCTCACAGAGACCTGGTTTCGCGATAGTTCTCTCCCTTCCCTATTAGCGGCTCTCCCTGCCACCTATTACGCGCTCCGAGCCGACCGATCCTCGGATAAAGTGGGCGGGGGCGTCGCTTTGATCGCTCGGAAGGAACTTCTCTTCCAGCCTCTCACTTTCCCCCCTATTGGCACCTCGGATTTTCTTGTAATCCGCTCTCTCTCCTTCAAAGTCCCCCTTACTTGTCTACTCATGTATCGCCCCCCCCCCCCCCAACCTTCCCAAGCCTTTCTCCCCGGGTTCCAAGACCTGGAGGCCACCCTAGCGGTTAACAACTCTTCCATCATGGTGCTAGGCGATTTTAATTTTTGGCCCTCGGACCCAGCTGAATGTGCCACTTCCAAAGAATTTTCTGACACCCTTTGTTCTCTTAACTTTAATTCCTACGTTCACTCCCCTACCCATACTCAGGGACACACCCATGACCAGATCTGGTCTCTGAACTGCCCTATTATGTCCCTCTCTATTTCCCCTTGTCCTTGGTCTGATCACTTTTTGTTTTCTTTCTCTTTACCCCTTGACTTAACCTCTAAGCCCTCACTTCCCAAAAATATCTGGGCACGTTCTTGGGGCCGGATTGACACATCCTTAGTGGTCTCCACACTCCTCCCCCTTTGTCCAGATTTATTTGGATTACCGCTTACAACTCAAGCTGACTCTATCAACTCATGGCTCGTGTCAGGCTGCGACTCGATTGCCCCCCTTCGACGAGTCTCTTCCAAACGGCCTCATGACTCTAACCGCTGGTTCAGTGACGAACTTAAGGCACTGAAACTCTCAGTTCGCCATGCCGAACGTGCCTGGAGACGCCAATACTGTCCTAACCTTAAAACACAGTACACCTCTCTCCTGTCCCAATATAAAAAAACTATTTTATCTACCAAAACGGAATATTTCTCCTCTAAAATTTTAGCCGCTGATAATCAGGCTAAAGAAATATTTTCCATAGTCCACAATCTTGCCTTCGCCGACAGAACCACTCTTAAACCTCCCCCGTCACAATCCCTATGCGATTCACTGAATATTTATTTTCTGGATAAAATTGAAAAAATCAAAGTTAATATTCCTCCCCCATCTCACTCTTTCCACAATCCCCCTAGCCCTTCTACTAAGGCTCGTTTGGATTCATTCCCCCTCTTAACAGAAGAATCTCTTCTCTCTCTCCTACCTTTGGTTAAATCAGGTTCCCCTTTAGACCCCTGCCCTGCTCACATCCTCAGGCTCATTTTCACAACTTGTGTGCTACCCCCACTCGCTTTTCTTAACTGCTCCCTATCTCAGGGCGTTGTTCCTCCAATCCTTAAAACAGCCATTATTCTTCCCATCCTAAAAAAACCTGGTGCCGACCCCTCTGCTCCTGCCAATTTCCGACCTATTTCCTTACTTCCCTTCTTAGGGAAAGTTTTGGAACGGCATGTAACTAGAGCCCTTACATCATTTGTGGAAGAAAACCAGGTTTTAGCCCCCCGTCAGGCCGGATTCCGGCCTGCTCACTCCACCGAGTCTGTAGCGCTTTCCGTACTTGACTACCTTAGAGAAGGTATGGACACCAATCGTCCCCAGGCCCTGGTCCTCCTCGACCTGTCCGCCGCCTTCGACACAGTGGACCACTCCATCTTACTCTGCCGTGTCGGGGCGGCCGGGGTCGATGGAGTAGCCCTGGTCTGGCTATCCTCCTTCCTGAGGGACCGCACCCAAGCAGTGCGGCTGGGTGAGTTCTCGGCTGAGCCCTGTAAGGTTCCATGTGGGGTTCCCCAGGGTTCCTCCCTTTCCCCACTACTTTTCAATCTCTATATTGCCCCTCTTATTTTCGCCCTTCAAAAAATGGAGGTCTCCGTATTTAATTATGCGGATGACCTCCAGCTCATATTCAATCTCTCCTCATCCCCTGATTCTATATCCAATTATCAAACCATCATGATTTTCATCCGGGACTGGATGAGCCACAACCACCTGAAACTTAACCCGGATAAAACCGAATTGGTTTTGACAGGTGGTTGTGCCAGTCCCTGGTCTTCTCTCTTTTGGCCCCTTTCCTTAGGTTCCTCTCCTTCCCCTTCCCCCTCCGTCAAAGCGCTCGGTTTCAAGATCAATGATCAACTCACTCTGCACTCCCAGGTGAGCGCGGTGGTGTCTTCATCTTTCCTTTCCCTCCGCACCATCCGCAAGGTATCCCGCTTCTTCTCTTTCCCCGCCCTAAAACTTATTGTACTGGCTATGGTCGTTTCTAAATTAGACTACGGCAACGCCCTTTACTGTGGTATGCCCGCCTACAGTGTTCGACGGCTCCAACTGGTGCAGAACCAGGCCGCTCGACTAGTCTATAAGTTGGCCAAGTCACATCATGTCACTCCGCTCTTGAAATCCATGCATTGGCTCCCTATTCGCGAACGCTCACTGTTCAAGATGGGTTGCATTACCTTTCAGGCTCATTCAGGATCCGCCCGGCCTTTATCTCCTCCGAGATAAAGTCCTATATCCCGGCCAGAGAATTACGATCATCTTCCCAACACCTGCTGGCTGTCCCACGGTTTCGTCGAAAGAAATGGGGTGGCTCCAAATTCTCCACCATCGCCCCTACTTTTTGGAATTCACTTCCGTTTCAACATAGGTCCTCCACGCAATATCCTCTGTTCCGAAAAGCATTAAAAACTTTTCTCTTCTCACAAGCCTTTCCCCAATGAGTCCCCTCCTGTCTCCTGGCCCCTTTCCTGCTAATTGAGGCTTAGTGAACCACAGCGCCATGAAACCGTCAGGTGTACGTGCGCTTTAGAAGTGATTTAAACTTAAACTTAAACTTTTTATTTATGTGTAGTGATGTATAGTTTAAGGTTATATGTGGAATTAACCACAATCATTTTGAAAGGTTTCCCAAATGTTTAAAAGTTTAGCTTGTGTTTAAATTTTGGTTTATGGTTGTGTACAAAATAACAAATCAATGATAACACTTCTTGTATTAATTGGGCCCTATTTGTGGTCTCTCTCTCTCTCTCTCTTTGTGATTTGGTGTAAATCCATTTAGTAGTTTTGGTGTATCTAACTTGAAAAAAAATAGATATCTGGGGATGTGAATCCTTGCAGTGGAATCATGAATCCTACTAAAATTTGATTGGCTGCCAACACTTCAACCAGAAATTGTTGGTAGCCATCTCAGGACCTGGCTTGAAGCTGAGTCCCACAAAGTAAACATTAAAGCAGAGGGGGCAGTGTAGGAATGCCCTGACCCCTCAGATACGATGGAGTAGTCCCTCAGGGACCCAGCTTGGGTTAAAAAAATATATTTTTTAATTTTTCCACAGACTCGCTGGTGGACCAATGGGTCAGTGGCAGTTTTGTTTTTAACAAAGACGTGTGTCCCACAGTGCCTCTTTTTTTTAAAGCCCCCAGGTGGGCCAAATACCAGAGGCATGAAGAAGGGGGCTCATGAGGCCCCCTCCAAGGCTTATGTAAATCCCCATGAATCACCACCAACCCAGGGCAGTAAATATTGAACATGTGGTGTGCCTGCCACCTCCCTGGGGCAATGAGCAATATAAATGCAAGTGGCCCGCTCACCCCCGCTTCCACATTGACCGGCCCCTTCTGGGCGGGAAAAGGCGCGCCCCGGCTACGCCGCTTCGGGCATACCAGCCGAGACTCGCCACCCACCCAAAATGGCTTCCCGGGGGGATCGGGGTACTCCACCATACGTTCGGGGGGACCGAGCGGTCGCCCCTTTCCATATGGTTGGGATACCCGACACCCCCTCTCAACACAATCCCCAAGAATGGGAAGACGGAAACGGTTCTGAACTTTTGGAAGGCGGGAGGGAGTTACCCTCCCGGCCGTATTTATTAAAAATATGAAACAAAATTAAAACATTAAAATAACAGTTTCATATCATGTACAATTTCATTTACACATTACGATGTTCTTGGCTAACCTTAACACATCTCTAATACAAAGGTTCTCCTAGCCGATACTAAAACATCCTGTAAATGCATTTCTCAAAATTGAAATTGTACATCCTAACATTACGGGCCAACGGCAAGGTCGTAACCGGTGTCAGATCCCTAATACCAGAACTCCCCCCTCACTTGTGAGGGGCGGGCGCACAGAGGACTGTACCTCTGTGCCAACTTCCAATTTCCCTTGTCTTAACGGGGGCCCCTGTTTACTCGACGCCATCTTAGTGGTCGTCCGAGGACTCGTGTGAGGTGTCTAGAAGGTAGCGTAGACCCCCCTCCCACCCCACACTGCTTACCACATCTGCCGTCGCAGATGTCCTGGCCCCGGGAAATTCCCAGGAGGGGCCCGTAGCCCCTACTCCCCAGGGAGGGGCCTTGACCGCCTTCCCTTTCGGCGTCCCCATCCTTAGAAGGGGCCCGCCTCCCCGTTTGAGGGGCCAATGGCCGCCTCCCCCCGGGCGCTCCCATCCATAATGGGTGACGCCCCACCTCTAGGGATCTTCCAATTACTGCTCACCGATCATGACCTTACCGCCACAGGCCGGATAGTTGACCGGCTATCCGGACCCCCCACAAAACTCCTACTTAAAGGTC
Organism: Lissotriton vulgaris; assembly: GCF_964263255.1. Lineage (NCBI taxonomy): Eukaryota > Metazoa > Chordata > Amphibia > Caudata > Salamandridae > Lissotriton > Lissotriton vulgaris. Next base: position 282,938 of record NW_028249665.1, on the reverse strand, counting down.
ATGGCTGCACAAACTCTTTAACCAAGCTACGAAGTCTCCTATTAGTAAAGCATTCCCCTCCCGGGACAAATGGACCCCATCCTCCAGGTACATATGGTCCCCCCTGATACATCCATGAGGAATAGAATGCAATGTACATCTACGGAACAACCTACCAAGTTTGTTATTCACTGTCTTCACCGACTGATTTAAGGCTGACACAGAAATAGCCCCCCGCCACACCTTCCGTGGAATCATGTGGGACCATGCAATCGTGCACCCCGGAACCCTTCTCGCCAACCAACTTACTGTGGATAGTATTGATTCGAGAAGTACTCGTCGACCCGTGGTCACCAAATCATTGCCCCCAAGATGCACTATGATTACAGATGGCGGTGACCTTGTCTGCCCTAACAAACCCTCCATAAAAGTCTGAAACTGGTCAATACAGAGCCCGCCCCTTCTGTAGAAGGTCACCCTGTACCCGTATTCCCCAGCCATGTGAATCATGTCACCTGCTTTGAATACGTCTGCGGCGCGCCTCACGTGTGAGTGGCCGACGACCCACACCACTCTTGCCTCAGCCGGTGATCTTTGACCGCTGGTCCCCAGGTGTCGGGTCAACTGCACAGTCCGCCCCGCAAAGCCTGCTCGCGAAACTGAAAACCAAACAGAAAACAAGAAGCGTGAGTGCATGACATTAGCTTCACAACATGTGCAACCGCACATACCTCTTATAACAATTCGAGGACCAACGCCCCAACTGTTTCACTTTACCCACACTCAAACCCCTGGCTGTAGCCTCTGTAGCAGCACCTATCCAGAATGAGTTTTCCCCAAAATCGCTCGGGTCCAAACCCGCTGCCGCGATTGCCATTGTTAACACCCGCTGGAACTGAAACCTGGTCAGTGGGGTGGCGTCAGTATGTCTCAGCAAGCTCCCCCCCCATGATGCCGCCCTTTGCGCTAAGTACTCCTCTACGCATTTCACTGGGCACATGTGGGACCCTAGCATGCGCTGAACAACCACACTGTCTCCGATCGCTCCCTGATCGGTTTTGGACTTGGCTATCGTGACTACCATCGTGTCACCCTTAATCAGGATGTGTTCTCGACACAGACCTCCCCCCGTATCCTGCTTGTTCCTTGCTACCAGTTCGCTTATCCGCATAGCCCCATGGAACGCTAATGCAAAGGCGGCCCGGAATAGCACTGTCTCTGACTGAGATGAACAAGTCGCAGGGAGTACGGACATTAACTGGGACAACCTTGCTAGCCCTATCGGGCGTCTCTCATCCTCTCTGCGACCCTCAAGGCGTTTGCCACCCGCGCAGCGCCTTTTTCACCAGAAAGGACGCTGTGGGGTCCTGAATGCCATGAGCCTGCGCCATGAATGCAATGGCGGCTCGGTGTCTATTGGCCGTTGCCACTGATCGGCCTGCCTGATGCAATGAAACTAAAAATTTCAGGACATATTCTTCCTGCCCCCAATGCTCCCCCCTAGCCGGACCCAAAAATGCCCAATAGGAACGGAACGCCCCTTCATATGCCTTCCTCGTCCTGGGGGCTAGACTCTCTCCCACAAGGTTTTGTAATCCGGGGCACCGAGAGACCAGAAAACTTCGGGAAATGGTGCCGCCACCAGGTCTGCAGAGGTCAGATGGACCCGGAAGGCCTGCATGTGGGAACGAGAGAGTGCATCAGCCGCCTGGTTCAGTACCCCAGGCACATGTTTTGCTCTAAAGTGGACGTTCAATTTCAAACATAGCAGGACAATTTCTTTCATCAATCTCAAGATCATTTTGCAGCGTGCTGCCTGATTATTGACACATTCTACCACAGTCATATTATCTGACCAGAACACCACAGTGCGATCACGAAATCCCTCCGGCCATGTCTTCAAGGCCACTAGAATAGGGAACAGTTCAAGAAACCCAATGTTACCTGTGAGTCCACTCTCGTGCCACCATGCCGGCCATGTTTGTGCCGACCATTGATTACCAAAGATGGCGCCAAAACCCACACTCCCTGCCGAGTCGGTCCACAAACCCAGCTCCTCGGAGGAAACCGCTGGTTTGTTCCACAGGACACGACCGTTAAACTCCGCCAGGAATGCCAACCATATGCGCATGTCCTGGCGAACCTCTGCCGAGAGTCTTGTGCGGTGATGCCCTTCCTTAAGACCCACCATGGCTTGTGCAATAGAGCGAGAAAAGGGGCGAGCCATTGGTATCACTCTAAGGGCAAAATTAAGCTGACCCACAACCTGCTGCAACTGATGCAACGTTACTTTCGTCTCGTCAACACATGCCTCGAGCGAGGCCATAAATTTCAATACCTTTTCCTTAGGCAAACGGAAGCACCCCTCTTCGGAATCGAGCTCAATTCCTAGAAACTCGAGCGAAGTAGACGGCCCCACTGTTTTGCCCGGTGCCAGTGGCACGCCAAATATTCTCATGAGATCACAAAACTGTTTCAAAGCCTGTGCACATTCCGTGTCCCCAGCTGCCCCCAGAAACAGAAAATCATCAAGGTAATGCATAACCTGCGTGAAGCCTGTGGCTCTGGTGAACGCCCATTGTAAAAAACTACTGAATTTTTCAAAATACGCACAAGAGATGGAGCAACCCATTGGCATTCATTTATCCATGTAATAGCGTCCCTGAAACACAAAACCTAGCAGACGCTGATCCTGTGGGTGTACCGGGAGCAACCGGAACGCTGACTCGATATCCGATTTTGCCATCAGCGCTCCGGGCCCCAGGCGATTCAACATGGTGACAGCCTCATCAAAGGAAGCATACCGCACCGAACAAACTCCCGGGTCAATCGCATCATTCACGGAAAGACCCTTAGGAGCGGACAAATTATGTATTAACCGAAACTCACCCGGGTCCTTCTTAGGGACTACACCCAACGGTGAACAAACAAAATTCTGGACAGGCGGGTTCGCAAATGGACCTGCAACCCGACCTCGGGCCACCTCCTTTGCAATCTTTGCCTGTACTACAACAGCATTCTGACGTACCGACAGTTGGTTTTCACACAGCGATTCCCCCCGAAAATCCCCCGCCGGGATGCGGAAACCACATGAGAAACCGTCTCTCAGCACCCCAGCGGAGACATGATCAGGGTATTCGTTCAGCCAAGGGATCATTGCCATGATGTCGATGGGAGTAGGTAGCAGCGCCCCTCGGCCGTCATTAGACCTGTTTAGCACTGCCTCTGCCCCCTGAATCGCCATTCTTGGCTCTGCATGAACTCTCGGGGTGTGAAGATTGTCCGCACCCTGCACACTCGTGCCTAAATCTGCACGTTCCCTGTGGCCTAGTGCACTTGCCCCTGTTGAAGCTCCAACAGACCCCTTTTTTGCCAGAGTTCCCATTACTCCTTGTGAGCTGATCTAAACCGGCGCCCGCTCGAAAGGGCACCGCCGGGGAATGGCGGGAAGGCTCTGTCCCATTCCCGCCAAACAAAGAAGGCTTTGTCGGGTTTGACCTGATCTGTTTCTGCCAGGAAATGGAGTCGAAACAATCCCACGTCAGGGATGAGTCGTGCTCCTTGGCCTTACGAAATTTGTTATCATAACCCAACCATTGATCACCATCATAAGATTCATAAAACCCCATTATTCGTGTCTGGTAACAAGCCAACTCAGTCAATACCTCGGGCCTACGTTCCCCCATGATTGCAGTGAACATCCCGAAAGCCCTGGCCCAATTAGCGATTGTCTCATCAACTCTGAAACCCGCCATCTTTGCTCGCCATACACTTGGATGCAACAATTCCTTCTGATTTTTCACGTGCTCTATTTCATAAGGATCAGTTAATAGCGAGAATATATTCACCTATTTATCCGCCCATATCATTTCCTTTGTGGCCAACGGGATATGTTGTACCACCTTTTCCCTTCTTGAGGGTACCGACCCCTCCCCAGCCATTGGCAACGGCTTCTTACCCGAATCAGTAGCTGAACCCGCTGCTGCCGCTGTTCCAACGCCCGAAGACGGCTGTTCAGCGGGAACCTGAGGAGGAACAAAAGGACAAGGTGCCTTCGCAGCATCTCGAGACTGCCGCAACTGCTTCATTATTAGTTTGGCCTCTTCGGCCGTATCCCCTGGAGCCATGGCACCCTCATTATTCTTGCCCAACCATGCCGCCAACTGTGCGGCCAGCTCGGGTGGCATATCCCCCTCGTTCACAGGTGTAACTACGACATGGATTGGCTGTCCTGCATCCGGAATCGTAACTGGGGCCTCTACTGGCCTGACCGGGCTCGCCGGAGGTGACTCGGGAACCGGAGCCTCACCCCCTGCCGCCCTGTTCCTGGCCCTTTTACCTCTCCCGGCAGGGACTACCCCCGGCAATGCTGGTCCGATGACTTTCTTAGGCCGGCCCGTACCGTTCATGGCCGCCATCTGCTTCTTCATGTCCGCCATGTCCTTCACCAGCATACGGAGCATTTGGTCGGTGCTGACCTTCTTTCCGACCTTTTTGCCCGGCATTCTCTTACGATAGACGACCGAAAGAACCTGGAACCAGAGTTCGAAACGCTAGAAGAGAAAACACAAGAATTACAATTTCTCAAAATTGGCTCTTCGTTCCGTCTCGAGCTCACGTGCAACGGGGAGGTGCAGCTTCAGAGCACAGGAACAAGAGGATGCTTCCTTGGCTTGTTGCTCCTTTTATCCTTCTTCGTGCGGGCGTGGACCCTCCTCCAATCCACCTACAGGGCGTGGCCATCGGCGTAGGTGTCTAGGACAGCCCCCTTCTGGGCGGGAAAAGGCGCGCCCCGGCTACGCCGCTTCGGGCATACCAGCCGAGACTCGCCTCCCGCCCAAAATGGCTTCCCGGGGGGATCGGGGTACTCCACCATACGTTCGGGGGGACCGAGCGGTCGCCCCTTTCCATTCATCCAGCCACAGCACTAATCTTAATGCTAAGAGGCATGTTTGCGTCCACCTCCACGGCAGTCGGATTGTAATTTCCCTGGTGGGACTACAGACTCCCTGTCAGCTAGTCCCGATCCCGACAGGATGGCGGTTGGATGCTCGTCTGACCGCTGTCATAATGCGCCTCTGATTGTTCACATGCATCAGCAAGTTTCTATAACTGAAAACAACAATTCTCACTTTTTCAAAGCACAAAACGTTTTTATAATGGCATACCTACATTATTTCTCAAATATGTCTTGTGTCTTTAAAGGATATATTCACCATTTCTCAAAGAAAATTTACATACAATTTGAAGCTAGCACTGGAACTCTCAAGACACATTTAGCACTTTTAACCGCCTCAATTTTAAACAGAGCATGTTTAAAGAAATGCACCACTTTCACCATATACATGCAATTTTCAACAGCCTTAAAGAACGTAGATCACCATGTAAACATGTATAGGATTTCACAATATATATACACCTTCAAGCCATCTTTCCAAAAATATAAAGTTCTCTACATCTTGACTAAACTCAAGAGTCTAATCTTACATATAACTATCTACAACCAGAAAAAACATATCTCACCATTTAAACCTATGCTAACCGGTTACATAAGTTAAAAACCACATAAACATACACTTACTAATACATTCTTCACAAGTATTGCTACTTTTTAATTCACATACATATGTTTTATTCATGACTACACTACACCTATTTAACAATGTGACTAAAAGTACTGCAGTTTCCAGAATGCAAATAAAATAGGTCCGTCTGTTCTGCACATGATGCTTGGACATTTAAAACATTGTCATTTTTAAAGGCATGGCTCACGGTAACTTTCAACAGTACTAAAATCCTAAACACATACCATCTGCCAGATACAGTTCAGCTGATATATTTTTCCACATCACTGTGATACTCTTTTTAATCAAACTCCCATATACATCTTCATTTCTAATGTAAAGGTTTTACATAATTAAAAAGTTATATACATACCAGTGAATTGAGTTTGTTGATTATATTGTTGTTTTAGATCTTTCTAGATAGTTTTGACACTGTTAAGATTTGTAAAAACTAAGCACAAGAGTGGTACACCACTCTCATAGAAAGCAATTATCATATGGCAACCTCTTCAACTTTCCACTCTATGATCATGGGCAAGGCAGTGAATGAAATCATGTCTTTCATTTTAGACTACTGCATCTCCACTTTTGAATGGTTAGCATATACTAACCTTTCCCTCTCTTTAAAAATGAGGTACTTGTCTCTGCGTGTTCACAATGTTTTTGCGATGATCCCAAAATAATAGTGAAACAAATGGGAGTCTAAACCTATATTTAGCTTCAGTTATCAAAATTTGTAATACTGCACAACAGCTTACTGCATAGTCCTGAGTTAGAAATAAAACGTTACCATTACCTAAATTGTGTCATAATTCCACAACTTAAAAAATAAATCTTTCTCTTTAACACCCTACCCCCCGCCCCAATACACTCTTGGCTCAATGTACCTAACAACCCAGTGGAACCTGTATATCACAAGTTCAAATAACATTCTAGAAGGAACATGCTACTTCAAAAACAAATACAGCAGATGTGGCTTACTCCGCAGATTCAAAAGCATATCCGTGACTGTATTACATTTCTTTTTTAAATAACAGCCAATGATATGACTTCTTGACAATACATCCAACACACTAGCTAATTTTATTCACTTACATTCTTACAGAATCTAATGAAATATATATATTTTTAAACTTACTTTTAACTGCTTTTCATTTGGTAAACTACCTCATTTAGCTCGAGTCTTCTCTTGACTGATATTGCTCCTTCACATCAAAATGCTTAGAGTGTGGATTGTGGGCCACAGCTATGTCTATTGGACTAAAGAGGCTGCAAAATAAGAGAAGTATTGACAGGGTCTTGGGTCTGCTAAACATGGAGATTAGTTGGTTTGTCCAGAGAGGCACGTTTCATTAGTTAACACATGTTGACTGGGGTAGGGCTGGAAATCCTAATGAAGGATACTTTTTCAGAACTGGTGTTGCTTTTCCCTCACACTGTCTTGGTATACCCTAATATATGCCACAGACAGAAATGGGAGTGGTCAAATCAATTATGTCCATAGATTGACAAAGCCAGGACACATGTCTCTATCTACAACAATGATCTGTGTTTTGTCATGCAGGGAATATAAAGAGGTGATGGAGTTCACTTTACAATCAAAGGTAACAGGTTGTTACTATGTAACCTGAAAATGTACATGCAGTCCTATATGTAGCTGTCTTATACACACTCTCAATGCAAAGGCACTTTTCAGAGCCACCCAAGAGCCCAAAATGTTGTTCATTTTCTTGTACAATTATTTGTTGGTAAAAAGTTTTGAAATTAGCAACAAAGTCAGAATGACCGTAATCATGTTGCGAAATTACAAAAAAAATTCATTCTATTAGAATACACACATTACTAACTAGAAAACATTTTTGCCCACATACTTTTTGAAGTAACTTTTTAGAAAAGAAATGGTGTTTTGGGTGATTAATAAAGCCAACCTGTGACTCAATGTAATAATGCTTGGTTGTGTTTTCAACAACTGCAATGTAAAGCGGTGTTTACTGCTATGTTATAATAAAAAGGTCAATAAAAAAACTGTGCTTGAAACCTACTTCCTGTTTTCGTGATTATGCAGAGAGTCGTAATGACTTCGGTAACTGTGACGATCGTGCCTTTTTTAAGAGGTGTAAAAAACATATATGCACGCATTTTACAGTATTTTAGGCAATAGTGGTTTATTACTTCACTGTTTATAGTCATATTTTTATGGGGAATTTATATGAGAACAATCTTTTAAACCAATTTTCCATGTCCGCGAGTACTCTGAGAATCGCAAAGACATCAGTTACCGCGATGATTGTGCCTTTTTTCATGAAGTGTAAAACACATATATGCACATATTTTATAGTGTTTTATACACTAGGGGTGTATTAGTGCACTGTTTCAAATCATATTTTCTAAGGTAGTTTGTATAACATCCATCTTTAAAATTGATCTCCCGTTTTCTAGGTGATGCTGGGCATCACAAAGACGTCGATACCCACGATTGTACACTGGGGCTGCACTGACGGTCACAGCGATATCGCAAATATCGTGTGCAATTAAACAAATCCATTTTGGACACATAACTTGTGTAACTTGTGTCACTAATACCCCCATTTGTAAAAATTGGCTTCAGAGTACCTCTACCCTGATCCCTTATGTCACTTTCCACAAACTTTTTCAGCCCCAGGATTCATCTCCAAAACATAAAATGGCAAGCATAACTTTCAGTTCAAGTTGCGTTCAGCCAATCATTCCCATTGGAGCGCTTTTGTGATTTACCTTGAACAAGATGCGATGTAACTGCGAGCACCGCAAAATCACAGCAACTTTTTGTTAAGGTTGCATGCAGCCAGCAGCAAGTATGATGGGACTCCCTCAAAGTTAAGTACGGCCAGGGAACAGAGGGGAAAGAAAAAGACACAACTAAGAGAGCAATGTTCCCTCAGTGGCCACAATGTTTCAATACTGGTATAAATCCCATTCTTAATATAATGCAGGTGACAGATACACAACAGTCTTCTTTATTTTCTTCAAAAGATATAAAGCTTTTTATTTTCAATTTATCATTGCTTTTATATTTTTATATTTTTTTGTAATATTTAATTAATGAGAAACATTTTATCACATATATATTTCATAAATAATTTCATGGTTCATACAATAGAAAAAACACAATATAAAGAAAATATGGCAATAGCTATATACACAAAAACAATTTACCCAAATATTTGTACCCCTGGTAGCACACAATCAATCACAACATACCAACACAATCATACCCTCACTGCATTCAAAACCACAGCATCTGAAAAAAGGAAACTAAATCTTAATTGGCAGAACCACCCCGCCAATTAGTAGGTCTCAGAACACAGTATGAGACCCCGCACGAGCGTTTCGGCGGCACAAGGCCACGTTCCTCAGGACCTCTTCCAGACAATTAAACCCAGATATCCAGGGGACCTAAAATATACATATTAAATACTGTCACCATACGTACTCCTAAGAAAAGAAAAGAAAAACAACACAATTTACACCATTTAGTATCATTGCTAGGAATTAACACTACAACTCACCACATGACCAGACATAGACTGAGTCCTCAATAGGTGTACATAAACCCCAGTTATGAAGAAGATTGAGAATAGTAAATAGAATACTAGTAAAAGTGACTGATGCTACATCTATCTGATAGTCGTCAATGAGTATCTATGGACTTTATAAGGGCAAAGATACATTCTGCATTTCTAAAAGAAATATACACTTCCACGAGGTTCTCACATGGAACATATTTCAAATTCATGATAGGAGCACATTTACTTACAATTAAAAACAGTTTATTAGTCTTAGCCCATGGAGGACGATGTCATAAGAATGAACCATGTGTAATAGTAGATCAAGGAGATTCCACTGTGGCTCCCTAAGAGACAAAAGGGCCCAGCCAATCAGAACATCCCTGTTGGTGCATGCTTCGTGGTTTACTGCGAACACCTCGCAATTTAACCGCGATCAACGCAAAATAGCCGCGAAACATCAGTGACAGAGATATCATTATACTGTTTGGATTTCATTTCTCAAGAACTACGAAACATATTTACACAAAATAAAACAAAATAACAAAAACCACAATCCGTGTAACAACATTTACTTTTGTACAAAATTTTGTGTAATTCCGTCCAGATGTTGGGGCTGTAGGTTCAACTACACGTTTAAAATTACAAATGCACCCTTATTTGGCACCCTTATTTTTTGGTCCCCACTGCATGGCTATAGTTAGTATGCATTTTCCATAGAAAAGCATTTTACCATTACCCAATAACTTTGGGGGCATTTGACGAATCTTCGCAAAATTTACACAACTATTTTGCTAGTCACTTCAGCTGCGGTGTTGACAATTTCGAGGTAATCCCTCAAGCAAGGGCAAAAAAGGGGGTCCCAAAAATGTTTTTCTCCATGACCACCACCACCCCAGGGGCTTATGAATTTATATATGTGGGAGCCTCTTAGACCCCCTGCACTGGGGAACACCAGGAGTAAGTTGCCCTTGGAGTAAGTTGAAAATAATGCAGGGGCGTGCTCAGCCCCCCCCCCCCCCCCCCCCCCCGCTGCTGGGAGACTGTGACCTCACCAGGGCACTTAACAATAGGAATGCAGGGGCCCGCCCAGCCCACTGCATCCCCAGGAACTACCAACTCCCTGGGGATGCCACATCCCCAGGGCACAAACATAATAAATAGGCAGTCAGTTGCAGCCCCCCAGCACCGGGAACCACCACCTACCCTGGGCTACATGTGAAAAAGAGGAGAGCCACCCGGCCTCCCTCCTGATGCCATAGATGGCACTGTGCAGCTCCCTCCTTGTTTTCTTTTGTAAAAAGTTGCAGGCCCAGCAGGAGGGGTATCTGGGAGCAAAATTGCCCCCCTTCCTAAAATATAGACAACAAAATTAAATAAAGGCCTCTCGCCATAGACCATGCACCCTTTCTCCACCACTCTGTAAATGTGCCTCATGGCGCTCTGCTGGTTGGGGGATCAAGTCCTCTTGGTTGCTGGTAATTCTTGGGGGCCAATTGCCCCTCATAGTTGCCACCAGTAGGTCCCCCACAGCAGGATTGCTGAGACTTTGGCAGAGACCCACCCTTTTCTCAACCACTCTTCAAACATGCCTACTTGTGTACTACTGGTTTGGGGATGAATTCACTTTGGCTGCTGACAGACCTTTGGAGCATAGAAACCCTACTGTTGTTACCAGTAAGTGCCTCACAGTGGGATTGCTGAGACCTTGTCAGAGGCCCACCCCCTTTCTTACCCACTCTTCAAACAGGCCTCCTGGCACACTACTGGTTGGGGGATGAAGCCCCCTCGGCTGCTGATGGTTGTTGGGGGCCTCTTTCTGGTAGTTTCCGAGCTTTAATTTCATTTTCCTCTTTCATGCTGTATTCTGGTCTCTAGTTTGCCACTTTCTGCTTGTTTCTTACCTTTTATTGTCTGTTTCTGTTCATTGCTTAGCTTTATTTTGTGTCTTTCTGCTCTTTTTTCACTTATATTTTGTCTCTTGTTGCTAGTTTCTGATGTCTATTTTGCCTCCTGTGAGTTCCCCACCTTTATTTTGCCTCTACTTGTTTATTTCTGACCATTATTTTTCCTCTTGATGCTCGTTTCTGAACTCTATTTTCCCTCTTTCTGCTCATTTATAATCTATATTTGGCCTCTTTCTGCTTCTTTCTCACCTATCTTTTGCCTCCTTCCGCTTGTTGGTGACATTTATTTTCTGCCTTTCTGCTATTTACTCACCTTTATTTGGCCTGTTGCTTCTGTTGTTTGACCTTTATTTTGGCTCTTTCTGCTTGATTTTCAACATCTTTTCTCTCTCTGTTTTTGCTGACTTCTATTTTGCATCTTTCTACATTGTTTCTGACCTTCATTCTGCCTCTTTTTGCTTGTTTCTCACCTTTATCCTGCCACTTTCTGCTCATTTCTCACCTTTTTAGGCCACTTTCTGACCTTTATTCTACCTCTTTCTGTTCGTTTTTCATATTTATCTTGCCTCGTTTTGCTCATTTCTGACCTTTATTCTTCCTCTTTCTGCTAGGTGCTGGCCTATATTATGCCTCTTTCTGCTCGTTTCTCACTTTTATTTTGCCTCTTGCTTCTCTTTTTCCCTGGGACTGCGTTCCTTGCCCGCTCCCTGCTTAATGTGGCAGCTGGCATTGCAGCTGCATGCTTGGCTCCCCGAATCCTGCTGGAGCCAGCATTGCTGCTGCATGGAGAGAACTGCTGAAAAGCAGACAAAACCTCTGCTTCCAGCAAGCAAGAGAATTTTCTAAGCTCCCGCTTTCTAGAACTGTTTGGTATGATTGGGTGGGAGCAGTCAAAGCTCCTGCGAAGTCACAGCAAACAGCTAAGTCCGAAGGGTGGTTGCCCCAAGACATAGCAGGAGCTGACCCTGGGAAACTGAAGTCCCTAAGGCAAAACATGTCTCCAGAAGGGGGCTGCATGGCCCCCCTCCTTTTGCAGTTCACGGCTTGGACCCAGGGAGGTTGGTGGTCCCCTGGGCAGTATGTGATCTGGGAGGGGGCCACACGGTCTCCCTCCTAATTTAAAAATGTAATCTTAGCCCCGGAGAGGTGGTGATCCGCAGGGGCCTCGGGGTGTCTGTGAGTCCCCCATTGCAAAGAAGTTATACTTGGGGAGATGGTGGTCCCTGTGGGGTCCATGAGGCTCCCCTGGTTTATTTAGAATTATTTCTGGGGAGGTGGTTGTCCCTGGGGCCCAGGGGTACCACGTGAGCCCCCACTCCCATTACACAATATAAGCCAAGATGAGGTGGTGGCCCCTAGGGCAATAAAATGCCCAAGGAGGTGGGTCTTATATCTGCCCCTCTCCTTTAACTTTTATGTCAGCCTACATGCTCCTAGGACCAGGACCACTCGGGCCCATGCTTTTTTTCTTTTAATTTTTGGGTGGCAGGCTAGGATCCAGCGCAACTCCTGCTGAAAAATCAATAAAAGAAAAAGCTTTTTTGCCCCAAGCAGGCCCCCTCCAAGAGCCATAGGTGGTCAGGGTATTCTTACCCTGCCTTCTTCTCTTGTTTTCAATGTATTTTTGAGGGAATCAGCTGAAGCAGAGTCCCAAGATCTCTGCCAACACTTACTGGTTGAAGTGTTGGCAGCCAATACCATCTCAGCACAGGGACTGTTGTATCCCCAGAGGACCTGCGTCCCTATGTATATATATAAATTTACATTCCATTCACTGTTGTCATACATAATGTCATTTGAGATGTCATCAGTGATGTCATAAATGATGTCATAGAACATGTCATGAGTGATGGAATATGTGAGGTCATAAGCAGTGCATGATGGGGGCGCTAGTTATCGCTGCTAACAATAAGTAGTGAATTTCTGTGTTTTTTTGTTGAAAATGTTAACTATAATGTTACTTTAATCTTTGTCTTTTTTCAGTGAATTTCCAGGGTGTATTTTAAACAAAAACAGATATTTTTATCACACCTAACTATAGTGTTATTTTATCCCTTGTTTTTTCAATGAGTGGGGGCAGGGTGAGGGTGGGTGAAAGTGACAAATGTCGGGATAGGGAATGTGAAATAAGTAAATTAATATAAGCATTTGCGCTGCGGTCGCCTCATCACTGAGTCGGCTATGCGGCGTGAGCAAGATAAGTGGTTTTATTTATTTATGTCTTTTACGTTCCCTATCTCGTCTTTTGTCACTTATTCCCCTGACCTCCGTGTCCGCCACATTGTGCTTACCTGCACAGACTGCCACTAGGAATGACTGAAGAATATATCATGTGTGCGCACATCATTTAGGTGATAGGTGTCCACAATAGGTTGGGTAGAGGGACTAGCCTCTCTGCTGAGACCTATGTCTTGGATGTCAGATGCCGGTAGTAGGGTGTGGGGATGGATTACCCTCTCTGCTGAGGTCTCTGCTTAGATTATGGGTATGCATAGTAGGGTGAGTGGAGGATCTAGCCTCTCCAGAGACCCCTATCAGGTGACCAGTGTGCGGAGTTTGGTGTGGTATACAGGCCTCTCAGTTCAGACCTCTATCTCCAATGATAGCTATAAATAGTAGTTGTCGGGAGGGTCTAACTTTCTGCTGAGAATTCTCTATGTAATGCAAGGTGTGCAGAGGGACTGTGATCTCCTTTCAGACCTCACTCTAAGATGATAGGTGTGTGTAGTAGGGTGTGGGAAGGGACTGGGCTTTCCTTTCAGACCCCTCTCCCAGATGATGGGTGTGCATCATAGAGTATGCAGAGGGACTGCCCTCTCCTTGTAAACCCCTCTTTCAGATGACAGGTCTTTTCATAGTTTGATATGAGGAGAGACAGACCTCTACTTTCAGACCTCTCTCCCTTGTAGATGATGGGTGTGCGTAGTTGCGTATGTGGATGGACTGGCCTCTCCTTTCAGACTTTTCTCTTTCAGATGATTGGTGTGCGTAGAAGGGTGTGTCGATGGACTGACCTCTTCTTTCTCACCTCTCTCTCTCAGATGAATTGGTTTGCATAGTAGGGTGTGTGAATGGATTGGCCTCTCCTTTCAGATTTCTCTCTCGGATGACAGGTGTGCATAGCAGGGTGTTGGGAGGGAATGACCTCTCATTTCAGCCCTCTCTCTCAGATGACGGGTGTGAATAGTAGGGTGTGTGAAAAATGAATAAACGGGTAAGGATAGAGGTTCCCTGACCCCATGGGTGTGTTAGAGGAGTGTCAGAGGGATCTATGTTGGGACTTAACTTTAGTTATAGTTGGGTTCTTTCTACTTCGGGAAGTAGAGGATCCCAGCGATGCTCAAAGTGGCCCTCCATGCAAATCCACAACAAATGTGCAAATCTTGATGGACTTGGAAGAAAAAAAAGCTTTTAGACCCACTCAGACACCCGAACAGGCACTCTCACACACAATTATAGACCCGCACAGGCAGTCACACACCCACTCACAGACCTATGTAAGGCATTCATACACTCACTCAAATAGCCATGCAGGCACTCTTAGACCCATTCATAGACACACATAGGTACTCACCCACCCAATCGCAGAACTGAATAGTCATTGACACACCTACTGGCAGACTGAAGCATTCACTCAGGGATCAACTCATATACCCACATAAGCACTCACACACCCACTCACAGACCCACACAGGCACTCACAGTCCCACAGAGACACTCACAGACCCACACAGATACTCACAGACCAACACAGACACTCAGGTACTCATTCACTGGCCCACACAGACACTGAAACACCCACTCACAGACCCTCCCACATACTCAAAGATCCACTCAGACCCAAACACTTACACCCACTCATAGACCCACACAGACACTCATAAAGACACTCATAGGCACTCACAAACCCACAAACAAACCCCGACAGGTGCTCCCACATCCACTCACAGTCCCACACAGACACTCATACAACCACTCACAGACCCATACAGAACCTTTGAAACTGACTCACAGACTCACTCAGGCACTCAAACATCCACTCACAGACTCACATAGGCACTCACACACCCACTCACAGACTTACAAAGACATTTACCTACCCACTCACAGACCCATCGAGGTAATCACATACCTACTCATCTATTCATGTAGGCATTCACACACCCACTCACAGACCCATGTGGTCACTCAAAGACCAACTCACAGACACATGCAGGTACTAACACACCCATTTACATACCCATTCAGGCACTCACACACTTACTAACAGACCCAACACAGCCAATCACATACACACATACAGACCCATACAGGCACTTTTATACCTACTTACTCACATACACACACAGCCACTCACTGTCCCATGCAGGTGCTTGCAAAATAATTCACAGACCAACACAGGCACTCACAGAGACAGTCACAGACCCATGCAGGTACTCACATGCCCATTCACAGACCCATACAGAGACCCACTCACACACCAACATAGGCACTCAAATACTCACTTACAGACCCACACAACCACTCATGCACACACAGACCCACACATGCACTCTAATACCTACTGACAGAATCATACAGGCACTCACAGACCCACTGATAGAGCCATGCAGGCACTCACACACCCACTCAGAAATTCATGTAGGCACTGACAGACCTACTCAGACAACCTCACAGGAATTCCCAGACCAATGCACATACCTTTGTAGGTACTCACACACCCACTCACAGACCCACACAGGCACTCACACACCTACACAGAGACCTATGAAAGCACTCATAAAGACACTCATGTACCCATTCAGGTACTCACTTGCCTATTCAAATCCACATGCATTTACTTGCATTCCATTTACAGGCCCACACAGGTACTCAGACACCAATTGAACTACTAACACACCCACTCACACACCCATTCAACCACTCACACACCCACTCACACTTCCATAGAACCACTAATAAACACATTTACAGACCCACATAATCACTCACACACCCACACAACCACTCATACATGCACTCATACACCCACCCAACAATTCATACAGCCACTTACACACCCATACAGGCAGCCACATATCCAGTCACACAACCATAATACTACTCCCACACCCACTGACAGACCCATAAAGCCACTCGCATATAGATTCAGCCACTTAGATATTCAGCCAAACACAGATACAGCCTTTTAAACACCCATAAACATACTGACAGACACACCCAGCCACACACTAAATGGCCAGTGACACACAAAGCCAAACACTGATGCTCTCACCTACACACCCAGCCAAACATCAATACAGCCTCTCAAATAGCAATGCACAGACAAATACAACCACTGACACACCTAGCCATCACTGAAGCAGAGTATGACATATCCAGACACACATTCTTGAACAGTGTCACATCCAGGCACACAATGATACAGCTAGTGACATACCCAGCCACACTCTGACACAGAGACAGACACATTCATGCACACACCATTACAGTCACTGACACACCCCGGCACTGATTCATACTGCCACTGACACACCCAAGCTCACACTGATACAGCATCTGATACACCCAGGGATACACAGGGATACACCCAGGGCTACTAGCATACCCAGAGAGACACTGAAATAGCACCTGACACACCCAGCAGCACTCTGATACAGAAACTGACACAACCGGGCACATACTCATGCAGCCAATTATACACCCAATCATATTCCAATACAGCCACTTAGACATTCAGCCAAAGACTGATACAGCCTCTCGAACACCCAGGCACAGACTGATACAGCCATTGACACACCCAGGCACACACTACTACAAACACTAAAAAACCAAGAAAACATTGTTACAGACACTGACACACCCATGCAAACATCAATATAGCTCTTGACACACCCAGGCACACACCAACACAGCAACTGACACATCCAGGCACACACTCATACACCCAATAACACACCTACTCACATATCCATAGAGAAGAGAGGGAGACTCCTGGTGGTTTGTTCGAAAGTGCTCAAGGCATCATATATTCAGAAACACATTTTATACAAAACAGTTATATCAGCACTGTGAGCATAAATTGTGATGGCAACCCAGAGGGGCTAAGTGCACATTGTGCTTGTGACACATAGGGTGACGGCGCAAGTGACAATTGCAGAAAACAGCGGAAGGTGCAAAGTGACATAGTGGCAAAAAATTATTTACAGTGATCAATGGTTCAGCAAGGATAATTCTATACAACAACTGTACATAGTTTATGATTTTTAGGAACCAGAGTAGAATGTGCGCCGTGAGTTGCGCTGAAGGAAGGTCGAGGGCGTTTCAGTCCTATTTAGTCAGGACTATCATCAGGAACGGATTGCCAGAGTTTTGTAGTACTGTAGATCAAGGCAAACAAACTAGCCAATTCAGGATGAAACAGCTAGTACCAGCGTGTTAGGGAGGAAAAACGGGTCTGGCATAGCGTGGAAGACATCTACGCGAGGTGAGGACTGATACCTAAGTGAAAGTGTCAGCAGGGATAAAGAGAAATCCAGGAAAGGTGCAGTGCTGGATGTGTCGGCTTATTAAGAGGCTGGTAAGGTATTGTGGCTATCATAGAAGTCCGGGATAGCCTGGCAAGCAGGGTCGGGTCCCCGATCTGTGGTGGTGGTCCAACAAGCGGTACCATGTATTAGAAGCCGGCCATTATGTCGAGTGAATTGAGTGGCAGGAGATGTTCTGAGTGCAAGGTTGGGCCGCCACAGATGTTTCCACCGGAGAGACCGGCTGACACCGCACATGTCCGTGGCGGCCCGACCTTGCACTCAGCGCTTCTCCTGCCACTTGATTCACTCGAGATACCGGACGGCTTCTAATACACGGTACCGCTTGTTGGACCACAGCAGCGGATTGGTGACCTGACCCTGCTTGCGAGGCTATCCAGGACTTTTCTGATAGCTACCATACCTTCCCAGCTTCTTAATAAGCAGATTCACCCAGCACTGCACCTTTCCTGGATTTCTCCTTATCCCTGCTTGACACTTTCACTTAGGTATCAGTCCTCACCTCGCGTAGATGTTTTCCATGCTACGGCAGACCCGTATTTCCTCCCTAACATGCGGGTGCTAGCTGTTTCATCCTGAACTGACTAGTTTGTTTGCGTTGAGCTACAGCACTCCAAAACTCTGGCAATCTGGCCCTAATGATGATCCTGACTAAATAGGACTGAAGCGCCGTCGACCTTCCTTCAGCACAACTTACGGCGCACATTCTACTCTGGTTCCTAAAAATCATAAACTATGTACAGTTGTTGTATATAATTATCCTTGCTGAACGATTGATCACTGTATATCATTTTTTGCCACTTTGTAACTTTGCGCCTTCAGCTGTTTTCCGCACTTGTCACTTGCGCTGTCACCCTCTGTGTCACGAGCACAACATGCACTTAGCCCCTCTTGGTTGCCATCACAATTTATGCTCACATGCTGATATAACTGTTTTGTATAAAATGTGTTGCTAAATATATGATGCCTTGAGCACTTTCGAACAAATCAACAGGAGTCTCCCTCTCTTCTTCATGTAATGTTGTGTACATACCAATGTATTTGCCTTCCTGATTGAATCCAGTTGAGACATTGTTGTTGGTCTTTACTTACTCACCCAGATCTCAACCTGGTTTATGGGTTATACTCCTGTTGTTATTTACTACTGTAGTATTGTTTAGGGCCTCTCTTTGCGTGTATGTTATATTAGCATGGCTTATTAGAAGTTTAAACGCCATTTTACCTTTTGCTGCTTTTTGCACACAACACTGCTTAGCTGTTTTTGCAAGTTAGCTTTCACGAAGGTCTATACACGAGAAAAGGTTTCTTTTTGACATATCTAGACATTCATCATGCCCCCAGTCTGTACAGTGAGTGCTGAGCCGTCAAGGTTAGTACAAAAGGGGTTGGTAATGGACGGAGCATCTGAACCAATCAAACACTCATACCCAGTCAAAAGATATGGTTTTAATCCATCACCGTTCTTTAGCCCACTCTGCCACCCCAGTTCAGACATGGCTATATGCAAATCAGTCCGACCCTGTGCCTCATGGGAACAGTCCAGCCCGAACTGCCAAATCATGCCTTCTGAGGAAAAAGAAATTTTACATGGCCAATATGTCCCCTGCGTGTACCCCAACGTTTAGTGTATGTGCATGTCACTCATGCATTTTCCCTCTATGGCCTGCAATAATGATGCCTCTGCATTTACGTCCCACATTAGGATGCCAATCACCAAGTCTTCCATAAAAGAAACGTTAATTTTGCACTGAGGCCCATGTGGCCCATGTGTTTGCATTGTGCACTTTTAATATATCGCGGAGAACCCATTTCTCCATTTTGTGGCTCAGCCAGTCCCCGAATTGAAGTTTCATGCCTCCAGACACTCTGAGGGCTGCAGCTACGTATCCCTGACCTCGCATACTTTTGGCTAAGCCGAGAGGGGCCCAGCACGGGGTGCCAAGACAGTATTTTGCACAACAGTTATCTGTTTGCTCTACAGAATCACATTCCTGCCTGGTGAAGGAGGTAAACAGAACCCGTCTGCAGAGATAGGGCCTACCCTTTCTGTCTCCGTTTAAGTGATTTGCAGAGCTCGCGTCCATAGAAAGCTCAAGGCCCCCACGCAATGAACGAAGAAATAGATGCCCACACTGGCTCTTGGTGATGAGCGACCTTTGCTTCAGATAATACATCCCCGGACTTAAGATATCAGATAATACCAGACGTACTGGTCGCCCTGACACTGAAGGCCTCCCTACCAGACCGAAAGTCAGCTCCCCCCAGTTACACGTCAATTGCACGTCATAATCAAGTTGCGCACACAAGTAGGGCAAAGTTCCAGCTGGTCATGCAACCCCCCTCCATGTATCCACCCACCTATGACTCACCTATGACTCCTCAAGTAAACGCCCACATGTACGCCCTCATGCACGCCCACATGCTCTTATCTCTCTTTCTCTTGCTCTGCCTGGAGCGCTCCTCCCTATGAGCGAAATTGAATGTATAAATATTGTACTCTGTGAATAAAGTTTAGAAGACCCTTCCTGAACCTTAGTGGTGATGGAACCGATTCTCCCCTAACTCGAGTTATTGAAATAAAGCCCTTTTGAATCGGACACCACGGACTCTGCCTCTCATTTTATGCATGATCCTTTGTTTATTTATAGAAATTATGACAGGGTAATACTTTATTTACCACACTTCCCTGGACCGGAAACAAGCTTCCGAGGTCCGGTTTCTGGCATTCCAGCCGTCTTCAGCCCGGCTTGCTTGAATCCAGTGGCAAAGTGAGCAAGGGACTCACGTCTGAGCATACCCTGCCACACTTATGGCGGCCAAAAGCAGTACAAAAGGGGTTGGTAATGGACGGAGCATCTGAACCAATCAAACACTCACACCCAGTCAAAAGATCTGGGTTTAATCCATCACCGTTCTTTAGCCCACTCTGCCACCCCAGTTCTGACATGGCTATATGCAAATCAGTCTGACCCTGTGCCTCATGGGAACAGTCCAGCCCGAACTGCAAAGCCATGCCTTCTCTGGACCGGAAACAAGCTGCCGAGGACCGGTTTCTGGCATTCCAGCCATCTTCAGCCCGGCTTGCTTGAATCCAGTGGCAAAGTGAGCAAGGGACTCACTTCTGAGCATACCCGGCCACACTTATGGTGGCCAAAAGCAGTACAAAAGGGGTTGGTAATGGACGGAGCATCTGAACCAATCAAACACTCACACCCAGTCAAAAGATCTGGGTTTAATCCATCACCGTTCTTTAGCCCACTCTGCCACCCCAGTTCAGACATGGCTATATGCAAATCAGTCTGACCCTGTGCTTCATGGGAACAGTCCAGCCCGAACTGCCAAGCCATGCCTTCCTTGGACCGGAAACAAGCTTCCGAGGATCGGTTTCCGGCATTCCAGCCGTCTTCAGCCCGGCTTGCTTGAATCCAGTGGCAAAGTGAGCAAGGGACTCACGTCTGAGCATACCCTGCCACACTTATGGCAGCCAAAAGCGGTACAAAAGGGGGTGGTAATGGACGGAGCATCTGAACCAATCAAACACTCACACCCAGTCAAAAGATCTGGGTTTAATCCATCACCGTTCTTTAGCCCACTCTGCCACCCCAGTTCAGACATGGCTATATGCAAATCAGTCTGACCCTGTGCCTCATGGGAACAGTCCAGCCCGAACTGCCAAGCCATGCCTTCCCTGGCACTGCCATAATTTCCCACACTTGAAATATTCCAGGGATGCAGAGAGACTTGCTGATCCAGATGTAATTTACACCTACTGAGTGGAAAGGTAATGGGTCCCCCAAAACAAGCTCAAGAGACCTTCTAGAGTTTATAATACATAGTTTCTACATAGGGAGGGTGTTAAAACTAGGCGCTATATCACCTGTTTGCACTATCATTGTAATATGATTCCTCATTTAGGATTTTATGGAGTTGTAACCATGCTGACCATATTATTTTTAATCATATGTCTGCGCATGAGATCACGTTGTTAAAATAAATATTTAACCTTACCGTGTCTCTTTTTTTACTCCTGTTGTGGACTGGTATGAGAGTATAACAAAAGGGTGTTCTCACTTCCCACCATTCCTGAGATGGTCCTAAGTCGCATGTTCTAGGTTGTTGTCTAATTATTGGTTACTTTGATATATAGGACGAAGAGCTAATGTGACACTGATTGGTAGCTGGTTGGGGTTTCTAGGAACTGAGGTGAGTTTCTGGTACACCACAACTCACTAATGTCCTAGGTCTCTGTGCACAGTTCTGTGTATGAGCAGAAATCCTTTCAACATGGCGCCGCCAACAAGTGTGATCTTATTGTGAGACACTTGAGTAGTGCTTATATCAGTCTCCGACCCCCTCACTATTGTTTACAGTTAACAGTAGTGATGGATATAACCTACCTATAGTTACATAGGTCTCTTCAAGCTTGATATTTTAAAATATTTTTCTGTTTGAATTACTACCCAGTTGTGCCTTTTTGTATTGCATTGTACTTCTCTATCACTGTATCGACATGGCTGTGGTTGATATCCCAGCACACAGTCGTGTTGCTGTGCGGAATCACTTGCAGGAATACCTTGTTTCATTACAGGGACAGGCAGTGGTTTTTGTGGTCTCAGCTGACCCTGCGTACCCGTTTGAGCTATATTACTCATGGGTTACATTTCCTGCGGTAGATGCTAGTACTGATGTATTTCACTCTTACATCCCTGCCGATGCTTCTGCTGCGTACGCTCCATATCAGACAGTGGAAATTCTGATTTATGCTTGGCAGCATGCCGTTTGGTTTAATGGCGCCCTCCCACATGTTATTACAGTGGTCAAACAAGGGCCATTGTCGATCCCAGGCGCTACTTGGCCTGTTTTAGCTGCTTACACCCCGCATCCGAGGGCGGGGCAGTTATCAGCTCCCCAACTGCGACCCCTTTATGATTCTGCAGTGTCAGTTATTAGGGGTCTGGTTCATTACATTTCCTGCAACCTCCTTGGTGGGGCCCCGGGTGGTGCCGCGCATCCAGTTGGCGGGGGCGGTCTGAAGATTAGTCCTGTCATGGATAATGCAATCATGATCAAGCATCCCCATGATTAAGAGGAGATGCCTTTTTGGCTTGCCAAGAAATTCGACCAACTGGAAGCAGTCTTCCCGAATACTAGTCCTGTGGAGAAACACAGGATCCTCACAGTTAGTTTGCGAAAAGACTTGGTGCCAGACGTAAATGAATGTACAACTTGGGGTTTGATTTTTGCGGCAGTCTATACTAGATGCTTTGGCACCCTGTCAATAACTGTCCTGCCCTCTGTGACCAAGCATGTTCAGGATGAACAGGGACCAGAGGCGGCTGTGGAGTTGGGAATGCGACTCCTGGGAGCGTTTGACATGGTACGCGATCTCGTCCTTGGTAATGTCAAGGGGGATGCAGTAAGTTTCCAGGTCTCTAATGCTTTGCGCGATGTCCCCAACGCAGACGAACCCCGTCAATTACCGAAAATTATTACGGAGGCTTATAAGACCGTGGGCCGTAATAGTTTGGGTGTTAAGCCTTTCGCTAAGAAAGAAAAACAGCAGCAAACTCAACAAGCGTCATCTGATAAAGATGACTGCCCAAAAGTTCAGAAACAAAATTGGAGTAAGAACATAAAACAGGGGAAACAGCAACAGAAACAGGGGTCCCGCCCTGCTTCACCAACACCTGCCCCTGCTGAGTGTACATATGGTTTGCGCGACTGCAGTACTATTAAGACACATGATAGGTTTCAGGTTCCTGAACAACGTTTTCCTCGCCCTTTGCAGGAAACATCAGTAAAAACAACAGGTGGAGGAGGCGGTGGCAGATGTCATGGTGCCCAACAGAGCGCTGAGCAGCCTCGCAAGGCTGACGGAAAAGGCAAGCAGGACGAGACACCACGTCAAAGGCCCCAGTTTCAGAAGAAGAAAGTTGCTGCAGTGACAGCGAGATATGCCACAGAGAGTGAGAACGCAGCTTCGGAATCTGACATGGGAGATTACCATAATTCGAGAGGTGTTGCGTGAACTACTGAAGGTGACAGCGACTGACACCTTCGTTGTAGTTGAGACAGCTGACACTAGAGTGGCTCCCCCTGACAGGCTTTATGAAATTTATGAAATTGTCCTGGTGATTGAAGGTGACATAGACGTACCATAAAATGTTTTTTTGGGGAAAATCAAACAACTACCTATGATATTTTGTTGACGGAGGTCGACTGGCCCCCACCCTTTGTCTTAACTGCTCCACAAGGGGAGGAGGTAATCCTCCCTGCTTCCGCGCACACAGTGCCGAAGGAGCAGGCTCTGCAGTTTGCGGAAGATTGGGCTAAGGCGCTTGGGCCGGCGTTGTACCGTACTCATTGTGGATGGGACAAATGTTCCCCTCGACATGAGATTCCATGGCGGTCAATGCCACAACCTCAACCCCAATACCCCATGCGGCGAGAAGCGAAGGCTTCCATTGCGGAATTCCTTGAACAAATGGAATATCAAGGTGTAAATAAAACGTCTGTGTCTCCGATGAATAACCCACGTTTTACTGTGACCAAGCCAGATGGCTCGTACCGTTTGGTATTGGATTACCGCCACTTAAACTCACATTGTCGTACGTGCGCGGTGAAGAATAATCACAGTTCTGCTCTTGTGGATAGTCTTGTGCTTAAAAGGTTTGAAACCACACTTGACATATCCAATGTTTTTTTTGCCCACAATCGGTCCTCTCTTAGTAGTCAATGGACAGCTTTTACAAGTGGTGGCAAACAGCGCCAATTCCTTCGTTTGGCTATGGGCTACAAGAATAGTCCAGGCGTTTTTGCCACCCGCATTGTCTCTCTTCTGGAGAGGCTCGACGCACATGCATGTTCGTATGTGGATGACATTTATCTCACAGACGATGAGTTATGGCGGCATCTTTGCTGTGTTGATCGCATAATTTGCCGTTTTGCGGACATAGGCTACAAATTTAACTTTGCTAAATCACACAATGCAGAGTACACAGTGTTGTTCCTGGGCTACGAGCTCAACAATGAAGGTCGAGGTTTAGCTCCTCACTTCCTGGGGAAATGCGCGCTTTTGCGAGCTCCGACGACACTGAAAAAGCTACAATCTTTACTAGTCTTTTTGAATTTCGGTCTTACCTACATTCCGGAATTTGCCCAGCGTATCAAGCCGCTTTATGCGTTGATACAACCAAACTTTTCCAAATCATGCTGGCTGCCAGAACATTCAGCCATCTTGCAATCTTTGCAGGCTGACCTACTTGAATCTAAATTCTTGTCGACTCGTGATAACCACACCAACCAGGTGATAAGAATCGTGCCAGGGGTGGTGGGTTTCACGTACCTCGCTTTTAATGAGGGTAACACAGTGCCTATCTCTTACAAGTCACACTGGTACATTTCAGCTGAGTTGCAGTTTTTCACTGTGGAAAGAGTTTTGACAGCAGTGCAAATAGCGATTCTTAAGGAACGTGCACTGTCGCAGGGAAAATGCATTTTGGTTGTTACTCGGTATCCGGCCTTGGAGGCAGTGACAAAAGCCAGTGTACCGAATTCCAAAGCTTTGCACCCTCGGTGGATACAATGGGCCACATCCTTGACATCCCCGGATGTCACGTTAATTTTTGATTCCTCACTGCAGACTCAGGAGTTCTTGCAGTGTGAATTTGTTCATCCTGCTCCTCTGACTATGCGCCCACTTGAGGATTTCCGTTGTATCATTTACCAGCCTCCCCAGGATATAGCGGCATGGATTAGCAAATTTAGCGGCACAAAAATGGAAATTTAGCGGCACAAATATGGAAATTTAGCTGCAATTTTGCAGCATTTTATTTGGCCATTTTTCCTACAACAAACACAGATATCTTCGTTTTTTTAGTTATTTAACAACATGAAGCTATGTATATTTGGTTTCTTTACAATGTAGACACTTTGGGGCAGATTTACAAGCCCCTTGCGCTGCTTTTACGCCGCCGTTGCGTCACTTTTGTGACGCAGCGGCGGCGCAAAAGATGCACCATGGTGTGGGGTATTTACAATGTGACGCATCTCCCAGATGCGTCACGTTGCAAAGCCCTGCGCCAGAAGAGGCGTACCATTGCAGGTCAGTTTGTGTCTTGCAATAGCCTTAGAGCTTGGTGCCACTGTACCTGCTGCACTAATGATGGCTATACCTATCACCCCTTTACAGTGTATTTTGAACACGACCTGATATCCCACCGGATGCCCGTTCGACAGATCTAAACACTAGAGAAAGAGCAGTCAAAACCGCCAAGTGGTCACTTGTTAAACAGTAGCGAACTGCATGTTGGTACTTGTAGTTTTGTTGCAAAATGTCAGCCTGCAAATCGTCTCCGATTTAAAAGCGGGGACTGGTTGAAGTTGACACCCATGACATGGGGCCACTTGACGCCCGTGTTAAATTTCTCGCCTCTAGGATTTTTCCCATGGCTCACTCCCAGGGGGAAATGGTCTGCAATAGGTGAGCTCAACCCTCTGACTTCATCCCTTGTCCAGCGCGCCTCTGCAGATACCCCGTCCCGTGTGCGCCTCAGCTCTCTCGGCTGAGTGGTTCTGTCTGTTTATCTTGAGGGACAGACATCTCTGCATGGCGCTCCGTCTCCAAGCCCGCGAATAGGGTGACCAACTGGCATTGGTGCAAATTCAGGACGGTGAGTGTACAAATTCAGGACAAAGGGTCAAAATTCAGGACACAAATTCAGGACAGGAGGTCAAAATTCAGGACAAAACTTCAGGACAATAGGTACGTTTTAACACATCAGAGGTCGCGCAATAGTATATAAGTAAGCCCAGCCATTTCCAAACATATTCAACCGTTTGCAAACCTATCCATCATGTATCCTTCCATCTATCATTTCACTCATCCATCCCTTCATCCATCCCCTCATCCATCCTTTCACTCATCTCCATTATCCATCCACCCTTTTACCCTATCCATCTGTACACTTATCCATCCACTCCTAATCCCATCCATCCATTCACTCATCCATTCAGCCATTAACCCTTTCACCAATCCAGCCATCCTTTCACTTACTAATCCTTCCACCCATCCACTATTTTAGTCATCCATCCATCATCCCTTTCTCTCTCCATCGACCCTTTCACTTAGCCATACTTCCTTCCATCCATCCTTTCACCCACCCATCATCCATCCATCCATCTGTCCTTCCCCTCATCATCCATCCTTTCCCTTATCACCCATCCATCCTTTTCCATCATCATCCATCCATCCTTTCCCCTCATCATCCATCCATCCTTCTACCCACCCACTCTTCATCCATCCATCCTTCCCCTCATCATCCATCCATCCTTCCCCTTATCATTCATCGATCCATCCATCCTTTCACCCACCCCCTCATCATCCATCCATCCATCCATCCTTTCACCCACCCCCTCATCATCCATCCATCCACCCTTCCCCTCTTCATCCATCCATCCACCCTTCCCCTCATCATCCATCCTTTCACCCACCCCCTCATCAACCATCCATCCATCCCCCCATCATCCATCCATCCATCCATCCTTCCCCTCATCCATCCATCCTTCCCCTCCATCCATCCATCCTTCTCCTCATCCATCATCCTTCCCCTTATCCATCTTTCCCCTCATCCATCATCCAGCTACCCTTCCACCCATACATCCAGCTATTTACATTTTCTCTCCATCCGTCCCCTCTCATCAATCCACCCATCCTCTCTCATTCTGTATCCCTTGGCTACTCCCTACGTCCCGTCCCGTTCCCTCCGCTCCTGCACCCTCCGGCTGGCCACTTCCGCCAGAGTCAGGAAAGCTCGATGGGGAGGCCGCTCTTTCTCCCATACTGCGGCCAAACTCTGGAACACCCTCCCTCTATCCCTTCGAGGCAACAGTAACCACCTGTCCTTCAGGAAAGCCTTGAAAACACACTTGTATGCCAAATTCTGCTGACCTGCCCTGAGCCTGCGTTAAGCAAATTCAGTCACAAGCGCTACGAGGCCTCCGGGTAGTTTAGCGCTATACAAGTGCAATTTTCATTCATTCATTCATTATCCATTTATTCAATCTTTCATTCATCCATTCACCCTTTCACTAATTCATCCAGCCATTCACCCATCCCTTCACTTACTTACTCACCGACCTTTCCATATTAATCTTGAGCTGAGCCCTTTTGAGAAGAGGCCCATCAAGAACTTCACCCTTGCTGCAGGGGCCGTTCCAGGAATGGGACAGAAGCCACCCAGGGCGGAGACAGGATCCACCACAGGGGGGGACAAGAGCCATCACAGGTGTAGGTGGACTGGAGCCACCACATGGGGGGACAGGAGCCATCACAGGCAGGGGATGGACTGGAGCCACCACATGGGGGGACAGGAGCCATCACTGAGGGGAGGGCAGGAGCCATCACAGGAGAGGGAACAGGATCCACCAGGGTGGGCACAGGGGTGGGCATGCAGTATTCTAATATCATCTTGGACTCCTCACCCCCTCCTGCACAAGACAACGAGAAGACAGGCTCTCTGTCCAAAATGCCATCCCCCACTGTGATGTACAGTACTTACAGGAGATACTCTAAGAGAACTGATTGAACTGATTGTCCACCATACTTTGTTAATCAGTGTGGGTGCGATTGTGCCATTTCTTTATTTTCTTACATTATAGACTGCATGTTGAAGAACCGAGGTTTGCTTAAAATTTAGTGACAGTAATTACGCTCTGTGAAGAGAACCACGTGCTGCCTCGGTGTAATCAGGGGTGTAATCTGGCCGAGTCTCGGATGTTTGGGGCCCTGGGTAGAAATGGAATGTGCGAGCCCCCTCCAAATAGCAGAGACATGATGCATTCAGGGCTGTTTGCATGTGAATAGATGTCGCTGCTCCTGAGCCTGCAGCCCCTCCCTCTCAGTCACCTTCGCAGCGCCTCTTAACAGGTCAGCAAGGGCTGGAGGTGTCAGGGCTGCCCCCCCCCCTCCTCTCAGTCACCTTCGAAGCACCTCTTAACAGGTCATCAAGGGCTGGAGTGTGAGGGTTGCCACCCCGCTGTGCCTCTCCAATGCTGCTTAGTATCTTGGCTGCTAGCCCAATTCACAGACGATAGCCACATAAAGCAGACCCCCCAGGATATAGCGAAAAATGCCGCGATTTCTACAAAAAATGCCGATTTCGCTGGCATTTTTGTAAAAATCGCTGCATTTTTTAAAAAGTGCCGATTTCGTGGCAAATCGCGAAATCGCGATATCCTGGAGGGTCTGATTTACACTGATGGAAGTGCACAAGCAGCTACGGATTCAAAACACGCGTATTCTTTGGCCTGCGCAATTGTGGTTGGAACAATGGTGGATGTTGAATTTAAGTCCGATGTCATACATACACAGACATTAGGGGGCTGTACCGCCCAGTTGGCAGAACTCGTGCTCTGATGCTTGCATTGGAGTACGCCGATCCCGGTGTGACTACTCTTGTTGTGAGTGACTCTTACTACTGTGTTCAGTCTTACACTGACAATCTGCCCTTTTGGACTCAAAATAATTATTGTGACTCCAAGGGTCGAACAATAAAACATAAAATGATCTGGGTTCGAGTGGCTGAGCTCAAAGAACGACTTCCACTCGTTTTTGTAATTCATACTCTGGGTCATCAGCGTGTTGGAGTTCACGCTGTTGTCAACTGTCTCGCGGACGAGGCTGCGAAAACAGCAGTAGCAACATATGCAGTGACAGCGGTTACGCCTTTCAAAAGTAAGAATGATGATGACATCTTGGCAGCTATTGCCGCAACAGAGAAGGGAGGTAATTACCCTAGAGGTTTCCCTTCTAAATATTCTTATAATATAAGTCCTGATAAAGTTTATTATGTGGGAATTAACGACGTTGGTGACAGGTTGATTCCCAACGCGGACCGCAGACAAGGTTTGATTATGGCAGCCCGCGCCGGGATGTCTTCGGCACATGCCGGCGTGTCAGCTACTGTATCTCTTCTCCAGCAACGATATTGGTGGCGGGGTTTGTACAAACAAACACATGTTTTTGTCCTTCAATGTTGCATTTGTCAGCAAATTAAACCTTCCTCTGCTTCACGCCCGCCCCAAACTCAGTTGTACATTTAAAAAAAACACTTTTGTGTGTTTATTTAGATCACTGCGGTCCTTTCTCCTCTGATACTGCGTATAAGTACATCTCAGTAGCAGTGGACTCTTGCACGTGCTTTGTCTGGGTGTGGCCTCAAAGGAGCGCTGATTCTAGAACTGTCGTAAGAGATTTGCGTGACTTTGTGGGAATTTTTGCGTGTGTTACCTTCAATTCAGACCAGGGTCCAGCGTTCGCCTCTAAGGGGTACAAGGATGCCATGGATTCATTAGGGTTCCAGGTCAAATTTCTATCCCCATACCGGCCTAAGGGTAATAGTGTTGTGGAGCGGATGACCCGTGACTTAAAGCAATCCTTGACAATGAAAGTTTTAGGTGCTGGCAGAGACTGGCTAACCCATCTCAATAGCGCTCAACGTGTACTAAATAATCTCCCTAGAGAGTCTCTGGGTGGGCGGACCCCATACGAAATGCTCTTTGGCATCAAGATGTTTGTTCCGGACCTTGATGGTCTAGACATGGTGGCGGGAGCCGCGTCCTTTGATGTAGATGAACATTCTAATGTTTTGCGGAACCTACAAAAGACCAGAGACAGTCTTGCAGAGAAACACTTGCCCTCCACTTCTGAATCTGCATTGCAGATTCCGGTAGTCGGCTGGCTACCCCAAGTTGGAGAACTGGTACGAGAGAAGATCAACAAAAAGAAAGAACTTGGTCCTTCCTATCGAGATCCAGTTGCCGTGCTTGGTGTGCAGGGTATAAGAACAGTCATTTTACCTACTCTTCATGGGCGAAAGGGGAACAGGTACATTTCCATTGACAATGTCAAACCACACAGGGTGGCCGATTCTCTATAGTATGACGCCTGCGGTTTCGTGTCCAGCAATGGCGCGACACTCTTTTTTGGCCCCGGATCCTGCCATTGGGCCTGATGTTGTCGCTAAAATTAGTCCACTTACAATCCTTTATTGAATCTACCTGCTGGTGATCCTCTTAATGACACTGAATATACTTACCCCACTGACTTGTCTATGCCTGATTTGGAGACCCGTGTGGCTAATCAATCCTGTTTTTCATTTGACACTGGTTCTTCCACATCCAAGTCCCCTTCAAAAGTTTCGATTTTTGCTACCTGGTTTAAAAAACATTTTTTGATTCGTCCTTGGACTTACATTTGGCTGCTGATTATTTCAATTTTTTTGTTCATATCCGTAGGATTTGTGGTGTATTTTTTCCGTTTTATCAATGGACACTACGTTCAAGAAAGAACTTCAATTAGTATGATTTATGCAACTTTGGCTCCCCACTCCTCTTTGCACATCATGAAGAGGGACCAGACTTTTGTGTATATAACTGCTTGGCCCGTTTTATATGGGATTGTAAGAGATGCTGTAAAGTTCCAGATCCATGGTCCCACAGAGGTTATTAATGTTCCCAATGTACTCCGTAATTCTATGGGAGATGCGGTTAAACAAAATATTCACTCTGATGATTGGGACGTTAAAACCGTAGAGGCTTTATTTTCTGATTTGAAATACTATGCTGCTTTCGATGCTGGAGATTTATATTTGGAATCTGGGAATTATGGTGAGTTGTACTGTTACCAGCATTTTGGCAATCACTTTCTGCATAAGACAAATTCATTTAGAAATGTGGCTAACTACAAAGAGTGGGGAACACTGTGTAGAGGTATGTACATATTCAAAATATATTTTTTTAATTTTCTACAAATCCATGAATCATAATTTGTGGATTCATTGCACTCATGTGATCGGAATTAATAACATAGAGTACCTGTAGTCTTGTCTATGTTTTTGGAACTGCAGAGGTGCAGCGGTACAAAAAAATTCTAAAAAATAAAACTTGTTCAAATTCATTTACAAAAAAATTACATATTTTACATTAACTACATATCTAATTTTTAACTTTTAATGCGTATATAATGTATATTTATTAACAAAATGTCTACAAATAAAAAAAGATATTAATGAATTAAAAAGCAAAATAAGTTGTAGTATACTTAGTACTAACAATGCACCCTAGAAATTAAACATTACAGGGAAAAAACACTTAAAATAGAATTTGAAAACCTTTTGAAATTCACTGTAAAAACAAATGTTACAGAGTCTTTATAGTTAGAAAATAGGATTTTTTTTAAAACATAGAAATTCATTGAAGAAACCAAAGGTTACAGGGACATTATAGTTAGGCTCAGATTATACATGCACAAACCCATAGAAATCCAGCAGTTTAGTTACCTAAGCTAACTCTAACTAGTGCTCCTACAATGCACTGTTTATTACTCACATATTACATCACACATGACATGGCCCATGGCATCACTGATGACATCACTGATGCCATCTCAAATGACATCAAATGACATCATCCTCTGAACTACTCACATATCCACTCACACAGCCACACAACCACTCACACACCCACTTATTCACCCATACAGCCCATAAACAGAGCCACTTACTTACCCACGCAACTACTCATGTACCCACTCAACCACTTATATACCCATGCACACATCCATGCATGCACTTACACATCCACTCACTCACCCATATAGCCACTCATTCAGACACTCACTCTCCAATACTGGCACTCATACCCACTCAGTTAACCAAACATCCACCAAAACAGCCACCCACTCACCCATACATCCACTTACACATCCAGTCATTCACCCACACAGCCACTCACATGTCCAGTCACTCACCCATGATGTCACTGACACAGACACTCACTCACAATACAGACACTCACACAGCCATTCACTCACCTTACAGCTGCTTACAACCCCATGCATTCACCCATACAGCCACTCACACACCCATACTGCCACTTAGGCACCCACTCACACATGGATACACACAGTCACACAGCCACTCACATAATATATGTTAGAAATAGTATCACCCATTAGTAGTACACAAATTATACTAATTTAACTTTCATTGTACCTTAGTATATATGGTTAAAACTCAAACTGTGAGTAAACACTCACAATCACTGGATGATATCATCAGTGATGTCGTCAGTGATGTCATTTGAAGATGTCATCAGTGATGTCACCGACCATGTCATGATTAATTTATTTTTGTGAAGTCATAAGCAGTGTATTGAAGGGGTGTAAGTTATATTTAGCATAGATAACTATAGCTGCAGAAGTTCTGTGGGTTTGTGCATGTATATTCTGAGCCTAACAATACCCTCCTTGTAACCTTGTTTTTGTCAGTGAATTTCTATGTTTTTATTTCTATTTCATAACTGTAACAACCCTGTAACCTTTGCTCTTGTCAGTGAATATATACATATGTATGTATGTATGTATTTATATAATTCAGACACATATTTGTGTACAGCATAGTAAACCTACTGTTACCTATATGTACTTACGTTGTTAATATTTTGATTATCAATAAATTTGCCCTGATATTTTGAAGAACACTGAAATACAACTCTATGTTCAACACAATACCCTCCTTTATTCCTATTCATTTTGCTTTAAAAAGTGATGCATACAAACTAAGAATAAATCAGCACATTTTTAAGTGCATGAATCTCTTTAGTGTGCGACTACCACATTTTTCAAGATTTCCAAAGATCTAAGATTTTTGGGTGAACATAATTATCTGATTTAAACATTGCCCATGCTGCCTTTACAGTAGGAGCAAACAGATCAGCATTTAACTTTATTTTTAGATAGGTCAAGTAGTTTCCAAGTAATTTTGCAAGCATTTGTGGAGGTACACAACATCATCTTCATCCTCTATTGCTTAGCTAAAGTGAAGTATCCATTTGGAATGAATACTGAAAGCCTCAATTAAATGGCCTGTAGAAATCTACTGCTATTTTACAGTAATATAGCTGGCTCCGCTGAGTACAGAAATAGGACTCTAAACATGTGCTTTACGCATTTGGATCCATGGAATTGTAATGCATACATTGTAAGTATAGTAGCTTTTTTTGGTCCAACCATCGATCGGTCCACTGTGAGGTACTAATAAATATCCCTTATTAGCCATCTAGGGTTTTGCAAAATATGTACAATAAAAAAAAGTGTTCACAGTCATGTTAAAGACAAAGCAATCTTTTGAAACTGTGGCTATTTTCTGTATAGTGAGAAATGAGGGTATGGTTGTCTAAAAAAGAACAGAACACTCAGAAAAATGCCCCTAAATGTCTTATGTTTAATTAGGTTCCACGGTTTTGATTATGGACAAATTAATCAGCTTTTCCATGGATGTATGATGCAGTGTCAATAAAATAAGACAAGTGGCAGCTGGAATCAAGAAACATAGCCATAACCATCTTATATTTACTTAGTAAAATTGCTTCTCTTGACTATAACTTCTTTGTTTCTTAAAAGCATATCAGCTTAAATCAATAAATGTAATAAGATCTAACAAAACACATGTTTTTAGGGCGAGAAAGGCAAAGTTATTTAGAGGTGAGATCAGTGTAAATGAGAAGAGCAAAATTAATATAAATTCAACAAACTAAGGGCCAAATATACTGATTCCATTTCAGAGTGGGTAGCAGTCTGACTTACCTCATGAAGGTTAGTGAGGTAGGTCGTAAACTACA
The DNA here is from genome assembly GCF_964263255.1 of Lissotriton vulgaris. Lineage (NCBI taxonomy): Eukaryota > Metazoa > Chordata > Amphibia > Caudata > Salamandridae > Lissotriton > Lissotriton vulgaris. The sequence goes on along the minus strand of NW_028249665.1, from coordinate 248,715 downwards.
ATTCACTCAATTGGATTGCCATTACGGGGATGGTGGTCTACTAGGATCAGCAGAAAACCATGTCTATGATCGCTTTTAAGTAAAGTAATGTTTTTTAAGTGAAGCCTCTTTTCCTCAAAAGGAACATTTTCTTTTTGTGAAAAGTCTGTTTGGGAGGTGCTAATGTATTATTAGCCCTAACTGAGAAGTTGTAATTTTTCAATGATGCATTTTGGTCACGAAACTTTGATGCATCTCATACTGAATTGCTATTGGGACAGTACACCTGCACCACACCCCTTCAAAATAGTTATTTGATAGGGAGTTTCAAAGCCAATGGAGGAGTCCAAAAAACCCCAGTTTGGGAGAAATGAGCACAAATAAAAAAAAAGACTTACTCACTGTTTTAGAATTTCACTTTAAAATGCTTTAAATTTATAGAAAGGTTTGTGTTAGGAAATGACTCAGAGGAAAAAGAGTAAATGCATAATGTTTAGAATCCTAGTAAATAAATTGTACACATACATTGGCAAAACACTTGTACATAATGCATGTTTCAAAGGTTTTTGCACCAGGCAACCATTTCTTAACATAGCAGGTGTGTAACATAACATAACAGGTGTATTTGTAAAGTGCAAGATTACCCGTAGGTGTCTTGGCGCTGAATAACAGATGTTTATTGTTACCCAACTCAATGGTACTCATTTTATCGTCCTCAGATGGATGAAAGGCTGAGTGGACCCGCCGGGATTTGAACCTGTGACCATGAGATTGAACACAGGCCACTGCAATGGACGCATTAGTCCACTGAGCCACCAAACCCAGCTAACATGTATGTTAACAAGGTCCAAATGTCTTTTCACTCGACTCTTACTCACAGTTACATGAATTATATATTTAGCAAAATTACTTAGCTTTGGTGACAACATTCAGAAATGTGCTGATTAAAGCATCATGTTCATCCAGCTTATCACCACCTGTTAGATCATGTGTTAGAATAGAAAGAACCTAATAAAAGTACTTATGCTAAATTATGACAGGGAATTTTATGAATGATATTTCTGAAAAAAATTGATAGATGCTTTCATATTACTGATTAGCCATTGTTCATGCATCAAGCTCATAGTGCATCTTTTAGCTTAGAGTTCAGTTTCATTGTTCAATTACTTAAAATCGTTACAATATACTATTATTACAATAATCTAAAAGAGAAAAAGAGTTAAAATCCCACACAACTTGCTACGAACTATAAGAGAGTTTAAAATATTAAAACAGTTTATTCAAACTGGCAATAAAGTGCAAGTGCATAAAACTTTGTGGGAAGTATTGTCAAAGTCTCTCTTGCTTGATGGCCAGCTGGTTTCTTTTTTGTGAATCCGTTTTCTGTGACAGGGCTGCCCAGATTAATTCTATAAATTTCCCTAGCCGCGCAACTGTTTGTGCTGTTTTGTCAGAGAAACACAGGTCTGAGGCTTCTCTGCATCGTACCAGGCTGTAGGACCTACTAATGGGAAGAACCAGCCGGTGCCGCTCGCTGGCCAGCTTTGGGCAGCAGCACAGCAGATGGAGCCAGGATTCACAATGATAACTACAAAGACGACATGCAGCTGAATTATCCTTCCGGGCCCAGGCTTGGTTAAAATCCACAATAGGCAGTGTGAAAAGTCTCATATAGGTTATTTTTTTCCGGGCCGGGACTGTCAATGCTTGCTCAAAGTATTGCTGTGGTTTGTCCACTGTGTAGGAAGTGTCCAGTGCTGAGAGATTGGGATGATGGTGTAAGCTTTCCAGATCTCTTTTGTAGGATATTTTTTTAACCTGTGTATTGACTGTCCTTTTCCATGTGGTTACTGGAATATTTAAATTATCAAAATTTTGAGCATCAATTTCAAGCGATTCTATGGTTTCTGCCAGCTGAACCTGCCATGGAGATCGTCCTTCTTCAAAGATTGTTTTAATTAGCATTTTCAGGGAAGTTACTGGAGCACGCAGGGTGCTAATATAGTATTTTAGAATTTCCCGTAAGCAGCTGATATCAGGACGGGTGAGACCCAGCTCCAACCTTACTCTTGCTTTCCTGGCCTGTCGTGGACGTTCTAGAACCTTCTTATAGGCAGAAATTTGGTGGTTTATGAGAAACTTAGTGAAGACTCCGGAGAAGGCTAGGTGGCCGTAGTTGAGAGAGGGGACTAATTTTGCTTTTAAAACTTTCAAGATGTGTTCGGCAGTCAGACTCTGTAGACGTCTATTGAGATTTCTCAGGCTGTATGCGATGCTGGCCCCCTTGGACTTTAGATGTTTCAGATGGGCTGTGGGTTTGGCCCCGTTCAATAACCCTAGACCTAAGTAGTTATAACTTCTGCATGTTCTAATTTGCAGGTCTCCTAGGCACCATTGTGCTGTCTTCTTTCGGTGGTACTTCCCAAAGATAATTATCCTGGGCTTCTCTTGATTCACCAAAAGATTGTTCTTTTGGTTAAACCTGTGCAAAGCTTCTAAGGCTTTCTGTAGGCCTGTCCTGGTGTGATCCATTATGACTATATCGTCTGCGTATTGGAGGATTTGGAGTTGCTCGTTCCCCAGTCTTGGTGTTACTAGATTTGCCCCCTCCAGGGCTTAGCCGAGGTCGGCTGTATAAAGATTACAAGCATTTGCAATGCAATGGTCTCGGCATCATTAAAGGTAGAGCTATTGGCATTGCTCATGACATTTTTTTTTCTTTAAATCAAAAATAAATGGCATTGTCATTAACATTGCCAATACACAGCACTCTGCACTCAACAGCACACAATGCTCTGCACACTCACTCTGCACTCACTGCTCTGCACACTCACTCTGCACTCACTGCTCTACACACTCATGCTGCACTCACTGCTCTGCACACTCACTCTGCACTCACTGTTCTGCACACTCACTCTGCACTCACTACTCTGCACACTCACTCTGCACTCACTACTCTGCACACTCTCTCTGCACTCACTACTCTGCACACTCACTACTCACTACTCTGCACTCACTACTCACTACTCTGCACTCACTACTCTGCACTTAGCACTCACTCCTCACTACTCTGCACTCACTACTCTGCACTCAGCACTCTGCACTCAGCACTCACTACTCACTACTCACTACTCTGCACTCACTACCCTGCACTCACTACTCTGCACTCACTACTCTGCACTCACTACTCTGCACTCACTACTCTGCACTCACTACTCTGCACTCTGCACTCAGTACTCTGCACTCACTACTCTGCACTCACTACTCACTACTCTGCACTCACTACTCACTACTCTGCACTCACTACTCTGCACTCAGCACTCTGCACTCAGCACTCACTACTCACTACTCACTACTCTGCACTCACTACTCACTACTCTGCACTCACTACTCACTACTCTGCACTCACTACTCTGCACTCACTACTCTGCACTCACTACTCTGCACTCACTACTCTGCACTCACCACTATGCACTCACTACTCACTACTCTGCACTCACTACTCTGCACTCACTACTCTGCACTCACTACTCACTACTCTGCACTCACTACTCTGCACTCACTACTCTACACTCACTTTGCCAAAGCTGGCCTGGCGTCCTCGCGCAGCGCTAAAGTTAGCAGATTCCTTCAACGAGCCACGCCTGCGGAAGGTGAACGTGACCTCACCCGCGGTTTCCGGTGCACGCCTGTCCCCTAGCTGCTCGTGCACCACCGCCCTGAACCTAAGTCAGCAGCATGTCCATCACCGAGCCACACTATCTGAGGTGCACGTCACCCTCGGCTTCCGGTGCACGCTTGTCCCCAAGCTACCCGTGCACCACCGGCCTGAACCTCGAACAGTTGATGTTCACCACGTCTCGCTAAACCTGACTGTGACCAGCCACCCACAGCGTGAACAAGGCTGATGTTGGGTATAATTCTGCGACATGACAATAAGTGCACGTTAGAAGCATTATGTATTTACTTGTATTTAGTTATTTAACATTCTTGCCACGAACGACCACCGGGAAGGGGCGCTAGAGAGCGTCATGCAGCAAGGAGAGTCTCCGAATACATAAATACAGCAGGATAAATTAAAAGTATGCACCATAGATGCAAGAGCAGCCGGCGGTGTATGTTCAGTTTTAGCTACAATAAAGGATGATTTCAAAAGAAGCAGACCTGAGAATTAGAAGGGTGAACGAGGGGAGAGCAGAGATGGATGGGGTGTCAGGAGACGGGGAGGCAGTCACAGGCGATGGCCTCGGGTGCAGAAATCGCTGCTGGAGAATTACTCGAAGGGAGAGAGGGGTTACCAAAGACGTGACTCATGAGCATTATTTTGACTGCAGTAACTAAGGAGTGTGCCCAGTGCAAGCTGAGAGAGCATCCTAAATGCCCCCGGAATCCCGCCGCGGCCGCCCCGGAAGTCAGGCACGGTCGCCTGTGATGGGGGCGGGGCCACGTCCAGACCGGAAGAGGAGGCAGGCGGAGTCAAATGTGTCTCGCGCCCGGGGCTCCTCTGAGCGGTGTGGAGCCCCGGGGGCCGCGCCAGCAGGAGGTTGGGCGCCGCGTGCTGAGAGCAGAGTCCCCGACATTGGCCAGGTAAGTTCCAAAAGGCTAGGGGGCTTGGTGCACTTGTGTGTGTGCGTGTATGCTCGTGTGTGTATGTATGTGTGCAACGGTGACGGCGGGGGAGGGAGGGAGGGAGGGGGGGCCTCGGTGCACTTGTGTGTGTGCGCGTGTGTGTGTATGTGTCAGGGGGGGTGTCTCTGTATGTATGTATGTGCATGCGTGCATGGGCGCTTGTGTGTGTGTATGCGCATGCGTGTGTGGTGCTTGAGCTTCCCAGGAGACAGCGCCTGGCCACAGCGCGCGTTCCCGTTTCAAATCGGCTCAAAGGATGCGCGCGGCCGGAACTGTCTCCTGGGAAGCACACTCGCTAACAAAAGATCTCGGCGGGGACGCGCTTCCGCGCGGCTAGCCGAGACCTAAAAAAGTAAAGGGGCGAGAACGCATCCTTGTTTGAGACCATTATTAGTTGGAACCTTAGTTGTTACAGATGATTGACTGGTTTTGATACGAACCCAGGTCCCCTCATTAAGGGTGATTTTTGCCCTTAACAGTTTTGGAGAAACACCCCAGGAGTCCAGTTTTTCCCACAGCTTCTCAAGGTCAACTCGATTGAAGGCTGCACTGTAATCAACAAAACAGCAAAATAGGGGTATTGTGATGGCTGGGTTGCACCGAATGACAGGTGTCCCAATGCTAAGATGTTATCTATAGTAGAGCTTTGAGACCTGAAACCAGATTGGAAGAAGGGGGGGATGTTGTTATCCTTTACCCAGGTTTCTAGTTCTTTCAACAGAATTCTGGCATAAGCCTTCGCTTCTATGTCCAGTAGGGCAACAAGCCGGTAGTTCTCAGGTTTCATGTGGTCCCCTTTTTTATGAATGGGAAAAAGTATTGAGCCTTTCCATGACAAAGGAATGATAGAAGTGGAAAGTGCATACTTAAAACGTGATGTTAATTGTTCTGCCCAGAATCCTTGAGTGGCTTTGAACGCTGCTGCAGGGACTCCGTTGGGGCCTTGGGCACCATCTGTTCTCATTTTTTTTAATTAGGTTGATTATCTCAACCTTAGTGATGACAAGAATCTTGACGCCTTTTTGTATTTCTAAGGGAGTTTGTTGTGTTTGTTTGTAAGACCTGTTCTGATGTGTTGAATATAGTTGCTTTGCATATTTGACCCACTCCAAGGCTGCTACCCCATTTTCCTTGTTCTGACCGCTATGACTGTGTTGCTTAATGTATCTCCAAAGTTGGATGTGTCCCTTTTCTTTGAGAATATTAAATATTTTCAGCCACTCAGCCTCAATTTTTTTTAGTTGTATTTCCCAAACTTTCTTTCTGTGCTCCCTGCAAGGCGCTGTTATTACTGGTGTTTGTGATTTTGTGACTCCTTTTCTTCTTGCCTTCAAGGCCTTGGAGAGACTGTGCTTTGTCTGGACTAAGGCCCTTGGGTTTATTTGTGCTGGTAGGCCTTGGGGATAGGAGGCTTGTGCTTTAGAGGTTCCAGTACGTTCCCCAAGAATGGATTTTAATTCATCTAAGAGTGTTTTCCATCTCTCCAAGGGGGTTTCAAGGCTTGTGTCTGTGGAGCTCGATTCTTTATGTTTAATCCAATCCAGGAGTTTTGGACCTAAATTTGTAGACCATTTTATTCCCCCCAAAACTTCATGGTACTCTTCTCCGGTTGGAACCCCCAGTGTTTCCAATTGTTTTGCAAGTTTCCCGTTTAGCTGAAGGGATACCCTCAATGGTCTATGGTCACTCTAGTTCCTGTTTCCCACTTCGAAGTTGTTAAATAATGGTACCAGGTTATCCACAATAAAGATGTAGTCGATTGTGGACTTGTCCCTGAAGGTCGAGAGAAGGAACCAGAGGGGATCCGCAGTTTTTTTGATTGTATGGGCAGAAATCATGTTGTGAGTGGAAAGGAGCCACTGCAGAGAGGCCAATTCGGTCTGGGAAGGGGCGTCCATTTTTGGGTGCCCCAACTCTCGGATGTTCATGTCCCCAACAATAATTGGAAAATGTGAGACGTATTTATTTATGAGATAGTCCATTTTTGTTGACAATATTTTTATACTTGCTTTTTTTGCTGGGAGGCAGGGTTGACGTAGCAGTTAATTAACAAGAGACTAATTGGATTATTGTTACTTTTTAACCCGCAGATCAATACCGCTTGCAAATTAGTGGTGTTCATTGTTAGTAAAGTTGCCTGTATTCTGCACGCTTGGCTAATAAAAATTGAGAGCCCGTCTGATGCTCTCCCAAAGATGTTTTGTTTTATGGCTGCACAATGAAGTTCGAAAAAACCAGGGAGAATTAGAGGTTCAGTACCCCATGTCTCTTGAAAGCACAGGATGTCATTTTCGCAAAGGTAAATGCTTACTGATTTGCACCCAAGCAATCTTTTTAGTTCAGCAATGTCCTAGAATATGATGGACAGCTGTATGTTGTTTCCCGGTGTTCCAGTGGTGATCTGATGACGAACAGCCTTTATGGTGTTAGAGGTGCTGTCGTGGTGGCTGTCCATCTGGACCAGTATGAGTGCCATACATGATGTAGTGCTTTGGCCCACTAATGTGGACTGTCCTGTGGTCAAGCCAAATTGTTATCCTGTAGGTGTTGTAAGGTCTTGAGTCTGCAGCTGGGCTTTTCCCTGATTGAATGCTCACTGTCCCCCATAGGACGGAATAGACTTCCTTCCTTGGCGATGGTGCTGCTAGTACGTGGCGGTATTTCTCAGGTATGGGGAAAGCGATGTCAATACCCGAATCAACCATTTGGGCTATTTCCCCTAGTGTTAGCCCTACCTGAGAGTGACAACTCAACCCGATTGAGGTAGACTCCCCATGAGAGTCACTGGAGAGACACAGGAACTTAAACCAGGCTAGGTCGATTGAGTGTGTTTCTGAGAGGGACGGGATATGCTTGAAAAGTTGGAGTATGTTGCCCCTGTTTAGAATGTCATGTTGGCCTTTGACTAAGTATCTCGGGGTGAAGATTACCTCATGAGTGGTTTTAGTGTCTGGGATTGCTTTGGGCTGAAAACTAGGACCCTGCTGTACAATGGTTAAGTTAGAGCTTGGATCTGGGTCCTGTTGGCGTAGCTCAGGGCAGTAGACCAGTTTTTGGAGGAGCTGCACGGTTTGATCACTAGGCCTTTGGAAGTACAAAAGTAAGAGGCCCTGCGCTATCTTGGCCCTGGTGTTAGGTCCTTGTTCCTTAGATGCGCATAGTGAACTTCTCTGCTCTAATTTCTTGATGTTTGATAAGTGAGGTGGCTGAGTTGAAGTAACCGGGCCAGCTGGACTGTGCAAATCCCCTGTGCTGGGAATTGGCTGTGATGGCGCATCAGACTCTTGCTTGGCGTCCGAAAGTGTTGGTATTGTTGATGTTAAGTTGCTTGAACCATGCTTTTTAATGAAGATTGAAAAAATCTGAGTTTTGTCTTAATCAGTTTGTGAATTTTGAAAATGAGTCGGCAATAGGAGGGCAACTTTTTTTGATGTCTTGGACTTTTTCTCTTGTTTTTTAAATTTTTTCCTGGCTCTCCTAGAGAGGGGTTCTTCTTTCTTTGTCTCCGAAGAGGCGTTGCCCTCATTGTTCTTCCCCGGATTTAAGCTTTGGGCGCTGGATATGGGACAGGGTGGACTGATGAAGTGTTTAGTGGGTGTCTAGCTTTGTTGAAGATTTGCCTGGGTTGTTTGTAACTGAATTACTGCGAGGCTCGGTGAAATTTGAGGTTGGTGTGGTACTGCTATTAATCATTGGGCCGTGACACATTTTGTTTGAACTTTTAGTGAGACTTCCAGATCTGTTAAGATTTTTGGAAGTGTTGCCCATTTATCCATGAGGTCTTCACACAAACAGGTGCAAGGCCGATTATTCTGCTTGACACTAAGCTTGTTCTCTATGAAGTCAACCTTGTTGCTCAGTTCCACTAGCCGTTGAGCCATGGTGGATAAAAGGTCGATTTCCAAATCCATTTGGTTTAATTGCCAGAGTAATGCCTTTGCCACTGAGCGGCCTGTTTCACCGGGTAAAATTTGTCCTGGCTCGTTAATGAAACTGCCTTTGTAGCGACTGTGGCTATAGGAGCTTTGTGTAGGGGATGGGGAAAACAGGGTTACACTGGCCATTCTGAGGAGCTTTGAGGTAAGGCCTAGCGTACTTTGTATCCTTGATTCCAAGTTTTGAAGAAATAATGGAGATAGGTACTCAAGGTTTTGTTGGCACTCTGGTTCATCTGTCTTCGATGGTGCAGGACCTATGGATACAAGGGGTTGTGACTGAGCAGGAGCCTGCAAAGTGAGTTGGTGCTGGTGATGTATTTGAGCTGTCACTACCTGCATGTGATTACCTTGAGTTAGAGCAGTAGCGTCAGCGGGAGGGTCACTTGCATGTCTGTGCTTGATTCCTACAAGGCGACAAGGAGCAAGATTGAGACCGGCGTTTTTCGAAGTTTATGCTTCAGCTGTTTGTGCTTTGTACTTGTGTTGTATGTGACTTGTTGTTGGTAAGGCTCCCTAACCGTTGGCTTATTCCGTTACTGCCTTTGGTCCATCCTGATCGATCTGTCGGAGCGGGGAGGCTCTCGTCCTTAAAGGGACGTTTGTGTAAGAATTGAGTTATGAGCCCAGATGCTGGAGGCTTTAAAAAAGACTTTTTGTCTGAGACAGCATTCCGTGCACTCCTTAGGATTCTAGGTGATACTTGGGTTGGAGGGATTGACTTTGTGAGGGCATTTTCTTGACGCTGAGAGGCTTTTTCTTTTTTCTTGTCATCCTTCTATGGGGGTGTCTGGTTATTGGTGGCTATGTATTCCCATAGTGGACTAAGCTTTCTCCTTGGGGTTTAGGGTTTGAGCAAAGCAGCTGTCTATGCCCTGGGACCTGGCGGGGTGGCTGAGTGGTCTTTAAGCTATTATTTTCTCCCCTCCGAGGGTGTAGTCACCAGTGCTCAAAAGCTGAGGTTCACAGTAGAAAGGGAGAGTGGTCAAACCCGGTAGTAGGGTACTTAGTGATGAATATTGCAGCGTGTTGTGGCTTGCAGGGGAAAGAGCCTGGAGGGCTGGGGGTGTGTTTTACTGTGGTTGCCTGCCTGGCCAGGGAGTACAGGCAGCTGACCCAAAACATTGGTTGGGCAAAACAGGGAGGGCAGGTGTGGGGTGTACTGTCCTTTCAGTGCTCCCCCAACAGCTATGCCCTGGCTCCTCAGTGACCCTTTCTTAGCAGCCACGCGACCTCCCTTGCGGGCTGAGACAGGCAGGGGGGCAGGGGGTGGGGGAGAGATGACAGGAGTGCTGAAACTAAAGAACAGAACAGTGGCCAATACTGGATGAACTTCAAGAGTGATCTAATTGAAACCTTTATGGATCAAACATAACGGTCCATTTTACGTCACTAGTCCAATTTTTATTTTACTAGTTGAGCATTGCAATTGAAATCATGTCAAAAAATTAAATCTGCATGTGTAGACAATTAGAAGGTTAGACATATCAAACCAGCAACTTTATACATATTTACAATTTACAATTTAAACACATCCTACAGACAACATTCATTCTTCATTCACACAACTATACATAAACAACACAATAAGGCCCTTTGTCAACAAAGAAATAAGTAGTGAAATCAATAGATGGTATAATTTCCCTAGTTCAGACTATTTACATTTAAATGTATTGAACATAAATTCTTATTTTTAAAGTCAGGGATGACAATTTGTAAATGTTCGTAGCTGACAAAGAGTCCAGTCAATTTTAGTTCTGGTCGACGCGTTTCAAACCCCTGATGTCGGGGTTCTCATCAGGACCAACCATTTCTACAACAAAGACCAAATACGTGATTAAATAATCAGCTCTTAAATAGAGAATTACATAAATACGCCACCAGCTGGCAACTCCACTGTACCTTATAAATTCTGTCAATGGCCAAATTTGTGTGAGGTGAGCAGTCGACGATTTTAAAAATGACACTAGACAAAAAGAAACACGACATCACATGAAACTATACTAAAGAATCCTTTTGGGTAAATGGTGAACAATGGTCACTTATGGGCTTCACTTACCTCTATTGGCAAGAGGTGAAGAAACCTAAAAACGAACGTGAGCATACATTTTGTCAAGGACTTGTAAAAGTATGAAACATACAGGCCAGGTATTTTGATCTGTTAAACAGAACTTACCGGGCTGTGGGGTTCTTGTAGATTGCTGCCCGTAAGTTATAGTCTGTATTATTCAGGCTTCAATTCCACCTGAAAAGGGACATACGATTAGACTGCTGTTTTAGAAAAAAAGGAAGAGAATCAGACGCTGCATTGCTACTAAAGTCCGGGGGGCAAGCTTCTTACCTTCGGTAAAACGCCGGTCGCGTCTAACAATACACAGCAAGTGAATGCGGGACGCTTGAGTCCTACATCGGTATTTACCCGGAAGGGTTTTGGAAGCACGAGACTCACCGATGAATGCGTAAAGTATTTCTTCTATGTTCCGTGTGGGGGGGCAGAGCGTGTGTGATATCTTTATTTGCAATTATTATTCCGACGATGTAATTTAGGGGATCGAGATGTAAAAGAGGCGTTGCATTACGGTTTGAAAACTGCCTGAATAATAAACAATGGTCATGGTCACATACTCAATTAAAGACATCGGATGAGGCCACATATTCAATTAAAGACATCATATTGATGAGAAGTGAACTGATCATGCATTTATTTTGAATATTTCTGAAATTTCATTCAAACCAGTCATTGCAGTGCTATACTTCATTATGAGCAGAGCTTCTCGCTGACTGAGTCTTCGTTCAGTATCTCCTCCTCTCGGGTCTGAGTCTATCTTTGATAGAATAGTCCATTTGAGGCCGTCTTCACGATGCTTGTGTGTCTGCCAGTGTAGAACCAACGGTGCATTTAGCGTTTCATTTCTCAAGCGCGATTTATGCTGCGTAATACGCTGCCTTGCTTCCTGTGATGTCTTCCCTATGTATAATTTAGGGCACGGGCAAATAATGCCATAGACCACGGAGTGCTGAAACGGCCTCCTGCCGCTCACACTGGCCTCTCCCTTCCGACCTCCACCTCAGAAAACACCATAGACTCCTCCTGCAGCTCTGCGAAAGCTCAGTTTCGCGGCTCACTCGCGCCACACACAGAAGCTTTGTCCCCCGCAGCCTCAGCGCAACTCCTGCTGTGAAGTGCTAACCAATCCGTGAGCGGAGCTCCACTGCTCCCGCCGCGCTCCCCGGGGCACCACACGGAGTTGTAATGCGCCGCGGCCCAGGGAGAACTGCGCCGGTGGAAGATAACGTCTCCAGCCGTGCCCTGCAAACTGCCCTCAACCTCCGAGAACTGTTGGTGGCAAGGGGGCGGGAAATCAGCATTGAGTGTTGGCTGCCGTAATGCTTTGCAATGGTAGAGCCTCTGCCTTTAGCTTAGGTAAGAGGGTTCTCATGAGAACCTTCCCTCATGTAACAAATGCTGTAACAACTTTATTGAGAAATGGCATCAAAGGTACAGACTGTGGGAATCAGAAGAAGATTCATTGTATGACCGAAGACACCACCTCATAAACTGTGCTCATTGGATATCAACAGAGGACACCAACTGAATTGTTAGGAAAGTATGAATCTATAATAATGAGTTTTCCTAGGTAGTTAGCACCACAACCTTCACCTCATTCTCTGAGACTTAACTTTACTCATTATTCCATCCCAGTGGTCCTGCCACTAGACCTCTCCTTGTCCTGAGTCTATTTTTTATGTAGAGTTGATGTCTTAAGCTATTCTCCTGAGGTGACCCTTTTAGTGATCAATGCTAATGCAAGGAATACTCTCTTATTCACAGTTGTTACTGAACCTGTAGGGAACTTGGTTGAGTTTCCAAAACTACTCTTAATTTGAAGTTAATTTCTTACTCGCTCTTCTCCAGAGGAAATCTTCTTGGGTTCTATATGGAATAGGTCCTTTAGTTAGCTTATAGGTTTTACTTATGGAATACTAAGTATTTTTATAATGCCGATTTCTAACCAAATCTATTTTATATTCCTGTAAACCTACTAATCTGAATAATGAGATTCAGTGATTTGACTGATTGCAAATTCTAAATGTCATTGATATGTTGAATTAATTTTGGTAAAGCTCTAATTTGCCTTCGGTGGAAAAGGTCAATTGACCTCTCCGGAGCCACAAGGATTCTCTAAAGCGAGATTTGTAAGTGGGTGTATATTAGGATTGAACCATCTAGGTGAGTCTGTGGGCTTCCCACACAATGAACTATTAAAATGGCAATAGTAAATACAAAAAAATCTCTTTTTAGTTGCATAGAGTTATTTGGGCTGTTTGGAACCATAAAAATCTTTCGTAAATCACGCATTGAGTTGTTTTTTTGTATAAAAGTTAAAATGGTTAGCAAATTTTAAAACATAAAACTCTTCACTTTCTACTGAAATGTATATTGTTCACTCCTCTATCTTTGCTTTGCCATTTAGATTGAGTGACTTAGGGCCTGATTTAGAGTTTAGTGGACAGGTTACTCCATTACAATATGACAGATATCCCGTCTGCCTAATTACAAGAGCAATTGGATATAATGCACTTGCATATCCGTCACATTAGTGATGGAGTAACCCATCTGCCAAAACCCTTGATCATGCCCTATATTTTTTATTCCACATTAGTAATATTTTTGTGCCAGATGGGTGAGTTATGACTCTTTTATTTTATGATATTATTTTATGACTGACCTATGATAAGAGTAAAAACACACTGTCCAACAATACACACCTATATGATGCTCAACAAAGGCAAGTTGCAAAGAAGTGCTATATGGGAATTGATGTTTGTAAACAGTGTTGACATTTTTAGATTTGATTGTTCAGGCACAGAATGAAGCATAATAAACATAGGTCAAGTTCACAAATGCAGCTGAGATGGTCAGATAACTAACACTATCAATAAAAAGCAGCATTTTAGTCAAGAATTAAATTAGCTACATAACCTTTGATGTATGGAAATTGTTAAACTCATTTTGATACTTTACACAGTCATTTAAATTATTTAAAATCAGAAACAAAAATGACCAAAGTAATTTCACTTAAGTTCTAAAAACCGGTAAGACATTGTCACAGTTATTTTCTGCATAATGCATCCGCCCCATGCACTAGAAGATGTTGAGATTGATGGTTTCTATTCTATCTGCCCACTGGTGACCTCTGCTTCTGTTCTTAGTGTTTTTTACACCTATTCTTTACTTCCAGGATTGAGAAAAGCAGTGAAGTAGCAATGGTGCTGTAGGTCCTGATGCAGTCATGATAGGCTTCTATCCCACAACTGAACAATGAAAGACTTTCATTGTTGTGTAGTGGCCTTTCACATCCCTGGGCCCCATTGTCACTGCACATGATGCATTATTGACAGATGCAATGGGGGACAAAACACCGTTCAGAATGATATCTAAACATAGCAGCCATCAGACAACTGTTTGGGGGGATCGTTTTGGACAACTGTAGAAACCCTGAAGCTTATGCTCAACTCGCCCTCAACTCTGTAGACCATACTACTCACTCTACAAGATCATATAGAAGTGCCATGTGACCCCCCATTGATACCTATTAATGGAGCTGATGGCTGAGAAATCCAGGTTGACATAACATTTGAGAGCATTTATTTGGGTATCTCATTTAATATTCCTCTTTAAATGATGCCCTACTTCGGATGTCCCTGCACTAGGGCCTTCTCATGTTACATGTTTGCATCACACCTTAAAGCTTTTGATTACAGCAGAAACATGAAAACATGGTGGAGATATAGGTCAGGTTGAAGTTGTCTGTGATAGTCCTCCAGAATTATCTAGGCATTCCATATACAAAATTGGACCTTCCTTGTACTTGCTTTGATTGAGGAAGATTCTGGGAGCTTCGATTACTCCTGCACCTTCGCAGACTTTGATAGGGTGAGCACTGCCACTCATGCTTTTATCAAGAGGAAATCAGCAAGCATGTAATTCTTGAAGTAGCACCACAGTGCTGTACTTGCATTTTCATTTGCTTCTCAACTTTCAGAACTGTGAAGCACTGGATTAAACAATGTGAGGGTTGTGGCAACTGCTGTTGGTGCAGTCTTAAATTTAAACCCACAACACTGCCTCTGAGGTGGCTGGAAGATTGAGTCCCCTAAAGTGAGAACTTTAAACTTAAAATTCCAATACAATATTCTTCCCAAAAATAAGATTCACAGTAGGTTGTTTTACCTGTCACAAGCATCACCAATCCGTCCAGCTTGTGCTTGCCTGTGCAAAATAGTAGCTCATTTCATGTTCTTTTGTCCAGCCTGTGCAGGCATTAGAATATCTTGGCTACGACCCATGTGCAGAAACTTGGGTTTTGAAGTAGCTTTTAGGATTTTAAAAACAGATAGTAATGATCTATATATGTATGCAGAGGCCAAATATTTGTGCAATGCTTGGAGGATGAGGCATGAGCTTTGTAGAGTGTAATTTGGCACACACACAAGAAACTAGAAAAACCTGTTCTGTGATGCTATGGCAGTGAAGATATTTTAATACAATTTAATTAAATATATTAAAAAATGTCTATGTAGCCTACAAGTTGATCTAAGCTTCCCTCTAAACATAGCAGACACATTTTATAGGCTTTTGTTGACAGGCACTTGTATTTAACTCCACTGGATAGAAGACCGCTTGACCTCTCCTTGCTAGTAATACAAACTCCTTCTGAACCATAGCACCCGGGCCACAAATCTTGAATTGTTCATTTAATCCTGTGTTACTTTGGCATATATACCATAGACTTGTATTTCTTTTATCCATGCCTTTTGTGCATTTTTGGGTGATTTTAAATGGTGTTACCTGAGCTCATTGATGATAGTAAAGTGAAAAAGCTTTTATTGTTCAATTATTTAAAATCATTACAATATGCTAACAATGTAAAAATAGTTATCTAAAGAACGACATAAGTTATATTCCCTAATTTTTTACTCCAGTCAGTTCAGCATAAAACCTTCAGTAAAATGTCATATTCTAGCTATGCAGTTTAAAAACAAGGTGCATTAATTTTTAAATGGGAGGTATATCCACCTCTCCCCTCCTTCCAGTCCTACAGTTTTCCTTTTGCGGCTCTGCATTTGCGGGCAGTCCTACACGAATTAGGTCTATGAATTTCTCCAGCCGTGCTACTGTTTGACTTGCTGAAGTCCGAAACTTCGCAGCATCGGTTGAGGCCCTGAGCTCTGCAGATTGGAATGACCAAGCGATGCCTCTCACTGGCTAACTTTGGGCAGCAACACAACAAATGATACGAGGGTTCCTGGTGGTAATCACAAAGTCTGCATGCTACTGATTTATCCACACGGGCCCAGCTTTGATTGAACTCCACTATGGGTAATGCCAGGATCCTCATATAAGTGATCTTTTTTCGGGTTTGAGCGGATAGTGCTTGCTCAAGATGTGCTTTTCCCACTTTATAAGAGGCAGTGAGGAGAGATTTGGGTGATGATGCAGACTAACGAGATCTCTTGCGAATGATATTTGCTTTACCTGTCAGTTCACTGCTCTTTTCCATCCTGCAATTGAAATATTCGTATTGGCCAGGTCTTGCACCTCTATTTCCAGCAATTGATTGGCTACTGCCAATTGCGCTTGCCATGGGGATCCGCTTTCTTCGAAGATTGTTTTAATTTGCGGTTTCAATGCTGTTCCTGGGGCTCGAAAGGTGCTAATGTAATATTTTATTGTGCCTCCCAGGCAAGAGATGTTGGGCGAGAAAGCCCCAGCTCCAGCCTTACTCTGGCTCTCCTGGCCTGTCGTGGGATGCCCAGCACTTTCTTATATGCGGCAATTTGAAAACTCATATAAAAGTTGGTAAGGGCTCCGGGGAAGATTAAATGGCCATAATTGACTGAGGGCACTATTTTTGCTTTTAAGACTTTCAAGATGGATTCCGTGGATGGACTGTGTAATTTTCGATTGAGGTTTCCCAGACTGCAGATAATTCCTGCCCCTTTACTTCTTAGATGGTTCAAATGAGCTGTTGTCTTCGCCCCCTCCATTAGCCTGAGGCCCAGGTAGTTATAATTGAACAAATGAACAAGAAAAAAAATATGTTACTAGGGTGGGTAGCATTATTGCAAGCTTGCCACAAAGCAGCAATGAGTAACCCTAGTCCAACCTTTCCTCCAGCTCATGGAGCAAGTTGCACTGGAAAACAGCACTGAAACGATACATCATGACCAATGAACATCATGCACAAAGCACACTGGGGTGCAGAAGGACAGGCTTGATTCACACCCATTGAACAAATAAATAAGGGATGCAGGTACCCAGAAAACTCTTGGAATAGCTATCAACTGAGCCTCCTTTTTTTTTGCAGTTTTATACAGCGCAAACTCGACCGGAACGTATCGAAACGCTTTACATGAAAACCAGTTACATTACACAAGGACACATTAATGTTTTGGTAGGCACAGGGAGATTAAGTGACTTGCCCAGAATGACAGGATGTTGAGCTGACACCGACACTCAAATGTGGTTCCAGAGGCCCAAAACAGCAGCTCTGGCCCTTACACCACATCCTCACCCCTCAGCTTCCTTCACACACACAATAAAGGTATGTCACTGTACAGCAACAGTACAAGTTTGCATCACTTGTATAATATGGGTACTGCCCAAGCAGAAGGACAAGCTTTCCTCATACACAAATAGGAACAGTAGCTGAAACACTAAAAAAATGAAGATCTCACTCCCTTAGACAGAGCAAGTGCAGCACTGGTCAGCAATAGATGTAGCTTCACCCACAAAAACAAAAGTACAGTTTGGCAGCTACAGTACTAGCTAAGTGGTTGCCTACATACAGGACTTGTACAGCACATGCAGGAGTTGTGCAAGACAAGTACAGGAGAGGCAGCGGCAATGCAAGTTTCACTTACTTAAATCAACACATGTGGCAAGCACATAGTTCATTTCTAGTCCAAGGACCCTCTATCATGGTACACAATATATACTGAAATCCCACTCCAACTATCCATTATGTATGCTTTTGCATTACACAGGGACCCAGTAAACATCTGTTCAAGGTCCTTGGCATTGTGCAATGGTCAAACTGCACCAATTGCTTTCTGTGTCACAGCTGATGCTGCTAGCGTACAAGCAAAGCTTTGACAAATTCCCTTCCACCCACCCCATAGGCCACTGTGCAATCCAAAGGGGAGCCTGGAGTTTTAGATACCTTGGACATTTACTCTGCTCACAGTTGCACCACAATCACAAAGAACAGAAAGGGTGCGAGAGCAGAGAACGAAGGACGATTGGGAGGAGCAGAGCCTTTCAACACCCAATAACACTGAGGTGACAGTACAAAACATGCCCTGGTTCACTTAACTTTCTTGAAAATGCCTTCCAGATTGTTGTTTATCAGAAGTAATAATTTATTAAGCGTTTATGAATCATGAACAATAGTTTGAAACAAGCCTAGTTCTTAAATTGAGCTGGTGGTTTCCAGTGCTAGGCACAGGCCCTAAATTGTCAAAAACAGCGTTTATGACAGTGTGCCAACAACAGTTGTTTATTAATTTAATATGCATTAAAATGGCTAATACCTGTTGCCCAAGCCATTTCTTTTGTTTTGGTTGCCTGGAATAGTCCGAATTGTCACCCTTGTAGGAGTGTGATGCTTTGTAGTTGTGTTAGAACAGTCATTGGCAGAGATAGCAGGGGAAATGGATAGTGAAAGTTGCAGAGGGCACCTGACGAGGGCCTTGGAACTTATTTTTTGACAAATTAAGCACTGTATGAGCATTCTTTTTTCTTTTTACATCAAGAAACACAAACACTTATGAGCATGAAAACACTGAGGGGCTTATTACGAGTCTGGTGTTCCATGGACTGCCAGACTCACGGGGTGGGGGCCGACAATGGCAATCTTCCGGCCACTCTATTACAAGTAGGGCGGTCGGACCACCGTTACACTACCGCAACCGCCAGGGATCAGGTGGTGCAGCAGTCTTGAGGCCGCACTATGCTTGACGGGACTGCCGGGGTCCTGCCAAGCATATAACAAGTTTCCTCTACGCCACGATTTTCATGGTGGTTCCTCCTCCATGAAAACTGTGGCAGAGACTAAACAAAGAGGGCCTCTCAGGCCCCCTGTTGCCTCAGGTCCATGGGGTGTATGCAGGGGGGCACATGTTATGCCCTCCTGTGTGTGAAGGAAGTGACCCTTAGGGGCTACCCGGGTTACTTTCCACCACCTGCTATGCCTTCCCAAGAATGAAGAGTCAGTCAGACTGACGTAAATAATTAATTTACTCTCTTAATTTCTATGCAGGTAAGTACTTAATCAATAATAACTCAATCGGAATGAAAAAAGACAGAGTCCGTGGTGTTAGAGTTTCTTAGGGGTTTTATTCCTTAAAAAGGAATGGTCGTGACCAGGATATCATGTTCTGACCACCACAGGGGTGTCAGAAGGGATAGAGCAAACTTTATTGATATTACATAGCTTATATACTTAATTCACATCATAAGTAATAATGTAAGAGGCGTAACAGCTGAGAGAAGACAAGATAACAGTATACACGTGGTATTAGTACGTAATCAAGAGGCGTGAACTAGGCGTGAACCAGAGGTGTGTGCTAGAAACGTCACTGATAGGTGACGCAAGTGGGTGGCACCAAGGGGTGGTGCTAACAGAATTGTTGCAATGTCAGCAAAAATCGGAAGCTGGGATGCGCGCGCAGCTGCATGACGTGTGATTGACGGGGTGCAGGGGACTTGACATTTACACTGACGGAAAGAGACAGAAGTCTGGCATGTCAGATCAACTTGTGCTTCTATCATATCTGATATCTGATGTTTAGGAACCATACTATCTGGGCGGAAAGGTCTTTAGGGCAGAAGCTATTCTATGCTAACTGTGGATGCGTGTATAAGCGCCTAAGTGTCTGCATGAGAAGCGTGGGGGCACGGGGCCTTCCATGGAAGCATGGTAACAGAGGCTATGAATTACTTGCATTGAGACAGGTCGGCCCTTTGGCTCTGCAGCTGGAGGGGATGTTTACTGGAGCTAGTAGGCAGGAATGCATTCTCGAGGAGCGGAACAGATAACTCGAAGGTTATAGTCAGTCTTGGCAGAAAGCAGGCTGAGCTGAGCGCGAGGGGCCGCGCTGAAAGTAAGTCAGAGTTCACGGGTACAGAGGTAGCCTGGGCAGAGGCTGTCAGAGTCAGGAGCCAAAAAAGAGGTTTGATGGCAGAAATTCAGGGCCTACTCTGCTAGAACAGGAAAAACATGTAGAGTGTACTACAAAAAGACGGTGGCATGGCATACCTAGGAACGGACTATATGATCCATTCAGGGTGGATCTAAAAGAGGACAAGTTAACGTTGGACGCAAATGTATTTGCGTCTTCATAGCTGATACAGGAGGGAAGTTACATGCACTTTAAGCTGGTACATGGAGTCGGTGGGGTACGCGCTAGGGAACATAACATGACCAAAAATTTATATTTCCTCATTCCCTCCTTGTTCCCTACGGACCCTTCATGATATATCGATCCTCATAAATCGATCAGTTTGTTCTTGTAACATCATTTGTTCTTCTTTCTTTCGTTTACGTTTTGAGAGAAAACTGGAATGTTCAATACATGACGTGGCACACAGTCCACAAATCGCTGGCCCACACTGCAGGCACAGGCAGCAACTGAATACTAGGACTAGGCCAATGCCTAGGAAGGATAGGATTTTCCATCCCCAAGCTGTTAACGTTGTCCAGAACCAACCGGACCAAGTCCAGGTGCCTGGATTCTGATGTATCTGGTTTGCAATTTTATGGAGACGGGTGATAGCTTGATATACAGATGGTGCGTTTTGTGGTATGAAAACACAGCAACTTGACCCGATGACCTTACAGGCTCCACCTCTATCTGCCAAGATGACGTCAATAACAAGACGATTCTGAAGGACAACAACCCGCATGGCGGACTGCTCTTCTGTTAAGTTACCTAAGGCGGAGGCAGTTTCATTTACTACTACTTCAAGTGTTCTAGTTAATCTGCGTATTAATTTACTATTCTGGACAGGGCCTAAAAAGAAAAAGAATCCTTTATTAAAGTCGGTGTACTGTTCCCATGCCGTTTCTGTGTAGTCGACAAGTGGAGTATCTCTTCTGGATCTATTCTTTACTAGATTGGTATTTCTATGGTAGTCAGGGGGAGCTAGGAAGACAGGTTGCAGAAGGAATGCAATATAACAGGTACCATCCCAATCTGGAGGTAGACGTATGTATGCGGTATGACCACAAACAAAGTAAGAATGACTGATAGCTTTAAAGGACGATTTTCCATGATCACTGAATTCGACCACAGTAGTGCATTTACTATGACCTAAGTGTACGGAACCTTTCTTCTTGATACATAGTTCACCAGTGACTGGCAATACTGACATAATGGGTAGAACTGGTGTGGCTTCGGATTCAACAGTGAGAATCATGAGGCTAATTGTATAATTACCTAATCCATACACTTCATTTTCTAGATCAGTTCCTATTCTAGTGGGGAGTCCCTCCTTATCTGGGTAACAGACGTCTAGCAGGACCAAGTTCAGGTTTCCCCAAACCCAGCCCCCATCGAAAACAGCAATATCAGGGTCTAAGGAGTTAATTATTTTGAACCATGCTCCGCAGGAGCCATTGTGAGTGAATGGGTATGGAAAGAGGGGCAGAGCTCCCTTGTAATTCTGGTAGGGAGGGAGTCGGCCACATATCCAGCAATTTGTAGCATTGTTAGTTTGATGAGAATGATGGAGCATACTAATGAATGTATTGTTGCGCAGCGCAAGTCTGTAGGAAAGCTCGTGTGGAGGTAACTCACTAAAAGTGTGTTCAGCAGAGACATTATAGGCAGATTGTTCACGCTTGAAAATAGGGAAATAGATGGGCAAAACGATGCTGACAATAATGATTAAAATACTCAGAATAAACATGATTAATAGTGTCACTATGCAGTGACTACGAAGTGATTTACAGTATGTACGTTTCTTTGCTTCTCTCTCTCTCTCTCTATCTCGATCTAGGGGATACATGTCAGAAACTATTTAACCGATTCACCTAGGGGAGGACTTAAACAATTAAACTGTCTGACTTGCTAGATCGGAGTTTCATGCGATAATGTTCTTGAGGAGTTTTTTCTCGTTCAGATTCTGTAAAGTCTTTTTGTTCGACACAGTCTTTGGTGGGGGTGGACGAGTCTCGATCAGGTTTCAGTCCAGAGAATTTTTTTATATGACTCGTGTGAACCCACCCCTTTCTTCCTTCAATTTTCACGGCCGTCCTTGTTGTGAGAAGAACGGTCTTCGGGGACTTCCAGCGGGGCTCCAGCGGACTTTTTCTGTCGAAGTTGCGAACGAGCACAACATCGCCAGGACGGACGTCGTGTGGTTTTACATCAGTGTTGTCAGGGAAGGCTGCGGCAACCTGTGAACGACATGATTGGAGTGCAGACATCAAGGAGGCAAGGTAATCTGTCAACATATTGCAATCAACATCAGTAATCTTTTTCAGAATGGGCGTCCCCCACATATTCGGTGGTCTGCCAAAGACCACCTCGTACGGGGATAGCCCTGATCTCGAATGGGCGACCATCCTCATGTAGAATAGTGCCACTGGGAGGGCGACTATCCAGTCGACCCCTTTCTCCTGACATATTTTGGCAAGGCGGATCTTTAGTGTCTGGTTATGCCTCTCTACAAGGCCTGCGGCTTCGGGATGTCGGACACAATGGAACTTCCACTGGTATCCCAGTAATAAAGAAACTTCTTTCATTAATGCAGATGAGAATGGCTGACCGTTATCTGAGTACACGACACGAGGCAGGCCGTATCGTGGGAAAAATTCACGAACCAGCTGCTTGGCAGTGGTCGGAGCAGTGTAATCTGGGACTGGGTATGCTTCGGTACAGCGGGACAGAGCACAAACAATTACGAGAACATATTTAAATCCTCGACAACGGTCCATCTGGATATAATCCATCTGGAGGACTTCAAAAGGGTGATCGGGAGGATGAAATCCACCTTGCTCTACAGGGACGCTTTTACCTGGATTGAACTGACAACAGATCATGCAAGTACGCACTTTCTGTTTTGCGGCTGCTCGTAAGTGTTTATTGTTCCAGAGGTTTTGTAAACTGTCTAACATCGCTTTCTCTCCTAGATGTGCAGGACTATGTGCTGTATTTATCATGACTTGAACCATAGAGTCAGGGAGAAACCATGTAGATTTTCCCTTCGTCATCCAACCTTGATCTGTCTGGATCCCTCCTAGTTCAATCCATTTCTTTATTTCTTCTGGAGTAGCATGTGTCTGAATGTCGATAACATCTAGTGTGGGATCCCTGACTGTCATACAGTTTGTCGGATCTGTTGTCTTTGTTGTATCAGTTGTCTGAGTGTGAGTCAGTGCTGTATGTTTTGCTGTCTGATCTGCCAGGTCGTTACCCTGGGAAACAGAATCTGTGACTTTAGTATGTGCTTTACACTTCATGACGGATATGGCTGAAGGCAGATGTATTGCTTCTAACAGTGCTTGAATGAGGGGACCGTGTTGGATCTTGGCACCATGAGAGGTCAGAAAACCTCGTTCTTGCCACAGCATGCCGAAGTCGTGTACAACTCCGAACGCATAACGGGAATCAGTGTATATGTTGACATTTCTGTTCTTGGCTAGAATACAGGCTCGGGTCAGAGCGATGAGCTCTGCCGCTTGAGCAGACAGTGTATCAATACGATGTGTTTCTTTAACTTCGGTTTCAGTGGTCACGGCATATGCGGCCACTAACTCTCCTGTACTTGTTCTCATGCATGAACCGTCCACAATAAAGTGTCAGGTCTGGATTTGTCAATGGAACATCTGTTAAATCTCGTCGGGGTTTTGTTACTGCATTAATGATCTCTATGCAATCATGCGGAACTGGATCTGTCATAACTGTAGGTAACAGTGTTGCTGGGTTCAAGATACTGCAGCGTCTGATTTCTATGTGTGGCTGGAATAGTGTCAATTCGTAACCTGTCAGTCGTGCTATAGTCAAGTGTTGAGTCTGGGTTCTGTTTAAAAGAACCTCTACAGAATGTGGAACTTGTACTGTTAACTGATGACCTAGAACAATTGAATCGCTCTGTCTGATTGCTAGTGCTGTTGCTGCTACTGACTTTAAGCACGCAGGGAGTGCCTGGGCTACTGAATCCAATGTACTTGAAAAATAAGCGCAAGGCTTATGTGAACCTGCTTGATCTTGAGTGAGGACAGACAATGCTGTACCATCACGTTCTGTAACAAAAAGTGTAAACGGTTTGTTGTAACATGGTGTCGCTAAAACTGGTGCTTGGCATAATGCTTTCTTTAATTCCTCAAAGGCTTGTGTATGTTCCTGAGTCCAAGGGAGGGCAATCGAAGTTGCTGCCTCCTGCGTCGTTAACTGGATGAGTGGTTTAGCTAGAAATGCATATTGAGGAATCCATTGTCTGCAGTACGAGGTGAGGCCTATGAAGGCCCGCACTTCCTTTTGTGTCTGGGGTCGTGGCATATTTACAATTAACTGAATGCGATCGGGAGTGAGCTGTCTCCCCACTTTGGACAGCAAGTGACCCAAGTACACAACTTGCTGAACACAGAATTGTAGCTTCGAAGGAGACACCTTGTCGGCCAAAAAATGTAAAACTGTTAATGATGCTTGCTCACATTCGGGCTCATTTCGTGCGGTGATCAGTAGATCATCGACGTATTGCAGTAACGCGGTGTTAGCTGGCATTTGGATACAATCTAATTGTCTTTTCAGTGCTTGGCTATAGATGCTGGGGCTTTCTGTGAATCCTTGAGGTGCGCGGGAAAATTTGAAACTTCGTCCATTTAAACTGAATCCGAAGAGATATTGGCTCTCCGGATCAATAGGTACACTGAAGAAAGCTTTCTTGAGATCAATTACAGTAAAGAACGTTGCTTCTGAATCAATAGCAGTCAATAGGGAGGAGATATCGGGGACCACAGGGTACTGTGGTACAATGCATTTGTTCAGCTCTCGAAGATCAATCACCAGCCGATATACTGGCGGTGCATTGGGGTCTGTACGTTTAAGAATTGGAATGATAGGTGAATTACAGATATTGGAGTCGGTCTCTACGACCACTCCCTGGGCAATAAGCTCTTCAATGATTTTCAGTAAAGCCACTACAGCATCGGGTGGTAACTTGTATTGTCTGATTCTGGGTAGAACAACTCCTGTCTTGAGTGTAACACGATATGGAGTGATATGCATACAACCTACATCAGCTGGGCCTTTTGCCCATAAGTGATCTGGTACATTTTTCAATCTGACATCAAATTCACGTAAAACATAATGACCCTTGAAATCCCGTAGAAAGAGTCTGACTCCCTCCGGGGAACAGCATATTATAGCTCCTAGAGCCTTCAGTGTTTTAATTCCTAACAGATTTTCTGGGCATGATTTCGTAAGTAACAAATCTGTAACTCGAGATAATGGACCCACAGCTAATGGTACTGGTTCCGATACTTCATTTACAATAGGCTGTCCTGAAAAACCAAGGGAAACATTCTGTGAGCCTGAGAGGGGTGCCCCTGGGACTTCATTATGACTGATGGTAGTGCGACTTGCCCCTGTATCAATTAAAAACTTTCTGTCTTTTCCCAATACGTGACTGTGTACATAAGGACCTTCTTGATCTACAGGAATTTCAATAAGAGGCAAACCACCTTCCCTCTCTAGGCTTTTTCATGTATATCGGGGGTAATCTGGATATGCAGATTGGGCATACTGGTACATCTGTTGTGAAACTTGCTGAGTCGCGGCAATGGGCTGTGGCTGCGGCACTGCTACTGTCTGTGCTGTGTGGGATGGAGCATGCATAGGCTGTGTGTTCTGCATCGGCTGTACATTTTGTGAGGTCTGTTGCTGGACCTGATCGTGTCTAGGCGGATGCGGTCTTTCTTTAGTTTTACCTGTTGAGATGTTATGTTTCAGGACTGGGCATTCATGTACATAGTGACCTGGCTGTTTGCAGTAATTACATGTCCCTTTAACGGGAGCTGTAGAATGATTTGTCTGGGCCCCACCTTTTCTTTGACCGTCGGCTGGGACCGTCTGAGCTACTAACATTTTCATTTTCGTGTCTTTCATACGTTTCTGTTCCTGATCTTGTTCTTCTCTAATTCTGTTCCCTGTTCGGGCGCCAAAATGACGTAAATAATTAATTTACTCTCTTAATTTCTATGCAGGTAAGTACTTAATCAATAATAACTCAATCGGAATGAAAAAAGACAGAGTCTGTGGTGTTAGAGTTTCTTAGGGGTTTTATTCCTTAAAAAGGAATGGTCGTGACCAGGATATCATGTTCTGATGATATTGTAACATTTGTAACATTTGGGATGGCGTATTTGCCTGCCAAGTACTTTCAACTTTGTACACTCTATTTTTAACTAATGGTAGGGAATTCTCGACTAATTTGGATACAAAAAGGTGTGGATATGACTCGCTACTAGGTTGTAGGCCACTATTTATAATGAAACATTTCTCGAATCTGGAATAGAAGTCACTAGTATCTTCATCTTGTTTCTGTTTACATGACGAGATTGCGTCCCAATCTTCCTTTCTAGTTGTCAATAATCTTGGCAAAACCTGTACTATTAATCCGGGTAATGCTTTAGTCCTGTCCCCAAGGCCTACCCCTGGGATCCGTTTGCTTTCCTCGTCTTCTATTTCTGCCCATGCTATCTTTGCCTCCCCCACCTCCCAATCCTTTTCCTTTAATTTCTCGTAAATGCCCGTAGGCAACAGTACCTTTAACATTTTCATAATATCATCATAAGTGTAATCCCCCATGAGTAACATGTCTTTGAGCTCTCTGTGAAAACCTGCAGGGTCTTTATCGTGACACGGGACTAATTTCTTCATTTCTAACAGTTCTAACTTAGTCAGTGGTGTGTGGACATACACACGCTTCAAGACTTGATCCGCACCCATAACTGGGTGTACTTCTCGTAAGGGGTTCTGACTTTCAATGCCACGCAGGCATTGCATGTGGTACGTTTTTCTTTCTGGAGGCGGGGGGGGGACATATTCAGAGCTTATGAAGGTGTTATATTTATGTCGTTGTTCTAGAATTATTTGTATTAACTTGGTGCTGAAACCTCTCCATCTATCCATGAGTAGTGCTTCTAATGTGTCGTGTAAGGGACCTGGGTCGGAATGGTGGTTTCTGAACTTGATAAGGAGGTGCTGAATCATGTATACACCTGCTATTTTCTGCTCGTCTGGGGAAAGGTTCAAGAAT
This sequence comes from Lissotriton vulgaris, assembly GCF_964263255.1. Taxonomy (NCBI): domain Eukaryota; kingdom Metazoa; phylum Chordata; class Amphibia; order Caudata; family Salamandridae; genus Lissotriton; species Lissotriton vulgaris. The sequence goes on along the minus strand of NW_028249665.1, from coordinate 221,841 downwards.
GTCTGTGCTAATGTATCATCATGATATATGTCTGGGTTTTCGGCCCATAACACGGCTGACCGGGCTAGTTCCTGTTCATCCATAGAATTCAGTACATGGTACCCCATTCGGTCTCGAAGCCTTTTATCAGTTTCCTGGAACTGATGTTCAGAAGAATTCGGATTTGTTAAAGCAGAGAGAAAAACTCTCTTGTTTTCCGGACGGATGCCTTTCCTAAGGTAGTTTCCCTTACCTACATACGCTATAGTATCTGTAGACCTTCCTGGTTCTGTAAGTTCTTCTTCCTCCTCGGAGGAAGCTTTGTCATTCCCTTTCTGGTGTGCCGTTATCACTGCCCTTCTAATTTTCTGGTACATACTGGCTATGCAAGCCCCCTTGTCATGTTTTCCTTCGGCTATATTTTGACCCCACTTTGTTAATCCATCTAATTCACTTTGATCTGTCTCGGGCCTGTCTCGTTCTCTTATTAGACAATTTATGAAAAATCGTAATATCTGTGCTTGAATGTCAACTTTCTGTTTATCCATGGCATCCTTGATACAGTCAGGGTCTTTCCCTGTCTGAATAAACTCATATATTCTATCGAGACGCTCCTTCATTCCTACATAGCATAGCAAGATATCAGTGGCAGATCTTAATCGTAGTGATGCCAATATCATTAGATCGTTTTTTCCGGGTACTGGATCATATCTACAAACTGACATATTTTCTTTTAATGCGTCAAGGCGGGGGGACTGGATCGTGAGAGGACTCTGTATGTCCCTAAAATTGAATCTACGTGTTAAGGGCGGGGTCCGAGGATCCGCCGTCGCACCTCCTGAAGCAGATGCTTGGGCATTATCTCTCTGCGGAGTCTGGATCTGAACTTGAATTTGTTGTTTAGTAGGATCTGGTAGGACTTGTTTCGGTAGGTCAATCTTGAGTGCGGGAAGTGGCAGAGCTGGCGGAACAGGGGAGGTCTGTCGCGGTACTGGCGGAACATGATCTGGGGGTGCGGTGCCACCTCCATCCCTGTCAGTAGGCAGGGCACGAACAGGCAGATTGGTGTAAGCTGGTGCTACATCCTCTAAATATGAATTTAGGAATATGTCTTTAGTAGTTTTATGCATTACTTTAGTTGGAACTAATGGTGGCGGTAAGTTTTTCGGTATTTCTGATAGGGCCTCAGGTGTACCTTCGGCCGCGAGATACATTCCGTTTACAAGATTGTTTCGGGCACGGTCTATTTGTTCTGTTTTTACTCGGATCCCTTCAGTAACTAATTCGTTTTCTTGGGCCTTTTCTGATTCCTTAAGTCTGTCCTCTCTACGGAGTGCTTTCTCAGTACGCTTATGTGATTCCTTACGCCAGAATTCTATGGCGTCTTTCTGGGATTGTCTAGCTTTCTTTTTCCATAATGCCTCTTCTACCTTCATGATGCACTCGGCATCCCATGTTCCGGTAACAGGCCATCTATGTCTTTCGTCTAGGTGCTTGGTGTAATCGGCCCATAAATCTAGATATAATATGGCATCTATGCCATGTTTGTGGTACATAAAGTTACCTGGAGTGTCCCTAGGGGGAATAGGAATTTCTTCCTCCAGTATCCCTTTCCTAGTTCCTATCTGCTTTAACTTGCTAAAAAACGGCATTTTGCTTACTTATTACTGAATGCTCAATCCTTATTCCTTAATACTCTTGACAGCTAGTTTATACGAAAAAACACAATAATACACATTTAAACAGTCACATTCATACCACGACATTAATCACATAAGAACATTGAAGACATAGATTACTACCCCCCTATACTAGATGTACTGCTCAACAGTACAGATACACTGGTGTAACAGTGCAAAAATTCGGAATACTAGATATACTGCTAAACAGTACAGATACACTGCCTAAAAACAGTGCAGACCGGACTTGCGTACCCAAACCCGTCTAGATACGACCCAGCAATGGTACTCACCGGGAAGCACGGAAACAGAAGGCCTCGGAAAACTCGACTGGACTCGACTCGGTACTTCGGAAAACTTCGGAAAACTTCGGAAAACCTCGGAAAACTTCGGGAAACCTCGGAAACCTGGTGGGCCTCTTGACACCTCGGACCTTGCTTCTTTCGACTAGGCTCTGGTCGGGATCCTCCGCACTCCTCACCGCCTCGTCTGGGCACTGATCGCAGTCTTCGTCACCTCCTTGAGTCAGAGGGAGATGCAGGAAATCCTGCCAGTACGCGTAGGTTCCTTCTAGCTGATGGCAGGGGACAGAGCTTGCAACGCACCAACCGGCGCGTGAGGTGGGGGAGGGGTCCCTGTTCGGGCGCCAAAATGACGTAAATAATTAATTTACTCTCTTAATTTCTATGCAGGTAAGTACTTAATCAATAATAACTCAATCGGAATGAAAAAAGACAGAGTCCGTGGTGTTAGAGTTTCTTGGGGGTTTTATTCCTTAAAAAGGAATGGTCGTGACCAGGATATCATGTTCTGACCACCACAGGGGTGTCAGAAGGGATAGAGCAAACTTTATTGATATTACATAGCTTATATACTTAATTCACATCATAAGTAATAATGTAAGAGGCGTAACAGCTGAGAGAAGACAAGATAACAGTATACACGTGGTATTAGTACGTAATCAAGAGGCGTGAACTAGGCGTGAACCAGAGGTGTGTGCTAGAAACGTCACTGATAGGTGACGCAAGTGGGTGGCACCAAGGGGTGGTGCTAACAGAATTGTTGCAATGTCAGCAAAAATCGGAAGCTGGGATGCGCGCGCAGCTGCATGACGTGTGATTGACGGGGTGCAGGGGACTTGACATTTACACTGACGGAAAGAGACAGAAGTCTGGCATGTCAGATCAACTTGTGCTTCTATCATATCTGATATCTGATGTTTAGGAACCATACTATCTGGGCGGAAAGGTCTTTAGGGCAGAAGCTATTCTATGCTAACTGTGGATGCGTGTATAAGCGCCTAAGTGTCTGCATGAGAAGCGTGGGGGCACGGGGCCTTCCATGGAAGCATGGTAACAGAGGCTATGAATTACTTGCATTGAGACAGGTCGGCCCTTTGGCTCTGCAGCTGGAGGGGATGTTTACTGGAGCTAGTAGGCAGGAATGCATTCTCGAGGAGCGGAACAGATAACTCGAAGGTTATAGTCAGTCTTGGCAGAAAGCAGGCTGAGCTGAGCGCGAGGGGCCGCGCTGAAAGTAAGTCAGAGTTCACGGGTACAGAGGTAGCCTGGGCAGAGGCTGTCAGAGTCAGGAGCCAAAAAAGAGGTTTGATGGCAGAAATTCAGGGCCTACTCTGCTAGAACAGGAAAAACATGTAGAGTGTACTACAAAAAGACGGTGGCATGGCATACCTAGGAACGGACTATATGATCCATTCAGGGTGGATCTAAAAGAGGACAAGTTAACGTTGGACGCAAATGTATTTGCGTCTTCATAGCTGATACAGGAGGGAAGTTACATGCACTTTAAGCTGGTACATGGAGTCGGTGGGGTACGCGCTAGGGAACATAACATGACCAAAAATTTATATTTCCTCAAGACAGTAAAGAATACAAACAAACATTTGTTAGCAATACTCTGCAGAGGAGTTCAATCTGACCTGCACCCTAATATGTCTGCAGAGGGACTGATCCTCCCACAGTCTACAACATGAAATGAATCTTCCCCAGAGCCTCCAACCACGCCCACAGTGGAAAGTTACCAGCCTGGGCCGAACATGAACAAAGAGGGCACAGGAGGATGAGCTACCACCTGGCAGATGGGTACAAGTCATCAGCAATCCAAGGTTACAGTGCTGAGCTTCAGCATCTCCTAAAGTGTGAGCAGAACTACACACTCAGATAGGTATGCGAGGTCAGAATGACCTATTTATTAGTAAGTCGAGAAACAACCTTGAACAGAAGAGAAAATAGTAACGAAATACAGTGTTCTGCTGAGGCAAGCAATATGTGTAATGAGGCCTAGTTCAGGCACAGTCTAAGAAGCCTAATAGGGATTACGAAATACAACATGGAGTCACACTGGCTAACTGAAGCCTGCACATTATGGGGATAACTCAGCGGTTTGCATAACGTGAATACACTGCTAACCTAATATAGCATGAAACAAGTGCATTGCAGGAATGAGAAATTCAAACATAACATGCGTATACACGCCAGTACCTGCACGGCATCGACTGCACCACTGCCACTGATTTTCCCATTGCGGTGCTTATTTCATAGGCACTGCCGTGATTATGCCACCCACCAGTGACTTAAAAGTCATAATATGGTAGGAGGTGCGCACACAGGTTTGGCATTGCAATGGCAGGTCAGTCCTGCGCCGCACCACCAAACGCATAATCAGTACGTAAGAAAACGATTGAGCGGTTACACAGTTCAATGTTTTACTTTGTCATTTCGTATTGCAGGAGCGAAGTTCAACATTTTTTTAAGTATTCGTAATTCACTGCAAGTCTATGAGACTGTTCAAGCATCTAGTGGCAGGCCAGGATTTCAAGATGGCAGAAAATGCTCTCTCTTTCAGGTTCTTGTTTGCATTTCAAACACGTCGTCTCATCTTTGTTTTGAATGGATTGGAACATAGCTGGCAAGTTTATGTCCTTATAGTTGACATGTTCATGGTCTCAGCCTGCTTATGTGTGACATTCCATTGCCTGTGGGTGACACTTTGAATGACACTATATTCTTAATAAAACCAAGCAGTATGAAATAAGATAAATGTACAAAAACACTATCTTTTGTGTAAAGAAAAGTTCTAAAAGTTGCATTAAAACAGCTGCACGATGTCTGAAGTGCTTATGGAAGTCCATCAATGAAGATGTTGATTTAAAACATGATTATACTGTAGGAAAGGCAATCTTTTCGTAATTGCAGCAGGCATTTTTCAAAGCTGTGTGATGGAGACACACGATGGGTAAGGTAAAGCTCAGGTGTGCGGCACTAACAATAGGTGGGCTAATTCGCAAAGCGCGTGGCCTGCTTCATGCACACTGAAGGCTTCCATGCCCTGCAGGACTGCCTCGATAATTACAGCAGGCCAAGTGCTGCAACAGTGCACTGCAGGCAACAGGAGCTAATCACTGAGGATTATTTGGAAAGTAAGACTAGGGTTATAAATTGAGCTGTCTGTCTAGAACAAGCTAAGTCTGAGGCACAGCCAAGAACAGCTATAATTTAATCAGTCAGTCTATGCGTTGCCTGGGGTATTAATAGACCTGGTGATGGCGTGCTGGCCTCATACTCTGTACCAGTGGCTTTACAGAGAAGTTCCATGGACTTTTTACTTATATACGATTGCGGGCAGTGCTTAATTTGTAAAATAAGAAGTGCAGGTGCTCAAATGTTTTCGTAGGAGGCCACCACTTACTTTCCTGGCTCCAACCACATCCTTCATTGGCTCCACCCTCTTTCACCATTGGCTCCAGTCACATGTACCCCATAATGTGGCCTAGATAATGACTGAAGGAGCAACATACGCTAATAAGGCAAATAAGTCAACGGCAAGAGAGATTTTGTGCAGCGCTCATCCTGAGCTCATGTTTTTTTAAGGTGATCTCCAAGAGAAAATTAACAAAAAGGGGATTCGCTCGGTGAAATAAAGTATTTGCCTATGATCACACCATTTGTTCAAGCATGTAAGCCAGGATTGACTCCAGATTCTCCGCTTTCACACTCTGCAATTCACCAATTATAATTAGATGTGCATTTCTTTCTGGCATCAAAGGTTAACACTTTGTCCTTAATCCATGGGGCATACGATTAGTGCAGGCGTTACAAGTAGAATCCACATTTTAATGTTTGCAGTTTGTACTGGGTGCGAACCCTGACGTGGATAGTGGAGCACTTCCCAACAGGCAGACACAGACTATGTTACAGCTTTTCTACAGGCACACCCATAGTTGTCGGAATTCAAAGGGTACTGCTGAGCCCAGGTAATTGAAACCTTCTTCCTTATGCTCTCCCTTGTCTTCACCTCCTATGCAGCTCCTCAGACTTTCAGCCGCTCACCCACCACTATAAGCACACACACAATAAGAAGCTAGGGCCCAGCGCTGACAATGGTCTCAATATCTGGCCGGTGCACATTTTTTTATGTTTGCAATGAAAGTAAATTGCAGAAGGCACCCACTTTAGATGCTACCTGTTGGGTATGCACCAGAGTCGCGCTGCAGTGTCTGCACCAGCGTTCCAGCCAGGCCCAAACAAAACAAGCGTGCACATGGACAAAAAAGATGTTTTATTATGGTTCAAAATCTTTGCCGAAGCTGCAGAGCGCAGAGGATGGCTGCAGATGCAATCCTCAATGTACGCACAGAGATACACAAGTGTGTCATTTTTCAGGCCCTGAGAATGCTAAGCAAGCCGCAGCTTCGAATGCAAAAGCCTCAGGCTTGGCTTTAAGGTGGGGCAGCAGCTGGCAGTGCTGCTAGTGTGTTCCTGACATTGACATTTAAGGCGTCTGCAGAGACCATGCAACAAGCGTACACGCTTCCACGCTGACCTCTCTTTAACCCCTTGTCATACAGTCCTGTTTCCAGGTGAAGTCACTAGCACAATGCTGACGGCCAGGATCATCGAGGGCAAATAACATGTTAGATATAGTACAGAGCTCCAAAGAGCTCTCAGAATTACTTCTGTGCATTAAGATCTTCTGTCCTGCCCCCGCATCACTACTGTACTGTATTGTATTATACTTGTAAGAAATTAGAAATTTCCAATAAAATAATTTTGAATTAAAAAAAAAAAAGAAAAAGAAAATGGTATGTCAGGGTGGGCAGACAGGAATGATTATCGACCGTGTTACTCCAACCCGTGATGCCTGGCGGTTGGAAAGACTTGGAATTAGATGCGAAGTTGAGATGTGTGACAAATATATGAATGTTATAAAAAACAAGGCAGGACAGTCCATTTCGTAATTAGTGTTTGAAATTCCACTGATTTTTACTGACCATCTGACCCTATCAGCCGGCCAGACTGAGCTCCACGCCCTTTATTTTTTTTATAAATTAAGGTAGCTGTCATTCAACAGTTTAATTCATCTGTGGTGCCAACAGGAAGCCAGGAACAAGCAGCGCCCTCTACTTAAGGATCTGGAGCATGCGCACTGCGGGTCCATCATTCAATGTATGTGTGCAGGAGCAATTGTAGCACACGCAGAACAGCTGTAAAGCATCTGTGCTTCCTTTACTTCTTTGCTGCACTGCTACTGCTACTCCGACTCTGCTCAAAAACACTCAGTCTAAGACTCGTGGCTAGCATCAGTCCTTAAGCATTGCTCTTTCTAATAGAAGGGTAAACTAAGTTGGATTTGGTATTTTATAATGATGGGTTACTATTGACTGCCGTTTAGGTGTTCAATGTGCGTTTGAAGGGAAGACAGGTAAACAAAAACATCAGATTTTTATAGGATTTTGGGACCACATAGGAGAAACATGATATACAGTGGGGAGCATGCGATAATGGTTCACTGCGTGGTGCATTTGAATATTATTAACTTGATTAATAGTCTATACCACCTCCCGCCTTACCTTTTTTGAAGGAGTGATGTATATAAACCACACATTTGGGTAAATATGGATTGATATTCTTGTTATATGCTGACATAGACCATGTGATAGGAACGATGGGGAAACATAATGATAAGGTGTTGATCTGTACACACAATATCATGTTCATACACTGGGGATGACCTCTAAAGGTTTCCACTTTGATTAAGGAATTTATGGCAATTGGTGTGTATGCTTTCACATCCAACCGGAAGTAAATCTCATTGTTATTTTAGCCCTGAAGAAGTCGTGGGGGACACCCTATCCAACAAAACATGTGTTGACTGAGCTCTAAAGCAAGACAATAAAGAACAATAGAAAGAGAATATTGCTTATGTCGATTTGCAAATAAAGCTGTTTTGTGTGAGTATGTGCCAGGGACTTGAATTGTAATCGCTATTACATGTTGTAATGTCCACTAGCTCTTTGTTTGTTTTTTTGATGGTCTTATCATTACATCCCTTGGTTTTTTGGTATTATCATATTTTGTCTTTGCTTGCCAATCTTATTTTAACACTCATGTTGCCTGAGAGAATAGGGCATTACTTTGAATTGTTTTTTACATAATCTATTTCCAGAACAATTTGGAGTAAGCACTCCTGAGCCATTCTGGCACTTTATTGCAACCCAGTGGAGATGGTAACTCCCATTACCAGCACCTTCTGTCTTTATGGGGCACTCATAAGAAGGCCCTGTATATCTCGATTTAAAACGGTATGCTCCTACTGGTCCCGGGGACAGAGCACTCTCTGTCCTCTTTTTTGACCTGTCTGATTCCCAATTAGGTTAGTTCTTTTATGTGAGGTTTAGAAATAATCGTATTTGAATACTATGTTGTTTTAATCTAATGGACATCAAGGTAACTTCTTTCTGAAAGGTTATATTTTCAAAGCAATTCAGATGAAATACTCCTAAGCATGGAGATACCAGGCATACATAGTTTTTCTGTGGATTCAGAGTGCCCACAGGCAAAATAAATGGATGTGGGGCATTTTGGAAAACTGGAAAGCAGCTGCAAGGTATATGCTGGTTAGGTACCCTGAACTCTAGAGTAATATGCAGCAACCATATATTTTAAGATCTACACATCCAAAGATTACATTCACTGGGTACTAGATCTCGTTCACACAGATGGCATTTCAGGTGATCACTCTGAATGTGAACTGTGTCATATTTTTAGCATTTAGTTTCCAGAATATATTAATTCCCCGCAGTCTCCCTTATGGTATGTTATGTTAAATATGCTTGTAAATCGCTCGAATGAGTCAGTGCAGCGCTCTAAAGTAATTCATGTTTGTTACTGGACTTTGGAGCAATCAAGGCGGATGCCGCCTTACGTGCAGGTCCAGCACGCCGATCAGGTATTTGATAAAACTCATTCCTACTGCGGCAGCACGCGGAGCAGGCCTGAAATAACTATACCTATCTGATCAAAACAAAAGTGCTGCACGCTTACGTGCGCCAGCGTCACCCCTCTCGGCCTGTCTCAACGTCAAGTCTATTGACGTCTGGATGTCACGTCCAGTGTTGCAGCAGCAAGGGGGCGAACAGTGAACTGTCTCTTCAGCGAGGCCCTGTTCCCGCGCTTGGAGTCTCGCGGCACAGCAGTGGCGTCACTAAGGTTGGTGTCACCCCGTGCGAGTAACTCATGGTGTCACCCCCTCACGACTTACTACATGGACCTCCTCTGCTCTGAGTCCGCCAGTGGACACAGTTGGCAAATAATGGGACCATACTACACTATCAAAAATTGTGCCACATTACGCCTGGTGATTTAGCTTTTCTTTCTGCATAATTTAGTCAACCCTCCCACATAATGTGGCCCACCTCTGCTGCATAATTCCAGTGGCCCTAGCTACGAGTGGCATTAGGATACTAAATGGCCCTGGCAGAGATGAAGGGCAGTCAAGTTACTGGGAAGTAGCTTGTTAATGACTTACAGCCGCAGCTGCTGTGTAACTAATTTCTAGATATATTAATTTTAAGGATGTTTACCTTTTGTGGATAGCCTGGAAATCTCCTAGACCTTAGTTTGAAATCCTCGGAAATATAGGCATTCCATCTATTCCATCTTCTAGTCTGTATGAATCCCTGAAATTGGAGGAGTTGGCATAAACACTTCACGTTGAGTATTGCATAGCCCTATACAAATTCGTTTTGCATCAGATGACATAATCTGTGGGGGACATGAAAGCTGAAGCCAGGTTCTCACTTCTCAATAACAAGCAAATATACATTTCTTCATAAGGCTGGTTGGTTATCATAGCTCAGATCGTAACGTGTCGGAATATTGTCTCAAATCTTCAAAACAGAATATGAAAACTATTGGTAAATAAATTAATAATGAAACTCTCAAAATAGTTTGAGCCGACAGAGTTGAATTGGTATGGAATAGAATGTACGTTACTCAACCCGGAGTGCTTCTAACGACTCCCTCAACTTCCTACTACCTTCTGACTAGTAGAGATGTTCCTAACACATAAGCAAATTAAAGGTTATTTCCTCTTGCCTCCATCTTTCTTGTTTTGGCCTTCTCTTCCTAACTTTTCTTGCTCCTTTCCCAATCCTGCTCATTCCCTTTTGCAAGCTCCCATCTCTACCTTTCCTCACCTCCCCTTACTCTCACGGCTCCTTATTTTGACATGTCTAGACATTCACCTCCTGTCTACCTATGTCCCCCATCATCCACTTGCAATAAATTACTCCAAAATCGGAAATGACAACTTTTAGAACATTCATGTGCCTGCAGATTTAAAAAGGAAAGACATTTTATTTGGCCTTTAACATGTTTCAGGCAATGTTTCCATTTTTGCGTGCTCCAGCAGCTAAATTACAAGATTTGGGAACAGGATACTTCGTTCCTAATCCGGATTTCAGCAAATTGTGTGATTCTGGGAAAACTGTGTAATTCCCTTATCTGCCTAAAGGTCGATCCCTGTTTCAATTTATTTGTAAACGCTGAAAAATACAGGACTTTGTTATTGTTGCTATACTCTTGACAGCAGCCCGGCCGAAAGATGCGCATATGGAAGATTAGAAAAAGATTTCCAAATAAAGTTTACATAGCTGCACGTGTGGGGATATGTTAGTACTGCTATGCTAATATTTTCAGGTAAATATATACTTTATTGTATGTGTCTCCTTAACAGACTAAGACACCACAGGGCAAGTACTGTACACGTTTATCACTTAAATAAAAGTGAAAATATACTGCTTTCAACTTAATTTCTTCACCACTGAAAAATCTGGGTGAGTGCTAATAGGAGAAAAATAAATGCGACCGAATCCAGTCTGAAATGTGAAACATCCATACTTTAGAAGCTGGATACCTACTTATAACGAGAAAAGGAAAACTGCAAGAGACAGGATGTAAATGAAACCATTAAAGCTAGGGGGGGGGGGCGGATACGTGTGCCCGTGTGTCCTGACCCCTGCATCGTCTGTCTGTTTCCAAGCTGTGCGGGTGGGAGCTCTGGCAGGAAAGCCGAGCTCAGGGGCAGCTCCTTCTGGGAATCATATTGCTCTACTATGCTTTTAATTTTTATGTTTTGAGAATGAAGAAAGACTTTGGGGGAAATGTGTGCATGTGTATAAGACAGCACTCTGTTATGAGACTGCATCTGTCTTTCTGTCTGACTCGGGGGTGGGACAGACAGCGGCGTGATGGAGAATGATGGCCCCTCTGCGGAATGTGATGAGGGGCCCCCACTCTCCCGTATCACACAAATATTGATTGGTCTTGGGCCAAATGGGGGTGGGGGGCTCTGAAGATCAGGGGGGCTTCGCTTGGCAGGGTTGGGTGGGGCCGAGGGGCCTGTGACACTGTGTTATGCCCCAGACCCACTTTGAGGAAAGACCCGAGGGCGTCTACAAATCGGATGACCTTTTTCAACCTTCAAATCCTTGCAAGGGACCGCAACCAATCCTGAGTCTATCAAAAGGAGGTGGTTAAATATAAATTATGTTTTCTTACGGAACTACAATTACTGCTTTCAAACGCTTTCCATTATGGAAGTCATAATCTAAGGCCTACCTGTGCAAACACTGGCACCGAATAACAGATGTTTATTTTAACCCATCCCTCTTGAGGATAAACGTCTGTGTGGCCCTGCTAGGAATGAGACGTGTGCCCTTGGGACCAACACCTTGCGCTGGAGTCCTGAGTCAACCGGCTAGCTGATCTTGGTATGAAGCGCTCTGCCCAAGATCAGACAGTGACAGCTTCGGTAGCCATGAATTCACTACAGCTGTGTGCTGGTGTCGAGCCTGTCACACAGGTCTCTCTAAACCAACCAGCATGGAAGCGGCCTCCCGCATTCCCCCGTGATAATCGCTCACGATCACACGGTACAGTCAAGTGTGTAGGAGCAGGTTTTAGAAAACATTAATCTCCTCATGGCTCAGAGTGGGTGGCCAGGTTATTCCTCGCGGCGCCCAGCCTCTAGCCTTTGGAAATGTCAGTCTCTCTCCACTGATCCCCCCACCTGAGTTGTTAGTTACTGTTCACCAACCCGGGTGGATCAGAATGCTTTCCTCCTCCCTGGGGGTGAGGCCGCAGGGTTCCTGCGGGTGCTCGGCGCGGCTGAAATGAGGAAAAGCCATCAGGCAGAGGTACCTGCCTGTGACCCGGTGTGCAGGCAGCCCTCCCTGCGAGGACGCGGGCACCCCCACCCCATATCAGGAGCAACAAGAAACAACTCTCACACAGCTGTGCCGGTGCCTCGGCCCCCCCTTCTTTTGTGTTTACTTGGCCTGGTATTTGCCTGGACATGCGCCTAGGCACATACTGCTCACCTCCCGCACTGCAAGACTTCATAGGCACTCTTAAGTGCATCGCTCTTAGCCCTGATTGGCATCACTGGTGTCTGGGCGACATGGTCTAACCCAGACCAGCACCACCTTAGCCAGAGTTCAGAATGTAGGCAGGGAACCGCTTCACAAACAAACCGCTCTGCTGGACTTTATAGGTGCTCATAAGCATGTCGCTCCTGGCCCTACTCTACCTCACTGATGTCTGGGGGGGAAACAGCATTTACAATGCTGTCGGTACAATGCGGTGCCATTACAACGTAGTCAGTACAACAAGCGCATTGTTACCACACATACCATTACAACGCAAGTCATTACAGCGACTTGCTGTAGGGGGCTTTAGGTGATGGATTTTCCATCCAACACCTTCCCTACTGTTGCACTGACTGGAGTTAGAATAATAAATTATACTATCCCAAACTCCAGCACCCCGCTACAGCAAGTCGTTGTAAAGACTTGCATTGTAATAGTACACATGGTAACAAAGCGGTCGTTGTACTGACCACGTTGTAAAGTATTATTTTCTAGAATCCACTGCAAATCCAAAGCATGGTTTAATAAAATCACAATTTCTGTGACAAAAACATCAGACATTAGCAAATGACAATAGCCCTAGCATTCAATGTTCCTACACTTCTCCTGATAAAAACAGTATAACACAAATGTGGATGGGCCTATTGAATGGGGCAGGAAGAAACCAGAATTTGACAATGTGAACACCACTATAACACTTTTTTGACTTCCCATGGTCACATCTTCCGCGTGGTCAGTTACAATAGGTTACCACTTGTGGTATACTATTTTTATTACTTGAAATGTGGGACCACTGAATAGTTGGAGTTTTGCTGCTAGCCATAAATTCTGAAGCATTCTGTCACACAAATATAAAAAAATTATTTTTTAACCAATGTTTGATATGTTCAGTACTTCTGGGTACAAAGATATGATGGCAGAATTCACATAAGCCACACAACCCAGTGCTCCTCCAGGTGTCTAGCATAAAGAAATGTTTGTGTTACAAGGTTCTCTTACATGGCGGATGACCCCAGGCACACAGTTGTATGTCTCTGCCCTATCATGGAACCAGATGATATTGTGATTTATTTCTTAGCTTCCAAATAATTCCAAACAGCAACTGAACCTTTGTTGAGGTGCAGGGGTGTGTTGCTGTACCCCATCAAAGAGCTAGATGCTGTTCGTATTTTTACCTAAACCACGAAAATATCCAAACTGCATCTGGCTCCTGGCTCTTCGCTTGGACCGAGACATGTGTTCCTGTACAACAGAAAGGTGGCAGATGCCCTTTTTAATTTTAGTTTGGCTAAGGAAACATCCAAAAAATGCCCATCTACTTGGTGGAGGACACAAGAGTTTGGCAAAAGGGAGCAAAGACAGACTGGGGTCTAGTTGACAGGCATAAAACATTAATGTAAATTTAAAAAGGAAAAAGTTAGGTCAAAACATTGTGAGAGAAATTGACCTTAAGCTAAAAGAGAAGTTTACCAACTCAATGCTACTACTCTAAATTTCACAGCCCATAGACTCACAATAAGTTAGATTATAAAATGGCTTATGCCGCCCCAGCAGACTGCCACATTGTTGGATTGAGTGAGGTCTTGAGGAGCTGAAGAGCAGGAGCAATGTATTTTACCAACTTTGACAGTGCTAATTGGTTATTTCACAGGAACTTTGGATTTTGGGTGGAAATGTAGCAGGGAAATGTAACAGCATTACTTCATGAGCACAACTGAAACAATAGAAACATAACACAATACACCTACCAAAATAAAACAGAATTAAAATGCAATGCAGTATTGCAGCAAAAAAACACAACTGCAAAAGAAACAATACAATCTATCACCAACACAAAAATACAACATATCAAATATGCACAAATATTCTTGTGACACATTACTCTTCCATAAGTCAGATTTCATAATGCAGTGGTAAAAATGTTTGCACCAAGAACTACCTAACTGCCAAGGAAATGTAACATCATCAATAAAAATATTTTGTGAGCTGTTCCTAAAACCTTGAACTTCAAGACCAAACTGAACCATGGTTCACTAGCAACTATCCCTCTGTAGTGGATATTATGCGTCCTTCTCTTTCAGAACTGATTGGGGAGAGCTTGGACAGGTATATTTATAGCAAGCTGCAATAGACTAATCTGCCCTTAAAATAATATAACATAATTAATTGCATTTGAGTCACTAAACATTTAATGCATAGATAAGAATACCTCCTTCACCGTTATACTCATTTTGTAGCACCCTAGACTAAGACTTATCAGCGTTAGATGAATTCCTGCAAACTATCCTACATCTACTCTTGCTAGAAAACAAAATCCACATTTTGGGAGAACCTCATCTTTGGATTGGCAATATTATAAACAAACATGTGAAAGACATATATCAAAATGAACAACCTGGTTTTAAAACATCTAGTCCAGAGACTAATAGTAGGCCATATCCGAGGTTGCGGAGACTCTGCATGCAATAGAGGAGCATTGTTTTTTACGAAAGGCCATATCGGAACAAAGATACATAGATAAATTAACCAAAAGAAACCAGATGGCTCCATACCTCGATTAATCAGAAATAAAGACCGAACCCGTAGAGGCAGTAGTGATGGCGTTCGAATAAGATATACTGATCGTTCAGCACGGAGTCACTCAGTTCGCCAATAAGTGCTCAGCAGGGCATAATATCTTTTAAGGCTCATGTTTTCCACTCCTCTCCTACCGTTCTTGAAAACAACTTTAAATAAATCCTACAAGAATTGACAACTTCAGCAGGACACATAAAGTCGAAAAAGCCTCTCTCCAGACTACATACTACAAAGTAAAAGTCGGGTGCCTTTACTGGAAGTTATTTAAGTTGTGAAAAGAAAAAATAGAAGTTTAAAAAAACGAAACATCAACTAATATATCTTGAAAGTTTACGTTGCACAATGTTATGTTTTGTAATTTGCGAATGACGGTCACCTGACGAAGGCTACTGGCCGAAACGCGCGTATTTCTATTCCACTGCTTTGCCTACCTCAATATTACATCGACCGAAAATTTCGTACAATAATTCCTTTTTTTTCACATTTTATTTTTTATGTATTTGTTATGTATATGTATTTATTTTTGTAATATGTCAATGTTTGTATAAAGTATATCAAATAGAATGATAAATGATTTAAAATATTTATATGAAAAAGAAGATATAAAATAAAAACAAAAACAAAGTTCTTTGAATTTTAATACATGGTCTTGAATTGTTTATAAATTACAGAAAGTCGCATTGATACTCTTGGATACTTAATAACTAAAGGGCAGTTGTTAACTATTTGTTTGCTAGAGAGAGTTCTCTCTCTTTTTCCCTATTCATATACGAGGTTGTTCCATGTTGGATTCAAAATTAATGATACAGTCCTCATTTTCTAAAAATCCCTCAGCCCTAACATTGGAGATATGTGGGCAAGACTACTTAAAAATATTTCAAATAGACCGATTGAGGGGCATCACCTACCAACGTGAGGGGGGGCTCTTGGGAAAACGGGGATCACCTTAGGGATATTTGAGAACTAAGGGAAATGTGCATTTTGAATAATGCGATGTAACTGTATTTGCTGACCCACTGCTGAGTAACTTGTCTAATTGAAAGCAAAGCATTTGGGTGGGGTTTTTTTTGTCAATAAAATGATGTTTAAATTTTTTTATATATATATATATATATATATATATATATCGACAAATGCAGTCCCCCGAGCTCCGAATTCAACGACCCAGGAAACCACGCGGATCCAATAATTATAAGCACAGTTCTTTATTTAGAAGCTGAACCAGGCAATCTGACGCGTTTCGGGCATCCGCCCTTGCTCACAGACAGTCAGAGCTGGTAATGCATATATATATATATATATATATATATATATTCGCGTCAGCCAGAGACGCCTTCCTGAGACCCCTACCTCGCTCTGGGCACCTGACTTTACTGGCACTTGGACTGTTGCAGTTCGCATTGCTTGCCAACGTTGGTTGGATGGTCGGGAGTCCGCCACGAACTCTGAGGGGAAATAAAGGCAGTTTTGAGATTATTAATCTCATGCTGGGCAGTGTAAATCCTACACAGCCCCTGCTCACTGGACTCTCGGACTATGTGGCTGAGGTAGTACGGAGGACCGGAGGAAGTACTTTGCAATTTTTTAACACCAAAGCAGGAAATGTCATCTCCTTTTCAATTTGGGCTCACGCTGTTCCCTGCACCCCCGCAATGACATTTAAGTTTCCTGCATTTCCCTGTTGCACCACGATCCCGAGGGTTCATCATGTTGGATTTTGGGACTTGGAGTTTTGCTCTACTCACGGAACTCCACACAGGTGTGCACAACTACTACAGAGGGCGGAGCGGGTGTGCGAGGGTAAGACTCTAAGAGGAGGGACTTACCAGCAGCGTGCGTTCACACAGAATTGGAAGCTTTGGGCGCTGAGGAAGGCAGAAATGCTGCCGAAATGCATTCGCTGGTTTGAAAATTAAAAAGGCTTCCTAACGTTTCCTCCAGGGTCTCTGCCTCGTTTTCTTCGGAAGAAGTGGTGTGTGTGCATCTATTCGCGTCAGCCAGAGACGCCTTCCTGAGACCCCTACCTCGCTCTGGGCACCTGACTTTACTGGCACTTGGACTGTTGCAGTTCGCATTGCTTGCCAACGTTGGTTGGATGGTCGGGAGTCCGCCACGAACTCTGAGGGGAAATAAAGGCAGTTTTGAGATTATTAATCTCATGCTGGGCAGTGTAAATCCTACACAGCCCCTGCTCACTGGACTCTCGGACTATGTGGCTGAGGTAGTACGGAGGACCGGAGGAAGTACCTTGCAATTTTTTAACACCAAAGCAGGAAATGTCATCTCCTTTTCAATTTGGGCTCACGCTGTTCCCTGCACCCCCGCAATGACATTTAAGTTTCCTGCATTTCCCTGTTGCACCACGATCCCGAGGGTTCATCATGTTGGATTTTGGGACTTGGAATTTTGCTCTACTCACGGAACTCCACACAGGTGTGCACAACTACTACAGAGGGCGGAGCGGGTGTGCGAGGGTAAGACTCTAAGAGGAGGGACTTACCAGCAGCGTGCGTTCACACAGAATTGGAAGCTTTGGGCGCTGAGGAAGGCAGAAATGCTGCCGAAATGCATTCGCTGGTTTGAAAATTAAAAAGGCTTCCTAACGTTTCCTTCAGGGTCTCTGCCTCGTTTTCTTCGGAAGAAGTGGTGTGTGTGCATCTATTCGCGTCAGCCAGAGACGCCTTCCTGAGACCCCTACCTCGCTCTGGGCACCTGACTTTACTGGCACTTGGACTGTTGCAGTTCGCATTGCTTGCCAACGTTGGTTGGATGGTCGGGAGTCCGCCACGAACTCTGAGGGGAAATAAAGGCAGTTTTGAGATTATTAATCTCATGCTGGGCAGTGTAAATCCTACACAGCCCCTGCTCACTGGACTCTCGGACTATGTGGCTGAGGTAGTACGGAGGACCGGAGGAAGTACTTTGCAATTTTTTAACACCAAAGCAGGAAATGTCATCTCCTTTTCAATTTGGGCTCACGCTGTTCCCTGCACCCCCGCAATGACATTTAAGTTTCCTGCATTTCCCTGTTGCACCACGATCCCGAGGGTTCATCATGTTGGATTTTGGGACTTGGAGTTTTGCTCTACTCACGGAACTCCACACAGGTGTGCACAACTACTACAGAGGGCGGAGCGGGTGTGCGAGGGTAAGACTCTAAGAGGAGGGACTTACCAGCAGCGTGCGTTCACACAGAATTGGAAGCTTTGGGCGCTGAGGAAGGCAGAAATGCTGCCGAAATGCATTCGCTGGTTTGAAAATTAAAAAGGCTTCCTAACGTTTCCTCCAGGGTCTCTGCCTCGTTTTCTTCGGAAGAAGTGGTGTGTGTGCATCTATTCGCGTCAGCCAGAGACGCCTTCCTGAGACCCCTACCTCGCTCTGGGCACCTGACTTTACTGGCACTTGGACTGTTGCAGTTCGCATTGCTTGCCAACGTTGGTTGGATGGTCGGGAGTCCGCCACGAACTCTGAGGGGAAATAAAGGCAGTTTTGAGATTATTAATCTCATGCTGGGCAGTGTAAATCCTACACAGCCCCTGCTCACTGGACTCTCGGACTATGTGGCTGAGGTAGTACGGAGGACCGGAGGAAGTACTTTGCAATTTTTTAACACCAAAGCAGGAAATGTCATCTCCTTTTCAATTTGGGCTCACGCTGTTCCCTGCACCCCCGCAATGACATTTAAGTTTCCTGCATTTCCCTGTTGCACCACGATCCCGAGGGTTCATCATGTTGGATTTTGGGACTTGGAGTTTTGCTCTACTCACGGAACTCCACACAGGTGTGCACAACTACTACAGAGGGCGGAGCGGGTGTGCGAGGGTAAGACTCTAAGAGGAGGGACTTACCAGCAGCGTGCGTTCACACAGAATTGGAAGCTTTGGGCGCTGAGGAAGGCAGAAATGCTGCCGAAATGCATTCGCTGGTTTGAAAATTAAAAAGGCTTCCTAACGTTTCCTCCAGGGTCTCTGCCTCGTTTTCTTCGGAAGAAGTGGTGTGTGTGCATCTATTCGCGTCAGCCAGAGACGCCTTCCTGAGACCCCTACCTCGCTCTGGGCACCTGACTTTACTGGCACTTGGACTGTTGCAGTTCGCATTGCTTGCCAACGTTGGTTGGATGGTCGGGAGTCCGCCACGAACTCTGAGGGGAAATAAAGGCAGTTTTGAGATTATGAATCTCATGCTGGGCAGTGTAAATCCTACACAGCCCCTGCTCACTGGACTCTCGGACTATGTGGCTGAGGTAGTACGGAGGACCGGAGGAAGTACTTTGCAATTTTTTAACACCAAAGCAGGAAATGTCATCTCCTTTTCAATTTGGGCTCACGCTGTTCCCTGCACCCCCGCAATGACATTTAAGTTTCCTGCATTTCCCTGTTGCACCACGATCCCGAGGGTTCATCATGTTGGATTTTGGGACTTGGAGTTTTGCTCTACTCACGGAACTCCACACAGGTGTGCACAACTACTACAGAGGGCGGAGCGGGTGTGCGAGGGTAAGACTCTAAGAGGAGGGACTTACCAGCAGCGTGCGTTCACACAGAATTGGAAGCTTTGGGCGCTGAGGAAGGCAGAAATGCTGCCGAAATGCATTCGCTGGTTTGAAAATTAAAAAGGCTTCCTAACGTTTCCTCCAGGGTCTCTGCCTCGTTTTCTTCGGAAGAAGTGGTGTGTGTGCATCTATTCGCGTCAGCCAGAGACGCCTTCCTGAGACCCCTACCTCGCTCTGGGCACCTGACTTTACTGGCACTTGGACTGTTGCAGTTCGCATTGCTTGCCAACGTTGGTTGGATGGTCGGGAGTCCGCCACGAACTCTGAGGGGAAATAAAGGCAGTTTTGAGATTATTAATCTCATGCTGGGCAGTGTAAATCCTACACAGCCCCTGCTCACTGGACTCTCGGACTATGTGGCTGAGGTAGTACGGAGGACCGGAGGAAGTACTTTGCAATTTTTTAACACCAAAGCAGGAAATGTCATCTCCTTTTCAATTTGGGCTCACGCTGTTCCCTGCACCCCCACAATGACATTTAAGTTTCCTGCATTTCCCTGTTGCACCACGATCCCGAGGGTTCATCATGTTGGATTTTGGGACTTGGAGTTTTGCTCTACTCACGGAACTCCACACAGGTGTGCACAACTACTACAGAGGGCGGAGCGGGTGTGCGAGGGTAAGACTCTAAGAGGAGGGACTTACCAGCAGCGTGCGTTCACACAGAATTGGAAGCTTTGGGCGCTGAGGAAGGCAGAAATGCTTCCGAAATGCATTCGCTGGTTTGAAAATTAAAAAGGCTTCCTAACGTTTCCTCCAGGGTCTCTGCCTCGTTTTCTTCGGAAGAAGTGGTGTGTGTGCATCTATTCGCGTCAGCCAGAGACGCCTTCCTGAGACCCCTACCTCGCTCTGGGCACCTGACTTTACTGGCACTTGGACTGTTGCAGTTCGCATTGCTTGCCAACGTTGGTTGGATGGTCGGGAGTCCGCCACGAACTCTGAGGGGAAATAAAGGCAGTTTTGAGATTATTAATCTCATGCTGGGCAGTGTAAATCCTACACAGCCCCTGCTCACTGGACTCTCGGACTATGTGGCTGAGGTAGTACGGAGGACCGGAGGAAGTACTTTGCAATTTTTTAACACCAAAGCAGGAAATGTCATCTCCTTTTCAATTTGGGCTCACGCTGTTCCCTGCACCCCCGCAATGACATTTAAGTTTCCTGCATTTCCCTGTTGCACCACGATCCCGAGGGTTCATCATGTTGGATTTTGGGACTTGGAGTTTTGCTCTACTCACGGAACTCCACACAGGTGTGCACAACTACTACAGAGGGCGGAGCGGGTGTGCGAGGGTAAGACTCTAAGAGGAGGGACTTACCAGCAGCGTGCGTTCACACAGAATTGGAAGCTTTGGGCGCTGAGGAAGGCAGAAATGCTGCCGAAATGCATTCGCTGGTTTGAAAATTAAAAAGGCTTCCTAACGTTTCCTCCAGGGTCTCTGCCTCGTTTTCTTCGGAAGAAGTGGTGTGTGTGCATCTATTCGCGTCAGCCAGAGACGCCTTCCTGAGACCCCTACCTCGCTCTGGGCACCTGACTTTACTGGCACTTGGACTGTTGCAGTTCGCATTGCTTGCC
Organism: Lissotriton vulgaris; assembly: GCF_964263255.1. Taxonomy (NCBI): domain Eukaryota; kingdom Metazoa; phylum Chordata; class Amphibia; order Caudata; family Salamandridae; genus Lissotriton; species Lissotriton vulgaris. The sequence goes on along the minus strand of NW_028249665.1, from coordinate 200,750 downwards.
AACGTTGGTTGGATGGTCGGGAGTCCGCCACGAACTCTGAGGGGAAATAAAGGCAGTTTTGAGATTATTAATCTCATGCTGGGCAGTGTAAATCCTACACAGCCCCTGCTCACTGGACTCTCGGACTATGTGGCTGAGGTAGTACGGAGGACCGGAGGAAGTACTTTGCAATTTTTTAACACCAAAGCAGGAAATGTCATCTCCTTTTCAATTTGGGCTCACGCTGTTCCCTGCACCCCCGCAATGACATTTAAGTTTCCTGCATTTCCCTGTTGCACCACGATCCCGAGGGTTCATCATGTTGGATTTTGGGACTTGGAGTTTTGCTCTACTCACGGAACTCCACACAGGTGTGCACAACTACTACAGAGGGCGGAGCGGGTGTGCGAGGGTAAGACTCTAAGAGGAGGGACTTACCAGCAGCGTGCGTTCACACAGAATTGGAAGCTTTGGGCGCTGAGGAAGGCAGAAATGCTGCCGAAATGCATTCGCTGGTTTGAAAATTAAAAAGGCTTCCTAACGTTTCCTCCAGGGTCTCTGCCTCATTTTCTTCGGAAGAAGTGGTGTGTGTGCATCTATTCGCGTCAGCCAGAGACGCCTTCCTGAGACCCCTACCTCGCTCTGGGCACCTGACTTTACTGGCACTTGGACTGTTGCAGTTCGCATTGCTTGCCAACGTTGGTTGGATGGTCGGGAGTCCGCCACGAACTCTGAGGGGAAATAAAGGCAGTTTTGAGATTATTAATCTCATGCTGGGCAGTGTAAATCCTACACAGTCCCTGCTCACTGGACTCTCGGACTATGTGGCTGAGGTAGTACGGAGGACCGGAGGAAGTACTTTGCAATTTTTTAACACCAAAGCAGGAAATGTCATCTCCTTTTCAATTTGGGCTCACGCTGTTCCCTGCACCCCCGCAATGACATTTAAGTTTCCTGCATTTCCCTGTTGCACCACGATCCCGAGGGTTCATCATGTTGGATTTTGGGACTCGGAGTTTTGCTCTACTCACGGAACTCCACACAGGTGTGCACAACTACTACAGAGGGCGGAGCGGGTGTGCGAGGGTAAGACTCTAAGAGGAGGGACTTACCAGCAGCGTGCGTTCACACAGAATTGGAAGCTTTGGGCGCTGAGGAAGGCAGAAATGCTGCCGAAATGCATTCGCTGGTTTGAAAATTAAAAAGGCTTCCTAACGTTTCCTCCAGGGTCTCTGCCTCGTTTTCTTCGGAAGAAGTGGTGTGTGTGCATATATATATATATATATATATATATATATATATATATATATATATATATATATTCATCCAAAGTTTCTCTGCTCCGAGAGGGAAGTCGAGGAGCACACGCCACAGGTAAGAGAAACACCTCGTTTATTTAAAATTCATTTCACATCGGCTCCATTGTCCTTATGCATTTCGGCCGCATCGGCCTTCTTCAGAGGAGAGGGGGGGAGCCTTTGACATCCGATGGCCTCCCAGACACACACTGACCCTTAATTGCTCCGTCAATCATTACCCTCAGGTGGGTGACTCTTCCGGGCTGTAATGTCGAGCATTCTGGTCCGTGTAGTGCGTCCTTAGGCCTGCAATTTTTTACCTTCGGTGGTTGATGTCGCACTTGATTTATTGCAGTTTGGTAAGGCCTGTGTCCCCGTCGAAGCTATTTTCGAGCATTGTGGGGCCCGTTCCAAAGTCTGGTCTCTGGTGGCGCCGCTGCTGCAGCTTGGCTTTCACCATCTTCTGTTGTTGGTCCCGTTTTGGCAGAGTCCGGCGCGCTTTCTTTGGGGGTGCATCGCTCATCAGCCAGGATCCAGGCTGTGTTTATATTCATCCAAAGTTTCTCTGCTCCGAGAGGGAAGTCGAGGAGCACACGCCACAGGTAAGAGAAACACCTCGTTTATTTAAAATTCATTTCACATCGGCTCCATTGTCCTTATGCATTTCGGCCGCATCGGCCTTCTTCAGAGGAGAGGGGGGGAGCCTTTGACATCCGATGGCCTCCCAGACACACACTGACCCTTAATTGCTCCGTCAATCATTACCCTCAGGTGGGTGACTCTTCCGGTCTGTAATGTCGAGCATTCTGGTCCGTGTAGTGCGTCCTTAGGCCTGCAATTTTTTACCTTCGGTGGTTGATGTCGCACTTGATTTATTGCAGTTTGGTAATGCCTGTGTCCCCGTCGAAGCTATTTTCGAGCATTGTGGGGCCCATTCCAAAGTCTGGTCTCTGGTGGCGCCGCTGCCGGAGCTTGGCTTTCACCATCTTCTGTTGTTGGTCCAGTTTTGGCAGAGTCCGGCGCGCTTTCTTTGGGGGTGCATCGCTCATCAACCAGGACCCAGGCTGTGTTTATATTCATCCAAAGTTTCTCTGCTCCGAGAGGGAAGTCGAGGAGCACACGCCACAGGTAAGAGAAACACCTCGTTTATTTAAAATTCATTTCACATCGGCTCCATTGTCCTTATGCATTTCGGCCGCATCGGCCTTCTTCAGAGGAGAGGGGGGGAGCCTTTGACATCCGATGGCCTCCCAGACACACACTGACCCTTAATTGCTCCGTCAATCATTACCCTCAGGTGGGTGACTCTTCCGGTCTGTAATGTCGAGCATTCTGGTCCGTGTAGTGCGTCCTTAGGCCTGCAATTTTTTACCTTCGGTGGTTGATGTCGCACTTGATTTATTGCAGTTTGGTAATGCCTGTGTCCCCGTCGAAGCTATTTTCGAGCATTGTGGGGCCCATTCCAAAGTCTGGTCTCTGGTGGCGCCGCTGCTGGAGCTTGGCTTTCACCATCTTCTGTTGTTGGTCCCGTTTTGGCAGAGTCCGGCGCGCTTTCTTTGGGGGTGCATCGCTCATCAGCCAGGACCCAGGCTGTGTTTATATTCATCCAAAGTTTCTCTGCTCCGAGAGGGAAGTCGAGGAGCACACGCCACAGGTAAGAGAAACACCTCGTTTATTTAAAATTCATTTCACATCGGCTCCATTGTCCTTATGCATTTCGGCCGCATCGGCCTTCTTCAGAGGAGAGGGGGGGAGCCTTTGACATCCGATGGCCTCCCAGACACACACTGACCCTTAATTGCTCCGTCAATCATTACCCTCAGGTGGGTGACTCTTCCGGTCTGTAATGTCGAGCATTCTGGTCCGTGTAGTGCGTCCTTAGGCCTGCAATTTTTTACCTTCGGTGGTTGATGTTGCACTTGATTTATTGCAGTTTGGTAATGCCTGTGTCCCCGTCGAAGCTATTTTCGAGCATTGTGGGGCCCATTCTAAAGTCTGGTCTCTGGTGGCGCCGCTGCCGGAGCTTGGCTTTCACCATCTTCTGTTGTTGGTCCCGTTTTGGCAGAGTCCGGCGCGCTTTCTTTGGGGGTGCATCGCTCTTCAGCCAGGACCCAGGCTGTGTTTATATTCATCCAAAGTTTCTCTGCTCCGAGAGGGAAGTCGAGGAGCACACGCCACAGGTAAGAGAAACACCTCGTTTATTTAAAATTCATTTCACATCGGCTCCATTGTCCTTATGCATTTCGGCCGCATCGGCCTTCTTCAGAGGAGAGGGGGGGAGCCTTTGACATCCGATGGCCTCCCAGACACACACTGACCCTTAATTGCGCCGTCAATCATTACCCTCAGGTGGGTGACTCTTCCGGTCTGTAATGTCGAGCATTCTGGTCCGTGTAGGGCGTCCTTAGGCCTGCAATTTTTTACCTTCGGTGGTTGATGTCGCACTTGATTTATTGCAGTTTGGTAATGCCTGTGTCCCCGTCGAAGCTATTTTCGAGCATTGTGGGGCCCATTCCAAAGTCTGGTCTCTGGTGGCGCCGCTGCCGGAGCTTGGCTTTCACCATCTTCTGTTGTTGGTTCCGTTTTGGCAGAGTCCGGCGCGCTTTCTTTGGGGGTGCATCGCTCATCAGCCAGGACCCAGGCTGTGTTTATATTCATCCAAAGTTTCTCTGCTCCGAGAGGGAAGTCGAGGAGCACACGCCACAGGTAAGAGAAACACCTCGTTTATTTAAAATTCATTTCACATCGGCTCCATTGTCCTTATGCATTTCGGCCGCATCGGCCTTCTTCAGAGGAGAGGGGGGGAGCCTTTGACATCCGATGGCCTCCCAGACACACACTGACCCTTAATTGCTCCGTCAATCATTACCCTCAGGTGGGTGACTCTTCCGGTCTGTAATGTCGAGCATTCTGGTCCGTGTAGTGCGTCCTTAGGCCTGCAATTTTTTACCTTCGGTGGTTGATGTCGCACTTGATTTATTGCAGTTTGGTAATGCCTGTGTCCCTGTCGAAGCTATTTTCGAGCATTGTGTGGCCCATTCCAAAGTCTGGTCTCTGGTGGCGCCACTACCGGAGCTTGGCTTTCACCATCTTCTGTTGTTGGTCCCGTTTTGGCAGAGTCCGGCGCGCTTTCTTTGGGGGTGCATCGCTCATCAGCCAGGACCCAGGCTGTGTTTATATTCATCCAAAGTTTCTATGCTCCGAGAGGGAAGTCGAGGAGCACACGCCACAGGTAAGAGAAACACCTCGTTTATTTAAAATTCATTTCACATCGGCTCCATTGTCCTTATGCATTTCGGCCGCATCGGCCTTCTTCAGAGGGGAGGGGGGGAGCCTTTGACATTCGATGGCCTCCCAGACACACACTGACCCTTAATTGCTCCGTCAATCATTACCCTCAGGTGGGTGACTCTTCCGGTCTGTAATGTCGAGCATTCTGGTCCGTGTAGTGCGTCCTTAGGCCTGCAATTTTTTACCTTCGGTGGTTGATGTCGCACTTGATTTATTGCAGTTTGGTAATGCCTGTGTCCCCGTCGAAGCTATTTTCGAGCATTGTGGTGCCCATTCCAAAGTCTGGTCTCTGGTGGCGCCGCTGCCGGAGCTTGGCTTTCACCATCTTCTGTTGTTGGTCCCGTTTTGGCAGAGTCCGGCGCGCTTTCTTTGGGGGTGCATCGCTCATCAGCCAGGACCCAGGCTGTGTTTATATTCATCCAAAGTTTCTCTGGTCCGAGAGGGAAGTCGAGGAGCACACGCCACAGGTAAGAGAAACACCTCGTTTATTTAAAATTCATTTCACATCGGCTCCATTGTCCTTATGCATTTCGGCCGCATCGGCCTTCTTCAGAGGAGAGGGGTGGAGCCTTTGACATCCGATGGCCTCCCAGACACACACTGACCCTTAATTGCTCCGTCAATCATTACCCTCAGGTGGGTGACTCTTCCGGTCTGTAATGTCGAGCATTCTGGTCCGTGTAGTGCGTCCTTAGGCCTGCAATTTTTTACCTTCGGTGGTTGATGTCGCACTTGATTTATTGCAGTTTGGTAATGCCTGTGTCCCTGTCGAAGCTATTTTCGAACATATATATATATATTACTCAGGAAGTCAGCCTTACGCTATGCAGAAGGATGACAGCGGACCCAGGAATTTCAGCTGCAAATTTTATTTATTATTTATATATATATTTCAAACAAGGAATTTGTACAGCATATCCCAATAGAACCCTTATAATCCAGAGTGCTCATTTCACCGGTATCAAACATTGAGCAGCTGGCACAATGAACTCTTAAGAAACTCTTGAACTATTCTAACTCTACTCAAAGAATGAACTATCAAAGGATCTGTCAAAGTGAAGACATTGGCAACAGAAAAGACATTACTCCATGCCTCATTCATAAACAAGAATTAGTTAATGGAAGCAGCCTCAACCTCATTGATTCAATAAAAGAAATACAACTCTTTGAGAAATGGAAATTAGACCAAGTGCAGCAACATTCAAGTGGTCTTCTGCAATGGGCAAAACACGTTCACTAATGCTCATAGCTAGAACTTTGGATCAGGTTTCATGATTCACTACACAAGCTAAGGAAATTACACAGAGCACATACCCCCACCTTAAAATGTTTTGAATTGTAATACTGTTGGAAAGTCATCCTGTGCCTGACTCTGAAAGAGACACATTTAAGCTGTGTTTTGGCACCCCTGCTTTTTACTGTATTTATAAATGAGGTTAAGTCCCTCCAGTTGGTGCAGGCAGATGCACCCCTGGTAGGCCGATACTGATTCTGCTTTATGCAGACATGCTGTCCTTCTGTCTGGAACTCCGGTTGGCCTACAACGTCTAATGGACAAGTTTAGTAGTTTCATTAACTGCAGAAAACTTTTAATTAATAAAACAAAAACTTTTACAATGGCATGTGGCCCTAAGCATAAGAAATAGATTTTTTTATTGAAGGTACCAGAGTGGAAACTGTTAATAACTTCTGCTATCTGGGAATACGCTTTTCAGGAAATGGGAACCATACGCACAAAATAACCAACGAAGATCTCAATGTGTATACATAGGGTTTTCTGATTTGCCTCAAAAACTAGGAGATCGTTGTATAAAGGATATGACAGATATTACAAGGCTTCATGCGTTTCAACCGCTTTGTATGGCGCAGGTGTGTGGGGCCCCAAATGTTGCCAGATTTTGCTACAAGAAGAGAATTCTTTTTTAAAATGTCTCCTATGTTCACCTCCCTCTGCATCTACAGAGATATTGCACTGAGAAGTAGGCATAAACTATTTATCTGATTTGATTGCCATGCAACCAATAATGCTCTGAAGATCTATATGGGCCAAGGACGAAACTAAATTTACCCAAACAATTATTAAGGACTTTTTACAATTGGATAATAGCCTACGCATTCCTTGGCAAAAAAATATTGTTGATCTATATAATGAATTATTTAAGATCAAGATCCATGAAAACCCCGAGCATGTATTCATTTTATCTACACAAGAGATAAATGATACTTTCTTGGCCCATAAAAACAGTGAAAACACCTTCATACACTAGGGTACACCTCGGGATCGGGTACCCCTGTGATTGGCAAGACCTACCCTAAAAGGCCCAAATACATAATAGGACAGGGGGATTGAAGCTACCTATCAGTCCCTATTATATAATGGGGCATGGCAGTTTAGAGGCCAGCAGCCCTTTCTGCTCTTGCATGTGTGCACTGGTCAAGCCTGAGGTCAGTTTAAAAGTCGCTCTGTTATGTTATGTTATATTAGTTTATAACCCGCATAGCTACTCATGAGTATCCCGGCGCTGAGCCAACGGGGGAGGAATGGAGTACTTTCAGGCGAATAGATGTGTTTTCAATTTCCTCCTGAACACAACTGGGTCTTGAATGGTAGGTATGGCAAGGGGAAAGGCGTTCTAGGCAGCCACCGCCTTCATCATGAAAGAGCTACCCTCTATTCTCTGAAAGTTGAAACGAGGAACCTGAGCATAACAAAGGGACGAAGACCGCAGAGGACGTGCGGGAACATTAAAAGAAAAACATCTCTGCAAGTAAAGAGGACCACAACCATGAAGAGCACGGTGGGCCAGAGTCAATGATTTAAATGTAATTCTATCCACCCTGGGGAGCCAGTGGAGATAACGCAGGTGTTGGCGGACACTGTTCCAAGCCGAAATGCCCAGTAAAAGTCTGGCTGCTGTATTTTGAATCACCTGCAACTTTTTCAACAGGTACCCAGGGATACCAGCATAAAGGGCATTAGCATAGTCCAGCTGTGATAGAATCAGCACACAGTGTACCATTTTCCTCGCTGCCTGACATTCATAAAAACCTACCGCCAAGTTTTTCCCTGGCTTCCCAGATGAAGTAGTTGATGGAAACTCAGGAGGCCAGAGCTGCTCTTTGAAGTTGAGGGGGAATTTGCTAAACAGCAGGACCTCTGACTTCTCTTCATTGCACTTAAGCTGCGCCTCTGCAAGCCATTTGAAGATGGAGGCTAGACAGTGTTGAACCAGTAGTACCGAATCTGCAACTTTGTCCCAGGTAAAAAGCAACTGAGTGTCGTCTGCATATGCCATCACCTTAGCCTCCAACTCCCCCGCCAAGTATATCAGCGGAGTAACATAGATGTTACCAAGAAGGGGGCTAAGGGAGGAACCCTGGGGGACAGCTGTTGTTACCGGCTGAGGGGAGGAAGAGGACGGTGGGATCCAGATCTGCTCCAGCCACCCAACCAACAAGGACCGGAACCAGCCCCACACAGCGCCCAACAGACCAATCTTAGCCAGACGTGAGAGGTGGGGTGAGTGCGGGACCATATCAAACGCCGCCGAGAGGTCGAGCAAAATTAGTGCCACTCTTCCACCGGCGTCCAAGCACTCCCGCATGACTTCCACCACCTCCACCAACACTGTTTCTGTACTATGGGATGCCCTGAACCCTGATTGGGTAGGGTGCAGAAGCAACTCCCTTTCGACAAAGCCAGTCAGCTGTTTATCAACCACCTTCTTACACACCTTCGTCAGAGCAGGAAGGAGGGAGATAGGTTGGTAATTTCCTGGGCAGAGGGGGTCCAACGACTGCTTTTTTAGGAAAGGAAGGATCTTAGCCTCCTTCCAAGCCTGCGGTACCATCCCTTTCTGGAGGGACATATTAATGATGGTGTTCACCTCTGTATTTGTGACCTCGGCAACTACTGCCAGTATCCTCGCATTGCAAGGTTCCGAGGGCGAGCCTGACTTTAGACCCTTAAGAATTTTGAGACAGTCCAGTGGGTCAACTGGCCTTTGTGTTGCAGGGCTGCTTTAAAAAAGTAAATTGTGCCCAAACTCTTTGGTGTTTGGGGCACTTACAAATGGTTGACCTACAGTGCCTGGGCATATTAGGTACCCCCAGGGTCTCCCCTAGATGTCCCAGGAGTGGGGGATAAGGTATTATAAAATGAGTTTTATAAGCCCTGGGTTAAGTGAAATTGCACATTTCACTCCCCACATTGTGATAAAGTGCTGCCCAAAATCGACTTTGGTGGTAGGAGCACTGTGGAGGGAGGCTCTGCAATATTTTTACATATTCATAACCCCTAAAGTCTCCCCTAGGGGTGGGGGTCATGTAGATATATGTAGAGTACTCATAAAATATGTTTTTATAAATCCTGGAGCTGGAAAAATAGCCCAAGTCCTTTTTACGATTGCAAATCCCCTACCACATAGGTTCACATGGCAGGAAGTTATTAACTAATAACTCTTGATAGGAGAAGGTTAAAAGTACCATTCAAAGACTTTCCAGAATGGTATTAATAAACTCAACAATATGGTATTGTTTAATTTCTCCTACAATTTACATACAAGAAGTTATGACTTCCTTGTTTGTAAGCCCAGATTCAGCCTTCCAGTGGTTTGTCCTGATTGGTCAGAGTTAAGTGGATTAGCCAGGCTGCTTTGAAGAGGTGGTAAAGAGCCCCTGGGGTTGACCTGCTCTGCTGGGAGGACAGTGTGCTGTTACACAGGAATGCCAGAGCATAGGGAGGAGTCATAAACAATGGACTTCAAGGGGAGGGGAAGACACCAGTGTCATTTACAACTCCACTCTTTTTACCCCAGCCAGATGCTAGGATTAAGGAATGAATTAGCATATGCAAGGGGAGAGACTATGGAGATTAGCCATCCTAGGGGTGTGTTTAGGCAGCTGTTCTCTCCCTGCTGGAAAAGCAGTCATTATGAATTTGGAGGCATTGGTCCATGCTGGGATAAAATAGTTCCACACTCTGCAGGAAGTGGTCAGACCTTTAGTTGGCACCCTTCAGCCCATTGGACAGGAGTGACCTCCTGCTTGACCCAGATAAATTGGAATAAGTATCTGATAAGGGCAGAACCCCTCAGATCTGCTGCTCGAAACTAAAGAAAGCAAGACGGGCCATGCTGGAAGTTTGATGTGTATTTCCTAAGGCCTGCTTCTGAAGACTGCACCTTTTGCTACATCTGAAACTACAGCCTGTGGATTCCTTTGCAGTAAAAGGACTAAAGAGTGGACTCCCTGCAGGCTACAGGTTAACAGAGTTCACTAGGATCCTCAATCTGGAGAACAACCAGTGGATTTGTAAGGGGTTTGTCCAAGTGAATTGTGGGAACTGCAGTCCTCAACTTTCAAGGACCATCTTGGGAACTCCAGACCGTTGGAGTGAGTTTGAGACACTTTGGAACCCTTTGGGTGAACTTCATGAAGAAGTTCCAGGAGTTTGGAGAACTTTGGAGCAACTTTGGAAAAACGCTCCATAAGGAGATCGACTTGACCTGGTCATCCAAGCAACCTGCCTACAACCATGAGCCGGCCTTCCATCCAGATTCATACCCCTGAAAAGGTTCATAGGTCCTACTTCTAGAGTTTGACGGGAGTAGGTGAAATCCGAGGCTGGCGAACTCTCACCGAATCCGTCCTGGTGAAGAGCATCGAGGGACCCGCAAAGAAAAGCGCCAGCAAAGTTTTTAAGAAAAAAGGTAAAAACTGTGACTGAGACCTACTGCGAAGGTTAGCCGAGCAGGGCTCCATCACGGTTGGCCTGAAACTTTGACTTTGACCCGGTCTATCGCCACCAGAAGTCCCGATAAGGTGCTATAGAGTTCTATGTGCTAGAAATAGCTAAGGGGTCATTATGATGGCAGAAGGACCGTGCACACCTCTACATTTCCATGGACAAGGTGGCAGGCACCGCATGGTGCCTGCCACGTTGTGCAGGGAAATGCACGACATAGCCATTTAACATTGCAGCTGGTGCAGCAGCCAGCAGCACCCGCCGCAATGTTAAATTGCTGGATGCGACCGCCACGGTGGCGGTCGCATCATAATTAGGGGTGCAGGACCACCTCCCTACAGGCGGGCGGTCCCGATCCTGCTGCGATGGTGGGCGGACTAAAGTCCACCGGCCACCGTTATCACCCCCCCCTAAATCTTTTGATATCTTGGGTTCCCTACATTGTATTTTTGTCATTTTGGTGTAATTTTAAAGTTAGAAATATTTCCAATTTTATAAATTAGTATTGGATTTTTAATGTATATCTTAATTATTTACTGAAATGGTGTTTTTATAATGCTTTACATGCTTGAAGTTAGGCCTGCCTGCTCGCAGCCAAGCTACAAAGGCTGAGCGTAGAAATAATTTTCTAAAACCTATTCTGAGACCCATACTGTGGTAGTGGCCTTATTGCCAGTGGTAAATGCATATCTGCCACTACTAATAATCCACTTTCCAACAAATATCAATTGTAAATTGTACCATAAAATGGACTTTGTTTATTCACTGGTAGTAGCGTGGCTCGCATGTGTACATGCCCCCAGCACAAAAACTCACAAGAACTTTATTTGGTGCAAGGTTGACCGGCATGAGTAGTACAGAGCTTGAAAAATTGAAACACATCAAATCTGCCTTTCAAATCTGTTCTCCTTTAGTTGTCCTTTATACATAGGATAACATTATAGATGTTTTAAACTATAAACATAACATTCTGGTGTTGAGGTCTAAACTATTGTGCAGCTACAGACCATCCTGCCACCTGAGAGAAACATATGCCAACTCAATTACTTCAGCATCTTTAACAAGAGCTAATGGAGACCTACTAAGCACATGCACTTCAGTCATTTGCAACAGTTTGTTCCAGCTTTGGAAAACAGAAAGGCCATCTCACATTCAAAACAGAACTGAAGACTATCTTGGCCAATAGGCTTTTCTGAAATCACTTAGGAATAACCTGGTCACACAATTTTAATTTTTAACTCAGGGAGTTTCACTCCATGGGATTCTGAGTTTGTGTTCCAAGCATAATGCAGAGTGCGCAAAACTCCACACACGCCTAGTATTCACAACTACATGCGTAGTTTTATGAGTAAAACTGTGCACTTAGGGGCATATTACCACCGAGTAGCGATATTTATCGCTAACTAGGCTTTGCAACGATTTTTTTATCGCTAAGCTTCGCCGGAAATTATCGCTGAGATAACGTGCTATTAGCAACGTTTATCTCCAAAGCGATAATTTTTCCGGCGATAGCATGAATGTCGCTGAGAATACAGCGATATTCATGCATTAGCGATCAAATGCTCTTAGCCATGTTATCCACCTCCCATTGGATAACATGGCTAAGAACTGGTCTGAGCAGGCGTTAGTTTTTGGCAATAGCAGAAATATTTCCATCGCTATGCCCGCCTTGCTAATAGGCGATAGCGACGTTAGCGACTGCTTTCAGTCGCTAACAGGTTTGGTGCGCCCACTTTGCATGTCATTAGCGATAATTATCGCTGACATGCAAAGCGGGCCCCAAACCGCTCGCTATCCCCTAAAAGCTGTCGCTAACATCAGTTAGCGACAGCTTGCTAATATAGCAATAGAATTATCGCCACTTAGTGGCCAAAAACGGCCGCTAAACCGGCGATAATTGCCTATCGCCCCCCTTGGTAATATGCCCCATAGTTTGTGAATACCAAAAAGAGGTAATCTTACACAAAAGTTGACGTTTTGTTTGTGATTCAGGCCCTCAGTGTTAGTGACTTTCAATGTAATTAAATTGTCCTTTGTGGAGAAAATAAGTTTTCATATTTTCTAATAATTTTGTTAGTGGCTGATCGGCCAACTACAAAATCAACGATGCCTTAATTTGCGTTTTCTTGAGGTTTCGTGTGAGCAGTCTATGCTTGCTCAGGATACTTATTTTAACCTCATAAAATGAACAGTAAAATCAGCAAGGAATACGCATAACAAGAAATAAACGTAGAAGAAAACCAGTGCGAGAAAAATCAAAATCCACACATGCAAGCACAATCATGTTCCACATATGATTCACTCAATAGTTTCAATGATAACAGACCTCAGTGTTTACATTCTATCTATGGCTAGTACATTTATTTCAGACTTGCCTCAACATGCCTCGTATTCAGAATAAAGGTGCATTCCTCTGATGTATCTATGGTTTTCTGTCAATGGGAATTTGATTCAAGAGGCGATTGAGATTCAGCGTAGCAAATCTCAACATGGTGACTTTATTGAGGAAACAAATGATACTATGGTATGCACCTGCTAATGTGTGTAAATGATGTACATTATTGTTTTTGGCACAAGGTGACATAGAAAAATAAAATGGACTTCGGCTGTTCTAATGAGGACGTTTTGGGAGATAAATGATGTATAAACTTTTGATGACAGTTTTTGGAGCGTTAAATGGGGTAATAATGGGGTAATTTTAAAAGATTTTGTGGATAGTCTGCGTCCATGTTAACGTGTAAATGCATTTTTAAACATTCATTTTGTATGATCTGTTAGAAATTTCTCTCTGAACCTAAATGGAATATATAAATATGCACCAAATTATAATTTGCAATTTTAAACATTTTTTGATCAATGCATGTATAAGTTTAAGGCATCTAATTTATATACACTGTGTAATTTTGCTCAAGTAGAAATAGTTCCTATAACTTCTATGTATTACTTTTTAGTTACTCAATTTCTTTGATAACATTAAAATAGAGGATTTTTTTGTGAAGTCAGTGAAGAGAAAATATCATCAAAACAGATTAGCAGAACCAGTAGTTGTTTTTTACATTGTTATAAAAAAAATTCTTACATGAATAAACCACTCAAAAAAGGGCACATGCTGCTGCCTAATGTGGAGGATATATGGGGCAATATAAATTGTAACTCAGAATAACAAGAATACACGTATTTCCTATCTGGCTAGTGTACTTAGAACAAGTATTGAAATCCTTTTTAGTTTTAATATGCATCACAAGAACATAAAATCTTGATGCAAAGAAAAGTACTATTGGCTTTGATCTACTGTAAACTGTAATCTTAGTCAGTTATGAAATTTAAGGAGGACCCCGCACAGACTAATAGGGGACTGGGGGGATAGCAGATCTTAAAAAAGAGACAGGGGTGTCCCCACAAAAGGACAGTCTGGGACTGTGTTTCACACCTAGTGAGTGGACTCTAGGGTGAATATTGCATTTCCAAGAAAATATATAGCATGCCAATAATACGGCGGGAAAGGTAAAGTTACAGGAATTTTAAAACTCAATTTCTATCAGTGTATGTTGAGATTAGAGAAGAACTATGTATATTTGTTTTTTATATCTCTACAGATGCCAAGTCTTTAAGAGAAAGCCTATTGCCTAACTGTATATTCAGTTTATACATTCACGTTAAGATCTACAGTATTTCATGATTAGCATAGCATACACAAGAATTATTGTTAAAAAAGAAAGTTTACCACACCATGAGTTTCTCTGTTGCACATTTATTACACATTCAAATATAAAAATTCATCATTACAGAATATACAATTATTTAAGAAAACATGTGATAATGTGATATAATAATATATCAAACAGAATCTGAAAATAAGCCCACGAATCAGATGGCAACAAGGTTCTGAACGGAAATACTATCCGGTGGGGGAATCCACTCCACCTGATTTAAGAATCTGTCCTGAAGAAGGTAGACATACAAGAAACCGAAACGCTGCGTCGACTTGTGATTCTTTGTTTTTAAATGTTTTTTTATGCAATGTATTAACATGTTTTCTTAAATAATTGTATATTCTGTAATGATGAATTTTTATATTTGAATGTGTAATAAATGTGCAACAGAGAAACTCATGGTGTGGTAAACTTTCTTTTTTAACAATAATTCTTGTGTATGCTATGCTAATCATGAAATACTGTAGATCTTAACGTGAATGTATAAACTGAATATACAGTTAGGTAATAGGCTTTCTCTTAAAGACTTGGCATCTGTGGAGATATAAAAAACAAATATACATAGTTCTTCTCTAATCTCAACATACACTGATAGAAATTGAGTTTTAAAATTCCTGTAACTTTACCTTTCCCGCCGTATTATTGGCATGCTATATATTTTCTTGGAAATGCAATATTCACCCTAGAGTCCACTCACTAGGTGTGAAACACAGTCCCAGACTGTCCTTTTGTGGGGACACCCCTGTCTCTTTTGTAATCTTAGTCACACAGCAATAAGTAAAAAAAAGAAAAGGGCAATAATGATAAGAAAAAATTAGTGGAGTGAAATATTGACCCACAAGTCTTATCCCTTCAGTATACTTCTTTTTATGCATACTTGGACATCTGATCAGGCAAAATGCTGAAACTCACAGTGTAAGAAAAGAAATAGCTGAAATGGGCTGTCCCATTGCTTTTAGCTTTGGTGAGTGAAGTAACTGTGAATGGAAGTGGAACAGAATGAAGAATGCTGATCGAAACTCCCAAGTAGTCCTTAATGCCCATGTGGCAGATTGCATGGTATTTAAAAGTAAGACATGTAAAAGTGCAAGGTTAAATATATATTTACAGTGACAAGGCTCAGAACACCATTTTCACTGCAACAGGATTAGCTGTTCTATAGGAAAGCATTGGGCTACAATGTTACATTCAATAGTGTTATCTCTGCCTACAGAACAGCTACAAAGTTAATTCTTGGATTTAAAAAAATATTTATTACAAGCCAAATTCACTGGTAAAGTTGGACTTGTAATAAGTATTTTGAAGAGGTAGTTTTATAAAGTCACTTTTCCCTGCATAAAGCCTCTAATAGCGAATTTTTATGAAATTCCAACTGTCAACCATGAGCTGAATAGGCCACTTGATGAGGTATTACCTTGCAAATGAGGCATAGGCCTTGGGTGTGGGGAGGTGGTCTGTTCCTCTGGCAGGATGGACATTTGGGCTGTGCCCAGGAACTTAATTAACTTTTTTAAAAACCTACCCTGTCACAAGCAGATGCAGTTAACCCCTAGGCCTGCCCCCTCATTCGGCCCTCTAGTCAGCCATGCACCAGTTCCAGTGGTTGAGAAGCTGTCCCCAAAACTGGTTTTGATTGACCACACAGGAGATGTCACTTGTTTCTCCGGCTACACTTCTAGGGTGCACAGGAACTCTGCACAGGGGAAAAAAGGTTCTGCCATGTTAGATATAAGTAGAGAGGGCACCTTGTGATTGTTTCATTAGGGCACACAGCATACTGCCTGCACCCACCAAGGAGTTTTTATTTCCATTTCAGTGACTCGGTCAGGAGATAAAACCTTCGACCAGGATGAACTCCGTTTCTGTAACCTAACCTGCACTCCATATATAGTCTATTTTAAACCCTTCTTAGGTGCCAGTCAAGCACAATCATATGAGCAAAGTAGGAGCTTATTCCATGTTACTTCTATTTGCATTTAAAACTTCAGAAATTCACATCCATCGTCCATTCGATTGGATATTTTTCATTTTGGGGACATTGTGTTCATTACATACGTTTTCTAATTTTAAAAATTGGAGATAGATTTTTATTGTATTGTGTTTTCAACTTTTTAACAGTTTTGGTACTTCAAATTGCTTTACACATTTTCTCCTGTCCGCTCTGTGCCATTGCTTCTAGGAGTTGAGCTCAGGTTTAAATTACTGAAATCTTCACTGGACTGATCAAGAATAGTGACAACAGTACTTGTGCTGGACTACCATCCACACCAACTATTAATCCACAATCTCACATCATTTTATAATGGAAGTGATGTTTTTAAAGTGAACATTTTCAAGTTAGTAGGAACATCTGAAATTCGAGGTGCTAAGCCTAGAACATTATCATGTACATTGGGCCTGGCTGGAAACAGTTTAGAAATTTGAATATGATTCGAGAGTGGCAGATAACAATGACGTATTTTCAAATCTACTAACTTATAATGTGTGTACACCCAAGCCCCAATGCATGATGGTGATTAAACATGTTCTTGTGGTAACATCTATGCAGCTTTTTACAGCCAGTGAAATTACTCATGCAGTACCATTCCACAATTTTTGTTTCCTCTGATATTGATTTCCCTTTGTCAGCTAGAAATATGTACATTTGTAAGTGAAGTAAATGTAAATGAAGTATACTTGTAAAGCGAACTGTTACTCCATCTCAGAGTGTCCTGGCGCTATAGACCACTGGGGAACCCGTCCTGGCTTTCCCTGTGAGATGGTCCCTCCTGGGCACCACCAAGGTGAGACCAGGCATCCCCGGCATTGAAGGGGCCGTTGTGAAGATTAAGCAAGCTATTGCCCAGAGTTGCAGAGTGGAGCCCAAGGTTAGAGTAGGCGCCGAGGCGAGAATTATCGAGTCCGCGGACATTGACCCAGGACCCTGCCGCATTGGGAATTGAACCCTGGTCCTGGGCCGATCTCAGCTTCTGGGTCTGCCGCCTCTAACCACTGAGCCACACTTCTCCACTGTGCCCAGTATAATGCCATTCTTAGGTGCCAGTCAAGCACAATCACATGAGTAAAGTAGGAGCTTATTACATGTTACTGCTATTTGCATTTAAAACTTCAGAAATTCACATCCATTGTCCATTCGATTGGATATTTTTCATTTTGGGGACATTGTGTTTATTACATACATTTTCTAATTTTAAAAATTGGAGATAGATTTTTATTGTATTGTGTTTTCAACTTTTTAACAGTTTTGGTACTTCAAATTGCTTTACACATTTTCTCCTGTCTGCTCTGTGCCATTGCTTCTAGGGGTTGAGCTCAGGTTTAAATTACTGAAATCTTTACTGGACCGATCATGAATAGTGACAACAGTACTTGTGCTGGACTACCATCCACCCCAAATATTAATCCACAATCTCACACCATTTTATTATGATGTGATGTTTTTAAAGTGAACATTTTTAAGTTAGTAGGAACATCTGAAATTTGTGGTGCTAAGCCTAGAACATTATCATGTACATTGTGCCTGGCTGAAAACAGTTTAGAAATATGAATATGATTCGGGAGTGACAGATAACAATGCTGTATTTTCAAATCAACTAACTTATAATGTGTGTACACCCACGCCCCAATGCATGATGGTGATTAAACATTTTCTTGTGGTAACATCTATGCAGCTCTTTACAGCCAGTGAAATTACTCATGCAGTACCATTCCACAATTTTTGTTTCCTCTGATATTGATTTCCCTTTGTCAGCTGGAAATATGTACATTTGCCCAGTATAATTCCTCAGTGCATGCTCACTAACAGCCTACTGTGCAATAGAACCTTCTGCCCTGTGGCGCTGCCACGTCCCCTGTAAAGTCCAACTGAAATCCAAACAACATAATGTGAATGCACTCCATCCAATGAGCCCTAATGGTCTGAAATATGTATCAGGAGATGCACTAAAGCAAAATATGGGGTCATTATTTATCACTTGATCAACCACATTAACTATAATGCTTGGATAAATACAAACAAAAAACATTCTCGGGTTCCAGCAGCTGCTTGAGAGATATTTAATGCAATGGAATTACGTCAGGCCAAGATAAAATTGTGCGGTACCAGATTAAGGGCAAAATACAAAAGTTCTAGCTCTTTAATTCTACTGTAGACAAGAAAATGGAAAAGGGCTACATAGACAAGAAATGCGCTTGAAAAATATTCAGGCAGCATTGATGGAATGCATTCGTATTATGTGAAGGTACGGTAACATTGCCACACAGAACACTATGGGGCAGATTTACAAGAGCGTTGTGCCTCTTTTTTGCCGCCATTGCTTCAATTTTGTGACACAGCGGAGTCGCAAATGATGTGCCATGGTGCGGGGTGTTTACAACGTGACGCATCTGGGAAATGCGTCATGTTGTAAAGCCCTGCGCCATAAGGAGACATTCTGGCGCAGGGGGGGGGGGGGGGCGTTCTGACACAGGAATGCCTCCTAAAAGTGGCTGAGTGAAATCTACAAGATTTCACTCAGTCACTTTTAGGCCAATGCTGCGTCAAATCCCTGCGCCTGCTTGAAGCAGGTGTAAGGCTTGGACAGATAGGGCCCCCGAGAGCATTGCTGTAGCTGCGTCGCGCTTGCAATGCAACTCCAGCAATGCGCCACTTTTACGGCACAGATGCGTCACACATCTGTGCCGTTTTTGCCCCATGGTGCGCCGCATTTTAAATGCGGTGCACCATGGGTGGCGGAGCTGCGGCGCACAATAACTGGCGCATCCCTTGGGATGCGCCAGTTATTGTAAATCTGCCCCTATATATTTATCTATGTGGTTATTTGCCTTGGCATCCCTGGCAGAGGATCACCAGCACTATTGTTCGGCAGGGTTCTCATTGCTAAAAGTGCAATCTCATAAATTTCAAGACGGACTTTTGGCAAAGGAGAACATTAAGCGTTTTTTTCTAGCCCTTTTGACATTTTTCCGTCTTTTTCAAAGACAAAGCCTGAAAGTGAGGATTTATTAATGGAAAAGAAAGAAACAAAAGCCCTAATGCCCAAAAAGCTTTCTTCCTGCATATGGTGTCTATTGTTTGTTTACCATGCCCAACATGTCGAACTGATTCAGAAAAGGGGGTGGTGATGGACAGAGTATCTGAATTAAGCAGAACACTCCTACCCAGTCCAAAGATCAGGGCTTGATCCATCACCGTTTTTTAGCTCAATGCACCATCCCAGCTCAGAACCTGGCTACATGCAAATTAGTCTGTCCCTGGCCCAGTGCATCATGGGAACAGGGCAGACCAAACTACCAAGCCAATTCTTATACTGGGAAGGAAACAAGCTTCCGGGGACCGGTTTCTGGCATTTCAGCCGTCTTCGGCCCGGCTTGCTTGAATCCTGATGGTGCAGTGAGCAAGGGACTCACATCTGAGTATACCCTTCCACACTTATGGTGGACAAAACGATTCAGAAAAGGGGGTGGTGATGGACAGAGTATCAGAATTAAGCAGAACACTCCTACCCAGTCCAAAGATCAGGGCTTGATCCATCACCGTTTTTTAGCTCACTGCACCATCCCAGCTCAGAACCTGGCTACATGCAAATTAGTCTGTCCCTGGCCCAGTGCATCATGGGAACAGGGCAGACCAAACTACCCAGCCAATTCTTATACTGGGAAGGAAACAAGCTTCCGGGGACCGGTTTCTGGCATTTCAGCCGTCTTCGGCCCGGCTTGCTTGAATCCTGATGGTGCAGTGAGCAAGGGACTCACATCTGAGTATACCCTTCCACGCTTATGGTGGACAAAACGATTCAGAAAAGGGGGTGGTGATGGACAGAGTATCTGAATTAAGCAGAACACTCCTACCCAGTCCAAAGATCAGGGCTTGATCCATCACCGTTTTTTAGCTCAATGCACCATCCCAGCTCAGAACCTGGCTACATGCAAATTAGTCTGTCCCTGGCCCTGTGCATCATGGGAACAGGGCAGACCAAACTACCAAGCCAATTCTTATACTGGGAAGGAAACAAGCTTCCGGGGACCGGTTTCTGGCATTTCAGCCGACTTCGGCCCGGCTTGCTTGAATCCTGATGGTGCAGTGAGCAAGGGACTCACATCTGAGTATACCCTTCCACGCTTATGGTGGACAAAACGATTCAGAAAACATGTCGAACTGGGCAGGAAAAATAAGCATCAAGAGATGATCAATGGTAATCAGTGGTTATCCACCTCTAAATGAAGGAAAGGAACTGCAAATTTGATGGGGGGAGAGCACATTTGATTTTCGGTGTTTCTCCTGTCCAGCCAAACTCTAAATTACCCCATTCGTTGTTGTGGCACCAGAACATCACTGTCAGAATAACTTCTGATGTGCAAATTGTGTCTTATATATAGTCTACAATAATATCACATCATTTAATTTAACAATAGAACATCTCCCCCCAATGGCTAGCTATTTTTATAAATGATATTTAGAACAAATGGCCTCATTCATGAAAAGTGCGCCCTCTTTGCTAGACCATGAATGCGCTGTATTTACTGTACAGTGCTGAATGTCTCAAGGATTTACGTTACATAAGTAATCCTGTACGAGCAAAACTGTTACATTGCAGGAGCATGTCTGAAAACAGACGCACCTCCAGCAAAGTGTCTTTTCACATGCTGCAAGGCCCATGTGAAAGGGCCTGCATCAGTCTTACGCCTGCTGTGAGGCAGGCATAAGATTTTGATGCAGTGGCGTTCTAGAAGTGTCGCAATAAAATGTCACAGATTTCACTCCTCCAATTCAACAACCCTTTTTCTGCAAGGTAAAGCCTACCCTGCATACATTATACCTGACGCAGGTATAATGTAATGCAGGGCTTTACAAAGTGACACAACTGCTTAGATGTGCCACTTTGTAAATATGGCACGATGTGGTGTGTTTTTCTACGCCACCGTAGTCACAAAAAGTGAGCCCCAGAATATTTATATCATAATATATGCCTACATGTAGAATTCTGACATATAACCCTCAGCGTTTACAATAAAAAAGTATAATTTGAGGTTCAGCAAGATACACTGATTTGGCCAAAATCACATGAGTTTTGGGTACTCGAAGAAACCAGAATTACAATGTAAAAAAAAGTTCTCTCTCGAATTGGGAGGTAAAATGGGAAGCCAGTGAGCCCTTACCATGCCAAATGTTTCCCCTCTCTCCATTATCCAACGTTTGAAAACTGTGCCTGTCAATAAACCGTAGAATTTAAGAACAAACCATGATTTCAATATAAACACATCTATACAAAAAAGGCCGAATAGTCAGGACTGTTTTGCTAAAGAAGGACCTCCACGAAGTATAATGTTTACAGAGTAGGGATACTTAATGGCTCCACATCACCAAGGACGTAATGCTACACATACCAGTTTTTTTAAAAATATCTGTTTTTACTGGTGTGTTAGCTTAAATAAAGTGAGCCATGGATACAACTTGTAGAAAGAATAACGTTGTTGAAAAACAACAGAGAACAGGACCTCTGCTCCCTTGGTGCCATGGAGCCATTGGATTAACCTAATACATTGTGCTTTAACTATATGTCCTACCTCCCCCAAATAAAACATAAAAAATGAAAGATGGATGTGTCCTCTTTCCCAACCTGCCTCCCTTTCTCCCCCAAAACAAAAACAGTGGAATGTATGTTTTTTCTCATTCGCTCACTTTTTCCAACTCTTGACACCACTTTGACATTGGATCTGTGAGTCTCTCTCCAATAACCTAAAAGGGAGAGACGCATGTGTTTTAAAATATGAATGGTATAAGGCAGCGGCTCTTAGCCTGGGTTCCTCTGAAGCCAGAAGATCCGCAACACTTTAACAGTGTTTAACAACTGTTAAGAAAATAAAGTAATTTTAGCAGATTAATCTATACTACTATTATAAAGATAGAACTTGCACCTTTTGGCCAGGTAAACTCGGGAACCACAGCGCCAATCTACACACCCGATACATCTATGAAAATGTCAGGGTGTGTAGATGGACATAGGCTATATAAATAAAAAAAAAAAAGTAAATTAAAAAAATTAAGTTTGTAAACAAAGTAGTCCCCTGAAAGTAGCGCCAGCCGGGACCTAGCGCTGGCCGCGACGCGACGTGCGTGATGACGACGAAGGAGGAGGGCGGTGCAGTGACGAGTGGCTGTGCAGTGAGCAGCGGCGGCACAGGTAAGGAAAGGGAAAGTGAGACTGTGTGATGCAGGGGGAGGCAAGAAGGAGGCAGCAGTAAATGAAAATATCGGAGCGCGAGTGAGTCGGGGCGGGAGGGGGATGCGAGTGAGTCTGGGCGGGAGGGGGGCGTGAGTGATTCGGGGCGGGAGGGGGGCGCGAGTGAGTCGGGCGGGAGTGAGTCGGGGCAGGAGGGGGGCGCGAGTGAGTCGGGGCGGGAGGGGGGCGCGAGTGAGTCGGGGCGGGAGGGGGGCGCGAGTGAGTCGGGCGGGAGGGAGTCGGTGCGGGAGGGGGTCGGGGCGGGAGCGGATGTACTTCCCCCAGCCCCTTTCTGCCCCAGGCAACGCTGGGCGGTCTGCTAGTAAAGTATATAAACATAAAAAAGCAAAATATAAATTGAACATTTTGAAACACGTTGTAAATATGAAGGAATTTTAAATTGGAAGGTACAAATTTGCTTTTTATGCATAGCTTGATTTGTGGGAGAGTCTTCAAATACATGCACTGATATGTGTTGACAAAAAGAGAGCATGCTTTATAAGCAATAAAGAAAAAAGAGATAGACTAGCATATCGCTTCATCTTTTAGAAATAAATCAAAATATTTAAAATCTCCAACCATCTAGCCAAAACTAGAATTCCAATGTTTGCATTTTTCGTTTATGAATTAAATAATGTGATGTAAATTGAATATTTGTTTGATGTACATTTATTTCTGTATTTTGTATATTGTCTTGAGGTTCAAATCATAGAAATTTCGTAGGAAGTGGTCTTTTGCTCTCAGTATTGGTTCATTCCGACCCACAGAAATCAAAAGATTAAAAAACTCTTAATTTATCATCAGCTTGTTACAGAACCCTTAGAGCTCAAAGCATGGTAATTTCTGCCTTTGATTACCTTGCCATGGAGAGTGAATGGGCTGTTCTAAAAATACACTTGAATTGAGCTGAGAGGGACACTTTGTGTTACAGTGATGCTGAATGCAGCAGTGTTAGACACTGGGTTCCTGGTTTACTGGGATGTGAGCCTGGTCAATCAGTAACCACAATCCCAGTTAAGGCAAGCACCAGCAACCCCCAAATTAACCTGTGCTCACACTCAGGTAGATTGGCACAGAGCAGTCAGGCTTAATTTGAAGACAATGTTTTACGTATTTGTATTAAAACTGTAAAAACACAACCCAAAAAGATCCCACACCAGTTTAGAAAAAAAATACAAAATCATTAATAAATACAAAAAGACCAAAACAACAAACATCCAATCTGTAGAACTTGAGTTATGAATTTAAAAACAATAAACTATAAAATAGCGCTTAGAAGCAATAAGCCCTCAATTGGGTTAGCTGGTCGCACCGGACCGGGACAAGGTCAAGGTTTTAGGCCAACCTTTGATGGGGCTCGGGCCACATAAAGGGACCAGGATTTAGTGGCTGAACAAAAGTACCTAAGTCCTAAATGCATCAACATCAAGGATGGGTGGTGCAGACTAGGCGATGCACCGGTGTAGATCCATGCAACAGCAGTGGTGCACTGGTCCTGATCCTCCCAGTGGCGACAAGGCATCTGCTCTGATGAAAGGGGTTTTTCACTGTGGAAGTTTGTTGTCATCATCAAGGCTGTCATCAAAGGGGATGCGAGGACCTTGAGCCAGGTAGAGAATCACACAGTGGTGTTTCCAGAGAGGGTGTGTTGGGGCTGATTCAGGTAGCAGAGGCAATGTGCCTCTTCTGATCCGCACTGCAGAGGCCATGCATCAGTACAATCTACACAGTAAAATTGATGCGCCGGCTCTGAGCCATGCAATGGCAGCAGTGCTTTGGGGCAGCAGAGGATGCTTTAGTTCTTCTGGAGCAAGCACCCTAGGCCCACTTCCAAAAGTTCAGGACTGGTGTGGCACCACTTGGCAGAGCAGACTCACAGATGACCGAGTCCAGGTTCAGAAGTCGAGTGGTTGGAAGTCTTTTATGTTCCTGAGACTTGAGATCAGGAGGCCAGTCAACTGGCCCTTCAAGTCACTCTAGGTTCTAGATACAAGAGATGCAGGTCCATTCTTTCTCTCCCGGGCAAGGAGGATAACAGGCAATATTTAAGCACAGCAGGGCAGTATTTCTTCCGGAGAAACAGTTCAGCAGAGTGGCAGTCCTTCAGCAGTATAGCAGTCTTTATTCCTGGCAGACTATCACGGTTTCAGAAGTGTACAGAAGTGGTAGGGTTGGAGATCCGGTTTATGTTCCCAGTGGTGCTTTTGAAGTGGGGGAGACCTCAAAGAGATGCATTTTAAGTGCACAGATGTCCTCCCTGACCACCCTGACTCCAAACTCACTACAGGGAGATATGCCATCCTTTGTTTATGAACAAGACACAACCTATTTAGATGTAAGTAAAGCTGTGCCCAGGTCCCTTCTCCAATCCTGCCAGAATGGCCCATCAGGTCATACCTTAGCTCCCATTGTGAGTGGCTTTCTGGGGGGAAAACACAAAGCCCAGCTGTCACCCAACCCAGACATGGAATCAGAGACAGGCTGCAGACATACAGGGCTAAAAGCAGGAAAATTCCTACTTTCTAATAGTGGCATATTGAAAATTGTAATGACAAATCCGATCTTCCCATTAATGAGGACATTTCATTGCCCTTCCATAGGCACCAAACATAACCGATCTGCTTCTCCTCAAGTGGGAGTTACAGTTTATTACATGTAATAAGAAATCCTGAATGCTATTTTATGGGACGGGTAGGCCTCACAGTAGTGAAAAATTAATTTGGGAGTTTTTCATTACCAGGGCAGGAAAAACTCAAAAGTCCATGTACAACCTATTAAGGATCAAAAACTCCAAATATAGCGTGACACCCTCGACTGGTGCATGAAACAATCTTCTTGGCGCACCTATAGCTAATGTCAGTCTCACCAGCTACTGCTATACTCCCTCCGGGTAAAATAAGGCAATTCCAAGAATTGGACAAGGTAGGCTCAGTCACGTGATGTGACATGCTGCATAATTTACTACCTCGTCTCACCCTGGTCAGTTGGTACTACCAGGGGGACTTGACCTCAGGGTGGGACTAACCTGAAGGAGTTCTTAGAAATGACTTAATTTTTTCCAGGTAAAACTTGTATCCAGCTCAATGAGTTCTTGTTCAGGTGGAGCCAAACCCTATGGGATACTCTGGTACATACCCACCCAAAGAAAAAACAGAGACCCAAATGAGGCTATGGGACACCCCAGCACTGACGGGCATCAACATTGTGACTGCTGTGGGGTAAGTAAATTCACAAAGAAATAAAAATATGTAGACTTATGCCTGGCTACCCCTTGGACTTTGAAACACTTGACAAATTGTAACTCTAGTCATGTGGTATATGTCCTTAATTGCCCATGCGGGCTCATGTACGTTGGGACGACTACTAGGAAAATATGTGTCAGCATAAGAGAGCATATGAGTACAATAAGATGCACAAGAGATAATACAAAACTGACCCTACATCGACCAACAACACATGTGGATGATACTGAATGATTCATAATAAAAAAATTAGCACAGAAGCATGCATACATGAGCAAAGCACTGCTAAAATATGAGCAGAGCTGGGTAATTCGCCTCCACATGGGCAGTCGCAGCCTGAATTATGATATTCCATCGAGAGCTCTGGGTAAATAAACAAGTTTTAATAGAGAGTCCCAGAATTGGGCCTCCATAGGCCATTTCAAGTGGCGTTAGTGTCTTTTATAAAAACTTGAGCTAATACTATTGTGTATACTCTCAGCTTTGATTTAACACAAGGCCTTCTGCCCAGAGCATACACGATTAATGGCCCTATTTGCCCCTTCTAATCACTGGCTATTTGACAGCTTTTGGTACCTCCATTGGCATATGAATGCTATATATATATTTTTTTCTCACTTGGACATATAAAGCACCATTTGTTTCTAAAAAGACTCCAACTCCCAGCATCATCTTAAAAGAAGGGAATTCCATTTCTGGCTTCATGGAGACGAACCATGTGTACTATTACATGGCCATGCCAGCTACTGTATTGGGAGTGAGGAGGAAGGTTCCTTCTCTACTGATCTAGCACACTCCTGGGCTCCTAACACTAGAGGGGGAGGGGGTTCTGGTTGAAGTCACGTGTACGGTCCCATGATATGGGATCAAACAATCCTGTTTACGGTTTGCAGTAACCGGAACATGTCGGCTCCTGGGGGTTGGATCCAACTTGGTCCAGCTCTGTGGATGCTATCTCTACATGCCAAAAACAAATGGTGACTATTCGTGAGTGAGAAATGGAAAATTTGCAGAAAGGGGAGCCACCCTTTTCTTGCCTTTAAATCTAGTCCTTTGGTCCACTTGGCCAGGAGTATGACTCATTACATCGCATAGCAATACCACGCATGCCATTACAACGCCGTATGCAATGTCAATCACTACGAGATACCATTAGAACGCAAAATTTTACCACGACTATACATTTACCACGCATGCCATTACAACTCAAAGGCATGCGTGGTAAAGTAATACTCATGGTAAACGTTTGCAAGGTAAATGACTTCACTCTACCCTACCCTAAACCCTAATGTAGTCCCACTGCATGAGCCTCCCCGACCCCCAGACTTCTCCCTACAATAACACTACGCTACCCTGCACGACCCCCAACATTACCCTAAAACCAAAAAAACTACCCTACACTACACACATACCACAACACTACCCTAAATCCTAAAACACTACCCCCAGCACGCCCCTCCCCGCCCCTCAATCAGGTCCCTACACTGAAACACTACCCTGCACGATCCCCCAACACTACTCTAAACCCCAAAACACTACTCTACACAAACACCACAACACTACCTAAAACACTACTCCCAGCATAACCCTACCCCTACCCCCAGTCCCGTCCCTATGTTGAAACACTACCCTACACGACCCCCAACACTACCCTAAACACCAAAACACTACCCTAAACACCAAAACATTACTCTAAACCACTACCCCCAGCACGATCCTCCCCCTACCCCCAGTTCGGTACCTACACTCTAATACTACCCTGCATTA
This sequence comes from Lissotriton vulgaris, assembly GCF_964263255.1. Classification (NCBI taxonomy): domain Eukaryota; kingdom Metazoa; phylum Chordata; class Amphibia; order Caudata; family Salamandridae; genus Lissotriton; species Lissotriton vulgaris. Next base: position 173,492 of record NW_028249665.1, on the reverse strand, counting down.
CCCCCAGACACTACCCTGAATCCTAAAAGACAACCCCACACTACACAAACATTACAACACTACTTTGAACTACCCTAAAACCTAAAAAATAACCCCTAGACCAATCCCTCTTACCTCTCTTTCCTCGTGGTTCCTCTCTCCTGGTTCCTGCTTCATGTCCTGCATGGTACACGTCATTGTGAGGAAACGGAACAGCCTCAGTTTCCTCACAACGATGTGGATAGCCATTACATCGCATGCATTGTAAAAACGTATGCGACGTAATGGTATGCGCACTAATTGCTACGCATTTACAGCGCATGCGTTGTAACACATGCGAAGTAATGACTTGCGGAGTAACGGCCTCATTATAATGGCTGTTTACCCTTGGCCAGTACCAGTCCGTTGTTCTATGGGGCAGGTTAGGACCAACACGGGCGCTCTACATTGATGCAGTAAGTTATCTGGGATAACAGCATTCATAGAACATGTATGCTTAACAGGATATTTCATATTGCATACTATATTACCTGGTAGTTTTAGCAGCTAACATAGGGTAGTATAATGTGCTTTCTCATTTGTTTGTTACCATTTCTTTCTCTCGCCCTCCATTTGTATTCTTGAATGGGATCACACCCATAGAGTGTTTGACACTATGAGGTGTGCACCCCAAACAGACCATGAGGCAATGACCTTTCCTCATTAGGTAATGAAAATTGTGTTTGGGATTATATATGGTGTCCCTGCAGTCAATTGTGCTTTCACAATCGCATCTGTGGTTTGAATGATTGCATTTCCATTACTGGTCATGTTTGTTACTGTTTTCAAGTTTTATGTCAGAAACTGTCAGTGTGCAGATAAATGATGTTAACATAATGGTAAGTTTGCCATTATGGGCTGTGTTATATGTCTCTTTACACCACTGTTGATACATATGTGTTTGTTTATCTCCCCATTTGACAGGGTTAATGTGCCTGATGCTACTCTAAGGGAGAGGGAGGTCCTCTCTTAATAGGTTCTTTGGTTCTCTGCACTATTAGTTCATTGGTGAGTGTTACAAATGGGTGTATCTAGTTGGCAATGGTTTGCACCTTTTTCCAAGTCGGGAGAACTACTTCCTAGTCAGGCTAAGGGGGAGACACTTCTAAAATAACCCTTGCTCACCCCCTTGGTAGCTTGGCACAGGCATACACACTTATCTAAGCGGCAGTGTGTAAAGCATTTGAGCATGCATACAGTAACACAAAGAAAACACTACAAATGGACAGCACACCAGTTTAGAAAAATAAGCCAAACTTTATCTGAACTCACAAGACCAAAAACGACACAAATCCAACATACAATACTGCAAAAATAGTTATTTTGCATGATAACCTTTAAATTGCAGAAATAGTCAAAAAACACAGTTCTTCTGAGTCGGTAGTTCCATCCGGGGCTACCACGATACTGAAAATGACAGAGTCTGACAATTCCAGCAGACTGCGTCGGTACGGGTGAGCTAAAGCATTGACAGACTCATAAACAGTACCTTCCTTTTCGGCCCAACGCGCTGGTGTGAGTCGGGCGGGTCAACCGTCACAGCTGTGTTGCAAAATGGAAGCGGTATAGTGTGCCGTGCCCTTGCAATGTGGTGCATGCAGGGCCTCAGTGATGATCATCTAGATGGCGTCGATGAGGCCAAGGCTTATGGTGCAGGGTGAGGTGGTGCTCGATGCAGGGCTGGAAGGTTGCAGTGCAGGCGACGTAGCCGGTCGATGTTCGGGTCGGGTAGCGATGGTGACGCCGGGGCAGGGTGAAATGAGGCAGTGCCGAATGTGGTGCCCACAGGATGTGGTACAAGCATGAGCTTGTGATGATCATCAAGATGGCATCAGTGAAACCAAGGATGCGGTGTGAAGTGCGGTGGTGCCTTCTGCGGGGCATTCAGGACACGGGACCATGCGACGGACTCAGTGACAGAATCGGTTGCCCTTTTCTTCTTCCACTACTGAAAGCAGCGGTCCCAGAGACGGTGCCCAGGAGGATGGTGAGGACTTTGCTGTTCCTGAGACCTCTTGAACAGGGGGCAAGCTCAACTTCCAAGCCCTTGGAAATTCTTTCTCAAGCAGAATACACACACAGTTCCTCTCCTTGGCAGAAACAGCTACTGTAGGCTAACCTCAGACAGCCCACAGCAAAGAGCAGTACTCTTCCTCCAGTTTCTTCCAGCTCTTCTCCTTGGCAGAGGCTCCTTAAGTGATCTTAAGTTCAGGGGTCTGGACCCCACTTTTTATTGTACAACAACCTTTGTTCTCTGGAAGCAGAGAAGCTCTTTCCCCAGTCAAAACCAGTTCTGTCCTCCCTGGTGCAACCTCCTGGCAGTGGGTGGCGACAGCATTGTCCAAGACAGACCAGTGCCATTCATGTGTGAAAGAAATCTCCTTCCCTACTCTTAATGCAGCCCAGGTCTATTCAGCTCAGCCATGACTCACCCTGGAAAGGCAGGACACACCTCACCCCCCCAAGTGCCTGTCTAAACAGAATACATATCCCCAACTCCTGTCACTCCAAAGCCAGACAATCAATACACAAACCTAGCAGAGGCACACCAGATGGCTATGCAAGAAAATACCTACTTTCTATAAGTGGTGTTTTCAAACTCAGAATTTAAAAATCATCCTTACTAAAAGATTTCTCTTTATAGTCCATCTTGTTCCCATAGGCAGTTATACTTATAAAATGATATAAGTATACTCCCCATTCGATCCTATGGGACAGATAGCCTTTCAATAGTGAAAAACGAAATTGACAATATTTTACTGTCAGGACGTGACACACATATCAGGCCATGTGCTACCTTCCACTTCCAATGCATCCTGCCACAGGGATACCTTGGGCCTACTTTAGAGGTGACTCACATGTAAGAAACAGGAAGGTTAGGGCCTGGCAAGTGGGTGCACTTGCCAGGTTGACGTGGCAGTATCTGACTGCAAACAGACACTGCAGTGGCAGGTCTGAGTTACATTTAGAGGCTGCCCATGTGGTTGGCACAATCAGTGTTGCCGGCCCACTAGCAGCATTTGATTTACAGGCCCTGGGCACACAGAGTCCACTGTACTAGAGAGTTACCAGTAAATTAAATAAGCCAATCATGGAATCACCAATCCATAAATACAATTTACAGACAGAGTATATGCACTTTAGCACTAATCAGCAGTGGTAAAGTGCCCAGAGTCATAAAATCAACAAAAACGGGGTCTAAAACAAGAAACCAAAAAGCTAAAAGTCTGGGGATAAATCTGCAGGTAAAGCCAGGTCTAACAGTGGGTCAGTAGACCAGACCTTGATCAATGCCTGAGACCACCTAACTCAAATGAAAGGGCAGAAACATGTTGGCTAGTTCAGTCATTCGCATCTAAGGGTCATAGTAACCATATACGTCCTTTGACAACACTTTATGGGTTTAAAGAAGCCTAGGATACTTTGTGGTCTGTCCTACAGCGTTTTTACTCTGTGAGCAGAAAAAAATAAATAAATAAGAACACCCTCAGGCCAGCCCGCCCTGAGATCGAATCCACCCTAGTAGTACCACCTCTCTAGGGTGGGACGAGGCAACAAATGATACAACATGTCACATTACGTGAGTGAGCCTATCTCGTCTAATTCTTGGAATTGCCTTGTTTAACTAGGAGGGGGCGTAGGTGGTAATACTGACATTAGCTTTAAGTGTTGCAAGAAAATCGTTCCATGCACCAGTAGACAGTGTCTCACTAATGTTTGTGTTTTGATGGATTCTCTAAGGCCTGCGTGAACCCAGTAGTGTATTTTTCTCTCTCTGCATGTTATACACTACCTATTAAGTAAGCAGCCCCCTCACCAATGCGCTAACTAGGGCACAATTGTAATAAAAGGGAAGTTTCATGTTTGGCAAGTGGTTTTAAATGTCAAGTCAACATGGCATTGTGACACTGCATTCAGGCTGCAATGGCAGGCCTGGGACAGCTTTTAAGGTGCTACATAAGTGGGTAGCACAATAAGTGGTACAGGCCCACTGGTAGCATTTAATTTGCATGCTCTTGGTATGTGGTATACCACTCTGCAAGGAATTTACATTTACACGTAAATTAAATATGCCAATTATCTATATGTCAATCAAATCACGTTTAGGAGAGTTCATACAAGCACTTTAGCACTGGTTAGCAACTAAGGCCAACACAACAAAAAATCCAGTAAAATTGGAGGCAAGCTGGCAAAAGGTTCAGGGGAAGAATATCTTAAGGCTGGCATGTTTAACAATCGGAAACTAAGCCCAGGTACTACACACACACTTCTAGGAGGCCCCAGACCCAACTTGCAACCCAGGAAAACATTACCTAGCAGTGCAACACCCCACTCATACCTCCATAGATATTCCCATGGGTGTTTGGGATTTATTAAAAAAAGGTTTGGGGTTTTGCTCATGTTTGTTAACAGCCCAACATTCTGTTGGAATATATTTGTAAGCTTACTGTGTTACTTTGACACATTTATCTATACTGGTCAGTGAACTCGTACTTAGGACTCACTTTGTGATTAATATAAGTGCAGCCACGGCCCGGGCAGATAGGAGCGGTGAGTCCTGCGAGGGGGGGGGGGGGGGGGGGGGTGATGGGGTCGGGGGTCGGGAAAATTAAATAAATAAATACTTTTTTCTTGTCACCACTCGGCTCCACCATTCCTGCCTGCACGGGCCGCGGCTGTATAAGTGTTTGAGAGAAACATATATTTTTCCTGAGAAAGCTGAGGTATGAATGGTTTGTAACTGCTCCCAAGAGCAAGTCAAGTCTTTGCGAGTGCTTTTAAAAAAAATCAATTCCTCCTCTGCAACCCTCCCGTGCCTACCCCATTGTCCTAATGAGTGCTACTGAGAAAATGTCTGCTGGATGCGTACACCTCAAGGATGTTTTTAGCATTTCTCCCAACCTGGTCAAAAGGTCATTACATGCCTGTTTTTTCGAACAGTGTCAATTGTCGCAGAAGAGCCTCTGCACTTTTCCTATTATTATTGGAGTTATCTTAAATTTATCTTGAAAGGAGTGTATTTTCTTGGAAACAGCTGAAATGAGAAAAAAAATATTTAGAGAGAAGCCAGACATTTCTCAGAAAAAGTCCTACATAAGAAATGCACTTAGATTTGCAGGACAGGCACTGCCTGCTCTTTGCTGCAGTAAGCAAATACGCTAACTAGCAAGCAGCAGTGACTCTGAAAGATATGATCAATGACTGGTAATCAATACATCATTGACCCTCGAGTCATAAGGTCAAAGCGCATGGCGTGTGCTCGGAGTCTCTGTATCAAGCATGACACACACAACATTTCCCGTGCTTTTACAATTTCTTGGTAACTTATAGATTTGTCTTTCTCTTCCCCTCTGTCTTAGTTGCAGAGCATCCTGTCAGATCAACTTCTATGTTTCTGTTTAGAATGGAAATCAATATTCTCTGACTTCTTAATAACCCATTTAACAAATGTTTTTGTCGGAATAAATGTGTGTTTTTTAACATTATGAGGGAATGAGAAACAACAGCCTTGCTGAGTTAACTGTCATTTTTGGAGAAGTGGTTTTCTGAGTTTCAGACAGGGAATATTTGCTTACATTGTATATCAGTTTATCGAGATCAGCAATATTGGCCTGCAATAATATAACATCCGCTATATCGCCTACCACTACTCACAATGGAGTGGTGTGGCTCACTGGTTAGAGGCGGTAGACCCGACAGCAGAGGACGGCCCGGGACCAGGGTTCAATTCCCGTCGTGGACCAGGGTCAGCGGACTCGATAATTCTCACCTCGGTGCCTATTCTAACCAGGGATCACACTCGGCAACTCTGGGCATTAGCTTGCTTCATCTCTACAACGGGCCACCACATACGCCGGGGATGCCTGGTTTCACCTTGGAGATAACAACAAAAAGGAAGGGAGTTAGAGGAACTGTAGCTAGGCTCGACCTCCAAATACTAAAGTTAAACAAATGGTCTCTGTTTCCAGATTCCTAAGAGCCTTGCTAATTTTTATAGATAACAACCAACACACACTGGGGTCGATTGTGGAAACATGATATTGTGTACAAAAAAGGAGAAATTGCTCCTTTTTTTAGGTGTCCCCTCACTCACCAGGGTTGCCCCACGGTGACATGCTTCATCATTGGGGCCATCCCAGTCCTCTACGGGCTGGGGCGTGCTGCGACTTGCGACAGTTACGTAGGAGCACTTTTTTAGACTATGTGTGGTGCATGTGTATTTGAGGAGTGGACTATGTGATGTGTGTTAAAAATACCTGCCCAGTAGGTTCACAATAAACTTTATTCTTGCCTCTAGGTGGTAATATTAAAAACGGGGTGGAAAGATAGGGTGCCCTAAACGTAATGTGTCAAGGTGTACCTATCAACTCCTATCGTCGACTTGTTTCGTGCATACCCCAAGCACTTTTTCGGGACTACACAGGGACCAGCCTTGTGTTCGCCACTCCTTAGCTCTTCAATGAGTTATTGGTAAATAAGATTAGAATTTAAAGTTAACCTGCAGCAAACTATATTAAGTGCATGCAATAATACCTACGTATTTGTTCCAAAACACGTGGTTCCTGAAAAATAAAAGACAACTTGAAAAGTCACGGGGTGAATTACCCCAAATCTTATCACACATAGTTCACAAGGTGGAGATGTAGAAGAAAAACGTGATGATTTTCTGTGATTTTTAAACGGACATTTTGACCGTGGTTGTATCCATGCACAAAACTTGTTTCATTTCGTGCATCGTAAAGTGATAAAAACACCTCTCTTAGTGACACACCCAGACATTCATCTGTCATACACACTCATACATACATTTCATGAGACTTAACTGGGCCCCATGGATTCGGAGGGGTTCGGTATCCTAGCAGCTCTGGTGAGAAAACGGGAGAAATTGGATTTTGTAAATAGCAGAGCATCGGGTCGATTAGCGATGGTAAACTGACCCGTTGGATGGCCATCGTTTCCCCGATTTGACTTACTTGTGCACCGGATACCTCCCGCTTATAGGCACCTACTTGTGTCCCTCCGGTCCGGATGTTATCGGACCGAGGGTTTCTGGTCTGTTTTAAAGGAAGTTCCCGATCCCGGTTTGCTGACGCATCCGTGACTACGCTCATTGGGTAACTAGAGCGTATAGTTCAGCATCTAAGCTCGCGGGTGGAGGCCATCTTGAGTGTGACGCTTCCTTGTTCGTAATTTCAAGTGCTCATGAATAGTATTAAACGGCATTATTTACGCCCCAGAATCAATTTTAGGTGTTCCAGATGGTGTATACTACAATGTCAGACATTTCTTTTTTACAAAAAATTTTTAAAAAAAGTTTCTTGAAAAAGGTATGTAGATGATCCAAATTGGATTTTGTTCTACCCTCTTGATTAATGGCAGTATATTTAAATAATTCTCGAGGCTGGAGTATTAATTACTCCCAAAGTCAAAACAGACCCTCAGTGCTTCTAGGTACTCTTGGGTTGGTGATGGTATATTCTCAGGTATTCATTAATGGGTTTTTTCAAACACCATTAGCATGTATCCACACTTGTTTTAGTTTAGTTTGGTCTATTTCATTACAGGTACAGTTTGATTCCTCAAAAAGGATTTTCATGTTTAGGTGAATTGCCCCCATGGGATATCATCATTTAATCCCACTATGTGGGAGCGGAGTCTGAACACCCAGCGTTGTTCTTTTTCAAGTAATTTCTTTTCCATTTCTGCATGGAGTTGTTGGGTTTCCAAAACCACCCACCGCATGTCATTAGGCGTATGTCCCTTTTCTAGAAAATGTGTAGTCATTTTTGTATTCGAGTGTTTGCACCTGAAATTGCTGCGGTGTTCCACCATCCTCGTGTTCACCTTCCTTGTTGTCATCCCTATATAGTGCAAGTTGCACACACATGTGATCATGTACACGACCCCTGATGTATTGCAATTGGAAAAGGATTTCAGATTCCAGGCCAGTGTTACATGTCACCTGTTTGGTTGTATCGGTTAGGAGGCATACGCTGCAATTGGAACATGGGTGGTGTCCCAATGGCAATGGATGTAAGCGTTTAATCGGACCTTCCACATTCTTTGGACGTGTGTGGACTACCAAATCTTTCAGGTTTTTTCCTTTCCGGTGACTGAACATTGGTTGGGTGATGTTCAGACCTCCACTGTTCAACGTTTGCCAATGTTTTTTTACAATCTTTGTTACTTGCTGTGAGGCTACAGTATAGGTAGTGATGCAGATAGGTCTTCTTTCAGAGGTATCTGCAGGTAATTCTCTAGGTTTTGACTCTAGGAGTGCATCTCTATTATTATTCGATGCTCTTTTTTTGGCCTTTGAGACAATCTTTTGTGGATATTGTCTTTGGTATAGTTTTGTACACAGTTCTTTGGCCTGCACCTCGTAATCACATTTCTCTGAGCAATTCCTCCTTAGTCGTAGAAACTGTCCAAAGGGCAGATTTTCCCGGAGTTGTCGCGGGTGAAAGCTTTCAAAGCTTAATAGACAGTTCCTCGACGTTGGTTTGAAATGTGTTGTGGTTGTCAGTATTCCTCTCTCAGCTTTGATATTTAAGTCAAGAAAGACTAATTGTTCTCTACTCATTGTAGAGGTAAATTTTAGAAAGGGGTCTTGTAAGTTCAGCCAGTCCAGGAAGGAGTTTGCATCCTGCTCATTGCCATTCCAGATGAGGATGACATCGTCAATATAACGTCTCCACATCTGGATCTTTGTGGAGAAGGGGTTGTCTGTGCTTAGGATTCTTTTCTTCTCTAGCCAGTGGACATATAGTCCCGCCACGCTCGGCGCGAATGTGCTTCCCATGCTAGTTCCATGGGTCTGTCTATACATTGTTTGTTGGAAAAGGAAGAAGTTTTCGGTCAATGCGAGGCGGCAGCATTCTAACACCACATGTCTTGGTGTTTTATATTCCCACTCGTTCTCAAATAGGATGTCCTCCAGAATTTGTAGTGTTTCCCTATGGGGCAAGCTCGTATAGAGGCTCTCCACGTCGAGTCCAATCAATATCTGTGTGGAGGGATCGAAAGTGAGGTCTTTTATGAGGCACAAAACTGATTTGGTGTCTTGTAAGTATGTCTCTGTTTTCTGTACTAGCGGTCTTAAGAAAGCGTCTGCAAACTTAGACAGCGGCTCTAGAATCGACCCGATCCCAGAGACGATAGGTCTCCCGGGTGGTTTTACTAGTCTTTTATGGATCTTTGGAATCGTATAAAAATACGGAGTTCTTGGGTGTTTATTGTCCAGAAAGTCTGCTTACTTTTTGGGTAGCCAGTCGTTGATCAGACACTCTTCCACCATTCCTGCAATTTCAATTCTCAGGCGTTCTGTTGGATCCACCCTAAGGATCTCATAATTCCGTTGGTCGGCTAGTAATCTTAGACACTCATTCTCATAATCTGTTGAATTTTGTATCACAATTGCTCCGCCCTTATCGGCTGGTTTTATTGTAATGCTTGTGTCATTTGCCAATTCATGTATAGCCTCCTTCTCAGTTTTACTAGTATTGTAAAATGTTTTCAATGACCCGGTGTCCAGGCCCATCACATCCTTCAGGATAGCTTTTTCAAATGCCAGTAGTTCCACTGGTAAACTGGTGGCTGGGGGGGTGAATGAGGATTTCTTCTTCAGTCCTGTGTCACTCACAGCTCCCGCTGGTTGCGGTTTGTCTTTAAAATAGACTTGTAGTTTTATATTGCGAACAAACTTCTTCAACTCACAATATAACTTGAATTTATCCAAGTTTGTAGTAGGGACAAAACCTAGACTTTTTTCTAACACCCTGTTTTGGTCTGGTGTTAAGACTTTATCCGAGAGGTTCACCACTAGGCTCAGATGTTGCTGGTTGACGGTGTTGTCACCTGTCCTTGGCTCCTCGTGTGCGTTCTGCTGGTTTCCAGTGGTTGTGCCCATTGCACTTGCTGTCCTCTGGTCTTTCCTCGTCCTGGTCTCTTGCCTCTCCCTAAAAAAGGCTGCTGTGGCATCCCTTGCATCTGGGTGTTATCCCAAAATGGAAAAGGTTGCTGCGGGTATGTTGTTGAAAACGAGGATGGCCATAGAAAAACTGCGGTGGTGGGCCCTGATAGAGTTGCCAGAAATTTCCTCTATTTTTTGTCCTCCCTGATCTGCCTCGTCTATTCTTAGGCTGGTTTCGGTTGTAACCTGTGTCCGAAGAATCAGATCCTGAGTCTGAGCCCCCACTATCCGTGCTGTAGCCTGAATTTCTTCCAGTAGGTACATACTCCGCCTTAATGTATGGATATACTTTCTCGTGTGAAAAAGATTTCTTGTCTTTGTGAAATTTTACGTATTTCGTATCTTTCAGTGATATTTCGAATTCAGTCATTGACTTGTTCAATTCATCCAATCTTTTTTTGAGTTCAGCTGGTGATTGGTAAGATTTCAGTTTAATTTCAAGATCCTGGATCTCCACCTTCAGTGTCTCTGCTCGGCGTGCTGCAATTTTTACAATTAGGACTAGCCAGTTCCTGGTGCAATGCCAGCTGATTAATGACCAGTCTTTTTTGAAAACAAGATCATCTTGAAAGATGAACGGCTCATTGATTACTATTAGGCCCCGCGGTGCTGCGTTGGCCCTATGGTATTCGCTCATCATGATTCCATGTATTATGGTCTTCACTAGGTTGCGTTTTAGTTCTGTTAGTTCATCCCAACATTGTTGGGCCTCACTAGTGTCTTTGTAAGTCGTACTTGAATGGGGGAGCATGGAGGCTATTATCCTATCTGCCTCATCTTCTGTAAAAGAAAGTCCTGTAATTTCAGCCATTTTGATCTCTCTATTGGTTGGTACCGGTGTGTAAACTAGAATGTGGGTCTGTGTCACTGTGTAGGTGTGTTAGAAGACTCCCGCAGCTGCGCGCTGCAACGTGTCAACAAAAAGGAAGGGAGTTAGAGGAACTGTAGCTAGGCTCGCCCTCCAAATAATAAAGTTAAACAAATGGTCTCTGTTTCCAGATTCCTAAGAGCCTTGCTAATTTTTATAGATAACAACCAACACACACTGGGGTCGATTGTGGAAACATGATATTGTGTACAAAAAAGGAGAAATTGCTCCTTTTTTAGGTGTCCCCTCACTCACCAGGGTTGCCCCACGGTGACATGCTTCATCATTGGGGCCATCCCAGTCCTCTACGGGCTGGGGCGTGCTGCGACTTGCGACAGTTACGTAGGAGCACTTTTTTAGACTATGTGTGGTGCATGTGTATTTGAGGAGTGGACTATGTGATGTGTGTTAAAAATACCTGCCCAGTAGGTTCACAATAAACTTTATTTTTGCCTCTAGGTGGTAATATTAAAAACGGGGTGGAAAGATAGGGTGCCCTAAACATAATGTGTCAAGGTGTACCTATCAACTCCTATCGTCGACATGTTTCGTGCATACCCCAAGCACTTCTTCGGGACTACACAGGGACGAGCCCTGTGTTCACCACTCCTTAGCTCTTCAATGAGTTATTGGTAAATAAGATTAGAATTTAAAGTTAACCTGCAGCAAACTATATTAAGTGCATGCAATAATACCTACGTATTTGTTCCAAAACACGTGGTTCCTGAAAAATAAAAGACAACTTGAAAAGTCACGGGGTGAATTACCCCAAATCTTATCACACATAGTTCACAAGGTGGAGATGTAGAAGAAAAACGTGAGGATTTTCTGTGATTTTTAAACGGATATTTTGACCGTGGTTGTATCCATGCACAAAACGTGTTCCATTTCGTGCATCGTAAAGTGATAAAAACACCTCTCTTAGTGAAACACCCAGACATTCATCTGTCATACACACTCATACATACATTTCATGAGACTTAACTGGGCCCCATGGATTCGGAGGGGTTCGGTATCCTAGCAGCTCTGGTGAGAAAACGGGAGAAATTGGATTTTGTAAATAGCAGAGCATCGGGTCGATTAGCGATGGTAAACTGACCCGTTGGATGGCCATCGTTTCCCCGATTTGACTTACTTGTGCACCAGATACCTCCCGCTTATAGGCACCTACTTGTGTCCCTCCGGTCCGGATGTTATCGGACCGAGGGTTTCTGGTCTGTTTTAAAGGAAGTTCCCGATCCCGGTTTGCTGACGCATCCGTGACTACGCTCATTGGGAAACTAGAGCGTATAGTTCAGCATCTAAGCTCGCGGGTGGCGGCCATCTTGAGTGTGACGCTTCCTTGTTCGTAATTTCAAGTGCTCATGAATAGTATTAAACGGCATTATTTACGCCCCAGAATAAATTTTAGGTGTTCCAGATGGTATATACTACAATGTCAGACATTTCTTTTTTACAAAAAAATGTTTAAAAAAGTTTCTTGAAAAAGGTATGTAGATGATCCAAATTGGATTTTGTTCTACCCTCTTGATTAATGGCAGTATATTTAAATAATTCTCGAGGCTGGAGTATTAATTACTCCCAAAGTCAAAACAGACCCTCAGTGCTTCTAGGTACTCTTGGGTTGGTGATGGTATATTCTCAGGTATTCATTAATGGGTTTTTTCAAAACACCATTAGCATGTCTCCCAAAGTCAAAACAGACCCTCAGTACTTCTAGGTACTCCTGGGTTGGTGATGGTATATTCTCAGATATTCATTAATAGGTTTTTTCAAACACCATTAGCATGTATCCACACTTGTTTTAGTTTAGTTTGGTCTATTTCATTACAGGTACAGTTTGATTCCTCAAAAAGGATTTTCATGTTTAGGTGAATTGCCCCCATGGGATATCATTATTTAATCCCACTATGTGGGAGCGGAGTCTGAACACCCAGCGTTGTTCTTTTTCAAGTAATTTCATTTCCATTTCTGCATGGGGTTGTTGGGTTTCCAAAACCACCCACCGCATGTCATTAGGCGTATGTCCCTTTTCTAGAAAATGTGTAGTCATTTTTGTATTCGAGTGTTTGCACCTAAAATTGCTGCGGTGTTCCACCATCCTCGTGTTCACCTTCCTTGTTGTCATCCCTATATAGTGCAAGTTGCACACACATGTGATCATGTACACGACCCCTGACGTATTGCAATTGGAAAAGGATTTCAGATTCCAGACCAGGCCAGTGTTACATGTCACCTGTTTGGTTGTATCGGTTAGGTGGCATACGCTGCAATTGGAACATGGGTGGTGTCCCAATGGCAATGGATGTAAGCGTTGAATCGGACCTTCCACATTCTTTGGACGTGTGTGGACTACCAAATCTTTCAGGTTTTTTCCTTTCCGGTGACTGAACATTGGTTGGGTGATGTTCAGACCTCCACTGTTCAACGTTTTCCAATGTTTTTTTACAATCTTTGTTACTTGCTGTGAGGCTACAGTATAGGTAGTGATGCAGATAGGTCTTCTTTCAGAGGTATCTGCAGGTAATTCTCTAGGTTTTGACTCTAGGAGTGCATCTCTATTATTATTCGATGTTCTTTTTTTGGCCTTTGAGACAATCTTTTGTGGATATTGTCTTTGGTATAGTTTTGTACACAGTTCTTTGGCCTGCACCTCGTAATCACATTTCTCTGAGCAATTCCTCCTTAGTCGTAGAAACTGTCCAAAGGGCAGATTTTCCCGGAGTTGTCGCAGGTGAAAGCTTTCAAAGCTTAATAGACAGTTCCTCGACGTTGGTTTGAAATGTGTTGTGGTTGTCAGTATTCCTCTTTCAGCTTTGATATTTAAGTCAAGAAAGACTAATTGTTCTCTACTCATTGTAGAGGTAAATTTTAGAAAGGGGTCTTGTAAGTTCAGCCAGTCCAGGAAGGAGTTTGCATCCTGCTCATTGCCATTCCAGATGAGGGTGACATCGTCAATATAACGTCTCCACATCTGGATCTTTGTGGAGAAGGGGTTGTCTGTGCTTAGGATTCTTTTCTTCTCTAGCCAGTGGACATATAGTCCCGCCACGCTCGGCGCGAATGTGCTTCCCATGCTAGTTCCAAGGGTCTGTCTATACATTGTTTGTTGGAAAAGGAAGAAGTTTTCGGTCAATGCGAGGCGGCAGCATTCTAACACCACATGTCTTGGTGTTTTATATTCCCACTCGTTCTCAAATAGGATGTCCTCCAGAATTTGTAGTGTTTCCCTATGGGGCAAGCTCGTATAGAGGCTCTCCACGTCGAGTCCAATCAATATCTGTGTGGAGGGATCGAAAGTGAGGTCTTTTATGAGGCACAAAACTGATTTGGTGTCTTGTAAGTATGTCTCTGTTTTCTGTACTAGCGGTCTTAAGAAAGCGTCTGCAAACTTAGACAGCGGCTCTAGAATCGATCCGATCCCAGAGACGATAGGTCTCCCGGGTGGTTTTACTAGTCTTTTATGGATCTTTGGAATCGTATAAAAATACGGAGTTCTTGGGTGTTTATTGTCCAGAAAGTCTGCTTCCTTTTTGGATAGCCAGTCGTTGATCAGACACTCTTCCACCATTCCTGCAATTTCAATTCTCAGGCGTTCTGTTGGATCCACCCTAAGGATCTCATAATTCCGTTGGTCGGCTAGTAATCTTAGACACTCATTCTCATAATCTGTTGAATTTTGTATCACAATTGCTCCGCCCTTATCGGCTGGTTTTATTGTAATGCTTGTGTCATTTGCCAATTCATGTATAGCCTCCTTCTCAGTTTTACTAGTATTGTAAAATGTTTTTAATGACCCGGTGTCCAGGTCCATCACATCCTTCAGGATAGCTTTTTCAAATGCCAGTAGTTCCACTGGTAAACTGGTGGCTGGGGGGGTGAATGAGGATTTCTTCTTCAGTCCTGTGTCACTCACAGCTCCCGCTGGTTGCGGTTTGTCTTTAAAATAGACTTGTAGTTTTATATTGCGAACAAACTCCTTCAACTCACAATATAACTTGAATTTATCCAAGTTTGTAGTAGGGACAAAACCTAGACCTTTTTCTAACACCCTGTTTTGGTCTGGTGTTAAGACTTTATCCGAGAGGTTCACCACTAGGCTCAGATGTTGCTGGTTGACGGTGTTGTCACCTGTCCTTGGCTCCTCGTGTGCGTTCTGCTGGTTTCCAGTGGTTGTGCCCATTGCACTTGCTGTCCTCTGGTCTTTCCTCGTCCTGGTCTCTTGCCTCACCCTAAAAAAGGCTGCTGTGGCATCCCTTGCATCTGGGTGTTATCCCAAAATGGAAAAGGTTGCTGCGGGTACGGTTGTTGAAAAGGAGGATGGCCATAGAAAAACTGCGGTGGTGGGCCCTGATAGGGTTGCCAGAAATTTCCTCTATTTTTTGTCCTCCCCGATCTGCCTCGTCTATTCTTAGGCTGGTTTCGGTTGTAACCTGTGTCCGAAGAATCAGATCCTGAGTCTGAGCCCCCACTATCCGTGCTGTAGCCTGAATTTCTTCCAGTAGGTACCTACTCCGCCTTAATGTATGGATATACTTTCTCGTGTGAAAAAGATTTCTTGTCTTTGTGAAATTTTACGTATTTCGTATCTTTCAGTGATATTTCGAATTCAGTCATTGACTTGTTCAATTCATCCAATCTTTTTTGAGTTCAGCTGGTGATTGGTAAGATTTCAGTTTAATTTCAAGATCCTGGATCTCCACCTTCAGTGTCTCTGCTCGGCGTGCTGCAGTTTTTACAATTAGGACTAGCCAGTCCCTAGTGCAATGCCAGCTGATTAATGACCAGTCTTTTTTGAAAACGAGATCATCTTGAAAGATGAACGGCTCATTGTTTACTATTAGGCCCCGCGGTGCTGAGTTGGCCCTATGGTATTCGCTCATCATGATTCCATGTATTATGGTCTTCACTAGGTTGCGTTTTAGTTCTGTTAGTTCATCCCAACATTGTTGGGCCTCACTAGTGTCTTTGTAAGTCATACTTGAATGGGGGAGCATGGAGGCTATTATCCTATCTTCCTCATCTTCTGTAAAAGAAAGTCCTGTAATTTCAGCCATTTTGATCTCTCTATTGGTTGGTACTGGTGTGTAAACTAGAATGTGGGTCTGTGTCACTGTGTAGGTGTGTTAGAAGACTCCCGCAGCTGCGCGCTGCAACGTGTCAACAAAAAGGAAGGGAGTTAGAGGAACTGTAGCTAGGCTCGCCCTCCAAATACTAAAGTTAAACAAATGGTCTCTGTTTCCAGATTCCTAAGAGCCTTGCTAATTTTTATAGATAACAACCAACACACACTGGGGTCGATTGTGGAAACATGATATTGTGTACAAAAAAGGAGAAACTGCTCCTTTTTTAGGTGTCCTCTCACTCACCAGGGTTGCCCCACGGTGACATGCTTCATCATTGGGGCCATCCCAGTCCTCTACGGGCTGGGGCGTGCTGCGACTTGCGACAGTTACGTAGGAGCACTTTTTTAGACTATGTGTGGTGCATGTGTATTTGAGGAGTGGACTATGTGATGTGTGTTAAAAATACCTGCCCAGTAGGTTCACAATAAACTTTATTCTTGCCTCTAGGTGGTAATATTAAAAACGGGGTGGAAAGATAGGGTGCCCTAAACGTAATGTGTCAAGGTGTACCTATCAACTCCTATCGTCGACATGTTTCGTGCATACCCCAAGCACTTCTTCGGGACTACACAGGGACCAGCCCTGTGTGCGCCACTCCTTAGCTCTTCAATGAGTTATTGGTAAATAAGATTAGAATTTAAAGTTAACCTGCAGCAAACTATATTAAGTGCATGCAATAATACCTACGTATTTGTTCCAAAACACGTGGTTCCTGAAAAATAAAAGACAACTTGAAAAGTCACAGGGTGAATTACCCCAAATCTTATCACACATAGTTCACAAGGTGGAGATGTAGAAGAAAAACGTGATGATTTTCTGTGATTTTTAAACGGACATTTTGGCCGTGGTTGTATCCATGCACAAAACGTGTTTCATTTCGTGCATCGTAAAGTGATAAAAACACCTCTCTTAGTGACACACCCAGACATTCATCTGTCATACACACTCATACATACATTTCATGAGACTTAACTGGGCCCCATGGATTCGGAGGGGTTCGGTATCCTAGCAGCTCTGGTGAGAAAACGGGAGAAATTGGATTTTGTAAATAGCAGAGCATCGGGTCGATTAGCGATGGTAAACTGACCCGTTGGATGGCCATCGTTTCCCCGATTTGACTTACTTGTGCACCGGATACCTCCCGCTTACAGGTGACATGTAACACTGGCCTGGTCTGGAATCTGAAATCCTTTTCCAATTGCAATACGTCAGGGGTCGTGTACATGATCACATGTGTGTGCAACTTGCACTATATAGGAATGACAACAAGGAAGGTGAACACGAGGATGGTGGAACACCGCAGCAATTTTAGGTGCAAACACTCGAATACAAAAATGACTACACATTTTCTAGAAAAGGGACATACGCCTAATGACATGCGGTGGGTCGTTTTGGAAACCCAACAACCCCATGCAGAAATGGAAAAGAAATTACTTGAAAAAGAACAACGCTGGGTGTTCAGACTCCGCTCCCACATAGTGGGATTAAATGATGATATCCCATGGGGGCAATTCACCTAAACATGAAAATCCTTTTTGAGGAATCAAACTGTACCTGTAGTGAAATAGACCAAACTAAACTAAAACAAGTGTGGATACATGCTAATGGTGTTTGAAAAAACCTATTAATGAATATCTGAGAATATACCATCACCAACCCAGGAGTACCTAGAAGTACTGAGGGTCTGTTTTGACCTTGGGAGACATGCTAATGGTGTTTTGAAAAAACCCATTAATGAATACCTGAGAATATACCATCACCAACCCAAGAGTACCTAGAAGCACTGAGGGTCTGTTTTGACTTTGGGAGTAATTAATACTCCAGCCTCGAGAATTATTTAAATATACTGCCATTAATCAAGAGGGTAGCACAAAATCCAATTTGGATCATCTACATACCATTTTCAAGAAACTTTTTAAAAAAATGTTTTGTAAAAAAAGAAATGTCTGACATTGTAGTATATACCATCTGGAACACCTAAAATTGATTCTGGGGCGTAAATAATGCCGTTTAATACTATTCATGAGCACTTGAAATTACGAACAAGGAAGCGTCACACTCAAGATGGCCGCCACCCGCGAGCTTAGATGCTGAACTATACGCTCTAGTTTCCCAATGAGCGTAGTCACGGATGCGTCAGCAAACCGGGATTGGGAACTTCCTTTAAAACAGACCAGAAACCCTCGGTCCGATAACATCCGGACCGGAGGGACACAAGTAGGTGCCTATAAGCGGGAGGTATCCGGTGCACAAGTAAGTCAAATCGGGGAAACGATGGCCATCCAACGGGTCAGTTTACCATCGCTAATCGACCCGATGCTCTGCTATTTACAAAATCCAATTTCTCCCGTTTTCTCACCAGAGCTTCTAGGATACCGAACCCCTCCGAATCCATGGGGCCCAGTTAAGTCTCATGAAATGTATGTATGAGTGTGTATGACAGATGAATGTCTGGGTGTGTCACTAAGAGAGGTGTTTTTATCACTTTACGATGCACGAAATGAAACACGTTTTGTGCATGGATACAACCACGGTCAAAATGTCCGTTTAAAAATCACAGAAAATCACGTTTTTCTTCTACATCTCCACCTTGTGAACTATGTGTGATAAGATTTGGGGTAATTCACCCCGTGACTTTTCAAGTTGTCTTTTATTTTTCAGGAACCACGTGTTTTGGAACAAATACGTAGGTATTATTGCATGCACTTAATATAGTTTGCTGCAGGTTAACTTTAAATTCTAATCTTATTTACCAATAACTCATTGAAGAGCCAAGGAGTGGCGAACACAGGGCTGGTCCCTGTGTAGTCCCGAAGAAGTGCTTGGGGTATGCACGAAACATGTCGACGATAGGAGTTGATAGGTACACCTTGACACATTACGTTTAGGGCACCCTATCTTTCCACCCCGTTTTTAATATTACCACCTAGAGGCAAGAATAAAGTTTATTGTGAACCTACTGGGCAGGTATTTTTAACACACATCACATAGTCCACTCCTCAAATACACATGCACCACACATAGTCTAAAAAAGTGCTCCTACGTAACTGTCGCAAGTCGCAGCACGCCCCAGCCCGTAGAGGACTGGGATGGCCCCAATGATGAAGCATGTCACCGTGGGGCAACCCTGGTGAGTGAGGGGACACCTAAAAAAGGAGCAATTTCTCCTTTTTTGTACACAATATCATGTTTCCACAATCGACCCCAGTGTGTGTTGGTTGTTATCTATAAAAATTAGCAAGGCTCTTAGGAATCTGGAAACAGAGACCATTTGTTTAACTTTAGTGTTCACCTTGGAGATACCCAGTAGAGACCATCTCACAGGGAAAGCCAGGACGGGTTCCCCAGCGGTCTATTCGCGCCAGGATACTTCGGTAGTAATTGAGCCCTGGTTTCATCTTGGAGATACCCAGTAGAGACCATCTCACAGGGACAGCCAGGACAGGTTTCCCAGCGGTCTATTTGCGCCAGGATACTCCGGTAGTAATTGAGCACGGTATAAAACAGCATATAACATAACATAACAATGTAGGCATGCATTTACTGTTCTTAACTCTGTCGAGCGAGCTATTTATATCCCATTGAAGGTAAGAATAAGTGCAGATAAGAGCAGTAGTTATATACCAAACTTGCAAGTAGAGGTATTTCAATGGAGTCATTCGATATATCACATCCAATATAGTTATTTATCGCCTTTACCCTGCCCCAGCACTGTCGTCACATAGGTAGACCATATACATAGACTGCACATTTTTCTGGGGCAGACACATGCACTAGTACCTTTGTAGTTCAATTCATTGCATCAGTGTAAGTTTATTTTCTTGTCTGCATACATTATATAATTTGTTTTACCAGATGTGCACATATCCATACAATTCTATCTTACATTTGGGCCTAATTAAAGCATTATCAAATGTCCTATGTCAGGGAGCAAGAGCTATAGAAAAAAAGCAATGGAAAATGCCTAGGACTTACTTTAGGAGTATACTTAAGGAGTATGCATTACTTAATGTATAGCTGAGCATACATGTAGAGTGGTTAGCTAGCTGGATTCGAATGTTTGTATCTCTCAGTGTGTGTAGATGTTTTGTGTATATGATGATACATGAGTACTTACATGAGTTGATGCATTTATAGGTATTTCGTGCTTGATGCAGTGTGAGAATAGCACAACATGCCAAGGTAGTCTCATAATGTGGTGATGGGAATAGCATTCTTTAAAGCAATATATAGATGTTTCAGGCGGTGAAGTGCACAACATGCCAAGGTAGTCTCATCACAGGGCAAATACTGTGCTTATACATCAGATATTGGCAACAACAGGGGATAGGTCCCTGAACTGGCGCTGAGGGCTAGACCTTCTTTTAAATCGCAAAAACACACAGTGACTACACCACAATTACTTAGTCAATACTTTGATAGGGAAAGAAACCAATTTATTGTGACTTCCCTAAGACAATATTTACTTTGTGTCCATTATTTTATACTTTTTATCTTTTTCGAGAACTTATAACAATGTGTGTTTTTGCTATATATCAGATATTGGCATAATATATGCATAGCCTCAAGCTATTGATACCATATGCCAAGTAATTCCATTATATCCCACCACAGGGAGGATGGTTGTTTTTTAGAAGATCAGCCCTGCAGGACAGAATGCACCTTATTTCACTTGTATAGCACTTCAGGGTGGCAGCATGGACCCATTTGTGCTCTTTTTTTACCCTGAAAGGAAGGCTTCTGAGAAGAAGAGTGCTATTTCCTTTTCTAAGTGCTGAAGAAGAGGTCATGGAAAATCTCTATAAGTCAGTGCACATTTTTTAAGCACTGTAGTGAAAGACAGAACTCCAGCAGACAGTCTTGCCCTTTTTAGGTCCTGATGTATCTATATTGCTATAGTGCACTGATGGTTTATACACAGTTTTGTCTCCTCAGAACACCACTAGGGCAATTGATTCTTGCATGCGAAGAACATTAGCTACTTGAAAGCTCTGGGACTTACGGACATTTTTTCAAGACCCTATTGCCACAGGGATGTCACTTTTAGTGGTGTTCCTGTGCTTCGCCTTATTTCCAAGTCAGGGTTAAGCCACTTAATGTGGCTAAACTCTGCCTTGTAAATAAGGCCCCCTTTCATGCTATACTTATCGTGAAAGGGGTGGGCAGTGGGTGTTACAGTGGACGTTCCACTGCAACACCCATTGATTTTGATGCAGTCCCATATTTACAAGGGCCCGGTAAATATGGGGTAGCACCAAAATAAGACCAGGGGAAACCTGGTCTTAAACTGGTGAAACAAGGAGAAATGTTTAACTTCTCCTCGTTGTTGCTGTTTCCATGTGTGCTGAGTTGTGCAGTACACATATAAACAGCAAAAGGCTATTGATTGTTTATGTGCAGGAAGGCGACCCTTCCTGCACATAAATAATCAATACAACGAAATTATGTTTTGCAATTGTTATGTGTGCTACATTAAGCAGCACACATAGATGTTTTATAACACAGTTTAACGGTTGTTTATGTGCAGGAAGAGACACATTCCGCCACATAAACAATCTTCCCCTCAACTCAGGCTCCCTTGCACTATAGTGCAGGGGGCATGCGTTGGTGCTAGGCTGCTACATTTTGCACCAGCGTAGGGGAAACGCAGGGCTGCACCATATTCTCATGAATATGGTGCAGCTGTGCATTTCAGAAGTTACGGAGTATGGTATTAAGCCAAGGAGGCTAATGCCACGCTCTGCCACTTGTCTAGTAAATATGCCCCTAAGTCCTCAGGCATTCAATTTGCTCAAAATTATTTATTAAATAAAACACCTTTGCAAAGTGTTCAAATATAATGGTCATTGTTAAATAATGTAATCGAAACCACAAATTTCCATACACAATTTTATGGAACATTTGATTTAATCGCGGAGGAAGATGGCAGCCGCGTTGAGCGGCTGAGCAGCAGCGACTCGGGAGTGAGGACATGGAGTGATGAGCGGGTTTTGCCTCAGAGCCGGTGCTTGACGTTTTGGGTGATTCTCACGGTAACAAATGTTTACCTACCGACTTTCGCTGCCAACGGCTGTGCTTCGGATGCTTGCAGCGTCTGGGATCTCAGTCTCCCTGGAGTCGGGTAACACGGAAGCAGTCGGCGGAGTTCGCGGAGTTAGTGGGCGGAGCAAACCCGGTGCACTCACGGTCATTCTCAGCGCTGGAGGGATGCGCTGCCGACCCGAGAGGATCGAGAGGATGGAAAGGGGTAGTGTGACCTGCTCCAGGGCCAGACAGCGAGGCAGCAGGATGGCCCCAAAAGTCAATATCGGCGGGAAATCAACTAAGAAGAAGAATGTGGGCGAAATTGTGAGCACTCCTGTAGCAAGTAATGTTGGACAGAGCGAGGAGTCAGCTTTAACAACAGCACGATCTCAACCCCCGGCAAAGGAAGTCAGGCCACCAACGGTCAGGACCCGCCAAACCACCGCTACTACTACTGCGAGTGTAAGCATAGTGGAGATGTTCGCCTGTGGTGGTAAGGAGAAAGGGGGTAAAGCTCCTGTTACTATGAATGAAGCAGAGATTGGAATGGTTGGTGGCAAGATACTGTTGGAGGTTCAGAACGACCTTGAGGCCAATGAAGCCAGCGTTTCAGACCAAGAAAGTAGAGAGGGGTCAGATCTGACTGGTCCCACGGTTACTAATTCAATAATGACTACGGTTGGGGGCGCCTCAGACACATTCGCTCAAGCTTCCCTGGTTAATCCTCCAGATGAGAATAACACCCAGGCAGGTACTGCCAGTCTTATTCCTGGCTCAGTAAATATAACACAAATGGAACGTCTGGAGGGTATGGGAGGCAGCGCTGTCAAAAACCATGATTTGACTAAGGTTGACCACACTGTAGTCAGTACTATGTCTGTGTCTAAGGGTATTATCTCAACTGAGAAGACGGCGGTAGCCAGCAACACTGAAAGTGAGAAAACCCCTAGTGAATGCTTTCACTCTGTGGCCGAAGAAGCAGACTGGTCTGAAGACGAGGATGAACAAAGTTCAGATATAGACGGTAGCAATCTTGAGTCAGAAAGTGATCCGGAGGAGACCATTCCTGTAACGGCAGTGAAACCAGGAGTTTCCTTAAAAAAGATTGGACAGAAGGGGCTGGTTTGGGATCATTCTCCTACTAATTTGCTTCAGGGCTCGCCTAATCAAACTCAAGACTTTGAATCTATCCAACGGTCCATGTTAGAGGCGATCCATCAGGAAATTATCGCGCATCGGGAGGAGACCAGGCAGGATAATCTTAAGTCCCAAGCAGCTATGAGGAAAATAAAGAGCGTTGTGAGGAAGCTTTCAAAGAACTGTGCGACTGTGGACGATAGAGTGTCAAACCTCGAAGAAAGAGTGGTGTCCACTGAGGCTGAATCTGCTGCCGCCACCAGTAAGGTGGAATCTTACGGGGCACAAGCCCAGGACATACAGTGGAAACTGGAGGACCTTGAAAATAGGCTTAGGAGATACAATCTAAGGGTCTTAGGGGTTCCAGAAGTCTTGGAGGGAGGGGATGTGATAATGTTTATTGCCAAATTATTCTCTAAAGCATTTCCTGAATTGGATAGTTGGTGCTGGGAGTCAGAAATTCAGCGGGCGCACAGAACCCCATTCAAGATAAAGCGAAACACAAGAGAAGGAGATAAACCCAGAGCAATCCTGATTTTTTGGGGGAACTTCATTCTGCGCCAGGCTATAGCGGAGAAGGCTAGACCAGACGCAAAGAGAACAGTTGAGGGGTTATCATTTTTGGTTAGACCTCATTTCTGCCATGTGATGGTAGAAAGGCGTTGGAGGTTACGTCAACTGATTAAGCCTTTCCAAGATAAGAAAGTGCAAGTCTATCTTATAAACCCAGCCCAGCTCAAAATAATCCATGAAGGAAAAACCTTGTATTTCCCGTCAGAAATTAAGGCGAAGGAATTTTTGGACTCTATATAAATTTTGTTTTGGAATTGTTGTCATCTCAGGGTGGGTTAAGGGGTACGGACAGACAGATATCAGGATGTACCAGTAGCTAAGTGTACATGAAGGGATAAGAGGCTATTGGGTATTGGTGGGATGATCTTTAGGGCATAGGCAATGAATGGAATTGTCAAGTATTTGCTATTCGTTAATTCGGTGGCTGGTTATAGGATATTGGAGCTCTGAGGCTAAGGCCGGTAAGGCCAAAAAGTAGGTTGTCCTCGCCGAGACGCTGCTTCCATCACATGCACAGACACAGTCTGAGCACCCCGCAGAAGTGGGAGAGTGGCCGAGGGGCCAGTGTAGGGAGGGGGGTGGTGGGAGCAAGGGGGGGGTGGGAGGGGAGAGAGGTGGGAAAGGGGGGGTAAACTTAAAAAAAGAGCACGTGTCACAAATTCACTTACAACAGGGATTGATATCCTTGGGATACAAAAGACTCATGTGCCATGGAAGAAAAAGCACTGGCTTAAGTTAAAAGGGTTCGATATTCTCTCATGCTCCTCTCAAACATCTACTATAAGGGGGGTAGCTATTATCGGGAAGGAGGGTTTGGGAGGCATCAAACGCTCGAAAGCAGACGCCCTTGGCAGGTGGGCTGTGTGTGAAATGAACATGGGATTCACTGTCTGCTCAATCTAAGGGCCGAATTTGGATGACCCGGGGACCTTTGATTTTATGGAGAAGGAATTGTTAGATTGGCCTGCCCCAATAGTAGTGTGCGGAGATTTCAATATATCAGCCGATTTTACTAATGGTATCTCATATACTGGACGTAAACCCCGGGTATATAGAGCCATATCGGCGCTGTTGCAGACACATGGGTTAAGAGATGTTTGGGGTAATAAAGAATCAGGGGATACCGGGTTTACCTACTTCTCACATCCTTTTAACAAATACTGTAAATTAGACTACTTTTTCGTATCAGCTACTGAATTGAATAAGGTCGAAATCTCCAAACTTCCAATGATAATGTCCATCACAATCCCCTGGTAATTACAATGGATGTTAATCGACCTACCAAGGGACCCAGACCATGGACTTTTGATAGGAAACTATTATCCAACACTGTCTATATAGAATGTATTAAAAACTGGTCAAAGGCTTTCTTTGATGCCAATAGATACAGTGCCTCCCGGGGGGTAGTATGGGACAGTTATAAGGCAGGGTTAAGAGGGGAGACCATTAGTTATTTTAACAGGCAATGGAAAAAGAGCAAGCTGGAAAGGGAGCAACTATTGAATAGATTAAGTGAGGCAGAAGCACAGCACCGTAGAGATATATGTCAGGGGCTGCAAGGATTGGAAAGTCTAGAGAGGATTAATACAATTAAAGCGGGACTACAGAGTCAATGGCTAAAAAATCAGCGGCTGAATACCATACACAAAGAACCAGGTTATATGTAAGACTGGAGCAGGAAGAGAGGGAAGCGCTTGAACAAGTCATTACTATGGACGAGGTCATAGGAGGATTACAAGGTATGGCATTAGGAAAGGCGGTGGGTCCGGATGGGCTACCACTCGAGATTTATAAGTGTTTGCGGGAGGAAATATCCCC
Source organism: Lissotriton vulgaris (assembly GCF_964263255.1). Lineage (NCBI taxonomy): Eukaryota > Metazoa > Chordata > Amphibia > Caudata > Salamandridae > Lissotriton > Lissotriton vulgaris. Next base: position 147,955 of record NW_028249665.1, on the reverse strand, counting down.
TCTCCTTCTAGACCTGTTTAACGGGATCATGATATCTGGCAAAATACCTGAGTCATGGATGAGTACCAACATTGTGGTGTTCCACAAGAAGTGCAAACCTAAAGAAAACCCGGGGTCCTATCGGCCTATCTCCCTAGTCAATGCTGATAACAAGTTGTATTCTAAGATCCTGGCTATCCGATTTGGGAGAGTCATCGCGGCTCTTGTATCGCCCTGGCAGCTTGGGTTCATCCCAGGGAGAGGTACGACGGATAACATCAGAAGGGCTATCACTGTGTTTGATATCTGGGCTGCCAGTGGGGAGTGGGCCGCGATGGTCCTTCTCAATGCGGAAAAGGCATTTGACCGGGTAAGGTCTTTCCTGTGGAAGGTGTTGGAGGAGAGAGGGTTCGGACCAAGGTTCCGACAAGCCATACAGGCAATGTATTCTACTCCTTCAGCTAGGATCCAATTGATGGGGGGAGCTCAGAAAAATTTAGTATAACGAGGGGGACCAGACAGGGCTGCCCCTGTTCTCCCATTTTATTTGTGTTGTATATCGACCCTTTAATAATTCAAATAATGTCTAATACGGTGATAAAACCTATAGTTATAAAAGGATTCCAAACAAAATTGCTCGCATACGCGGATGACCTAGCCATCATCACAACTGATCCCGAATCTACTATGAGGGAAATAGTGACTTTGACAAACTTGTTCGGGGAATGCTCAGGATACAGATTAAACGAGGCTAAAACCCAAATTCTGTGTTCCAAGAATATAATTAAACAGGATGCTAGATATGTCAATCCGGTGGTGTATCTTGGTATAACACTTAATTCACAACCAGGAAATATAATTAGAGATAATTTTACACCACTTCTGAAATCAATGGAACAAGATTTAAAGAGGATGGATACTTTACATCTAACGATAATAGGTAGGGCTAATGTCATTAAAATGACTATGTTTCCCAAGATTTTGTACAAGTTCAGGTCTATCCCTTTTAAAATAGAGGATAAACTAATAAAGGAAATTGAAGCAATTTTTATGAAATTTATATGGCAATACGGCAAGATCAGAAGATCAAATAAATTTATGTCTTTACCTCAGGAAAGGGGAGGTTTGGGTATGCCAAATATCAGGAATTATCACTGGTCCTGTCTCCTTATAGAAATGGCAATACTTTTCGATCGGGGGGCGGGACAGGGAAGGGGTCAAGATGACATTCCATCTATATTCCAGCTGGCATTGGGTAATGAAGCTTTCGGGGTACTCTTGTGGAAAACGGAAAGAAGGTATTATAAGAAAACCCGGTATAAACTGCTCGAAGATATAGTGGGGGTCTGGGCATTGGTGCAGAAAGCAATGGGAATTTCTAGGTATAATCACCATACTCCTCTGTGGAATTCTGGACTTTTTCCAAACTTGTGTATGGATGGATTTTGGAGGCATTGGGAGCAGCTGGGCATTGTATCACTGGGGCAAATAATGGTGAAAGATGTATGTAGATCACTGCAGGACCTAAGGATGCAATATTCATTACGGGAAGGGCAAGAATATAAATATCTTCAGGTGGTAAACACAATTAGAGCAGTAAGACCCCAAATAATTTTGGGGAAAAGGAATGCACTTCTGGATTATCTGAAGGGTGGGGGGCGCAGAATAAATGGCCTGTATAAAATCTTTATGGAAAGCTCTCCAGACGACATGGTCAAGACTGAGGCTGCTTGGGCGTTGAAATTGGGGGACCCAGAGACTGATCTGGATAGAGCCCTTTCACTGGACAAAAGATTTCTCCGCTCCTCCAATCTTAGAGCTCAACATTTTAAAACCTTATTTAATTTATATTATACGCCATCCAAGCTGTTTCATTGGGGGAAGAGGGCTGATAGTGATTGCCCTAGATGTGGTAGAGGACCGGCAGATATTGTGCACATGTTTCATGGGTGTGAGAAATTGGAATTAATCAAATCAGAGATAGCGGCTTTTCTAGAGGGACTTTTAGATGTCAAATTGAATTTATCCCCAACATTACTGATTATTGGGTGTGATATTAAACTGAATCTAAGCATCGAGAAGGAAGCCTTAGTTTTTATAGCGGCAGCTGTACTCCGAATATTATTATCAGCCGCCTGGAAAGAGAGAGAGGTTCCAACTTTTCAAATGTGGATGTGTAGGCTTCTCGGCATCCATAACATTGAGGGTGCCCTATATGAGCTCAAGGGCTTAAAAACCAAAGAGATGGGGCTACGGCTGTGGGCACCAGTAGCCAGATGGAGAGCGGCAAGGATGGGGGGTCTCTCAAGTGGGTCTGTAAATGTTATGCCTTAGGATTCTCTTTGCTGTATAGCTTACTTTATTTAGAATGTGATTCGTGGCGACATGAAATGCAAAGAACTGGCTTTGATTTTGACCATTATTTGTTCTTATATGTCAATCGGCATACTGCATTTTCTGGATTGAATTGCTTTTTGTTATGTGATATGTGTACACAAACTCTCAGTATAAAAAAAAAAAAAATTTAAAAAAGAAGAAAAAAAAAAAGTTAAATAATTTAATCGTATCAACAAATTTCCATACACAATTTTATGGAACATTTGATTTATCAATATATATTTCTTCAAATATTTTGAAGAATCAAAGGAACTCCTTTCTCAGGGAACATATCTCTATCATAAAATATTTGTACAATGTATTAGAAACAGTTACTCTGGAAAACACTGTAACAGAAAGAAATACACAAATTAATTTTCAGTGCCATTTATTTTTGTTCATGTCTGCGTTTCTACTTTATATATACATCATATAAATGAGTTAATTAAAGCTTTCATTTTTATGGAGCCAATATCTTCAGGCCAATATATTGACTCTAAGATCTAAAAGATAAAATCAAAGCACAACTTGAAAGTGATGGGTGCAATTGCTCTTTTCAAAACGTATCTTCTTATTACTCTGTTCCCACATACTAGAAACCTCTTATTTCATATTTGTATACATGATATGTATAGTTTTTCCCACATTTATTGTAAGGCATTTTTTCGAATGTTATATGTGTAAGTTATGAAATTGAATATTTGTGTACTATATATTTCAATTGCCATTATTTCATTTTTTTATATATTTTTAAACTTTGATAAGCTTTTATATTTAAAATTGCTAATGCGAATATGCTTTTATATTTAAAATTTGATATGCTTACCAATTTTGTGATGATGCTTTGGTCTCCTATATTTTTGTGGTGAATATTTTGTCCTTTACATACAAAGTATATGAAAATGATATTTTTGCTCTCAATAATTTTGGATGATATTTTTGTACTGTGAATTTTTTGTTTCACATTTTTGGCATAAAGCCATGATGGCTTGCCTAGAAAGGTCACAAAAACATGTTTGTTCCGTTCAGAGCACTTTGAGGTGCTGAAAACTAGTATTTTCAACATCCTCACTACATGCACACGTGAGAACTGTGGTGCCATGCGTGGTCCCACTGTTCCCGCTGTTCCCAGTGCTCAGGAAAAGCCAAATGAAGTCAGCAGCTGCATTCTTTGAGTTTCACTCACCTGGGGCTGCCTTTCCTTATGCTCCTGCGCTCATAGCTGTTGCTTGTTGCTCTTGCAGCTCCTCAATAGTGATCAGCTGTCTGAGGATGTGTAGTTCACTTTTGAAACTGTTCTGGAGCTTGTCCACTTCAGGTTACCAATCTCTTTTCTTTTCTTCTTCGGTCATTGTTGTTTCATCCATAATTCCTTTCTGGTTTTCGAAAAACATTTTGTTTGTTGTTGTGTGATATTTTTTGTAATTTATTGTCTGGTTCTTTTACCATATAAAGACTGCAGACTGATTGGAGGGTGCATCGCAACAAAGCTGTGTTCCTTTTCGTCTTTCCTTACTCCCACTACTTGCATATGTTGACTCATTGCTCCTGAAGAAATCCACTATTGAAATTTGCATTCGTAGGGGCTTATTTACAAGCCCAGTGCACAGCCAGAACATCACTTTTCTTGAAGCTCCGGCGGTACACAGTGCAGGCCCATATCTACAAGGCTACCAAAAGCCGCCCTGCTTGGCTTTTCATAGATCATAAATATGATGTAAGGCAACACAGCACAACGTCACTGCATTACCTCACACTGCCTCGGGGAGATGTGCCAATGCCGTTGCAGTGGGTGTTCCCACTCAACGCCCATGGTTTTAGACACATTCACAGATCTACAACATAGGGTAAATCTGAGAATCTGTCAACATCCTGCACCTCCCCATGGGTGGATTGAGGGTTGTATTTGTGAAGGAAAGTCTCCTTCCTGCGCAAAAATTACCTGATTTCAAAACAGGAACCCTTGCACTGTGGTGCATGGGTGTCTGCTTTGGGACTAGACAGCCATTTGTGTGCCAGTACAGTGTAAGAGGACAGGAATGTGCCAGATCTCATAGATACAAGCCCTTTTCTTTTGATGCAGGGCAGTGCAGCAAACTGCCCTGTGTCGAACTGTTGTGAATAAGGTCCTTAGTTTTATTCCACCGTCAGAAGTTTTCATCCAACAAGTTGGTTTTTTACACCTTTCATGTTCTTTCCTCCTAAGAAGGTGGCTGCTTTTTGAGGGCACACGCTGATCAAATATTCCAGTTTGTGGTGACATCAGGGCTTCTGTAAACAGTAACCTGTACATCGGAAAGCAGGAGACCTGGGCCAAATTAGTGGTACGTGTGCAGCCCTGAACACAGTCTTAGGGGAACCTGACAGTAAAGGCTTCCCACCTCATTGAACCTTGTAGAGGCAACCCCTCCAGCCTTGTCCAGCTCGAGAATTAGCCTTCCAAAAAAGTGTCTAATAGGAAAGTAAAACCTTGCACCAGGGGCGGCTCTAGGCTCATGGCGGCCCTGGGCAGAGAGCGTAGGTAGAGGGCCCGGGAAGAGGGGGTACTGGGCGGGGCTGAGCACGGTGCCAGTGAAGGGGGGGGGGAAACAGAGCTCGAAGCCGCCAAATCCCTACCAGGGGCCGCCACGCAAATATGTATCCATCCTCAGAGGATTATTATATTAAGGATATATATATGCGTGTTGGCCCCTGCGGTTTGGTGGCCCTGTGCAGGTGCACAGCTTGCACATGCCTAAGGCCGCCCCTGCTTGCACAGGGACAAAGCAGCACATTTGTCCGATGGCGGAAGCACCCACAGCAGTCATGAAATACAGCTTTGTCCCTCTCGAACCTTTTGCAATCAAAATCAATGGCTTCAGTGGGAACTTGACATTGATGGATACAGCTGTTGTTTTCCAATGGTGCTTTACGTTTTTTTAAGCATATTTTGCCTTAAGAATGTAAGTGTCTATAGCTTTGGTTCTGTTCAATTAATTTTATTGATCCTGATGAACTTAGTAAATTGGTCTTTCCTTTATATGCGTTAAGTGTTTGTTTATCAATGTAAATAGATCCCACTATAATGCAATGGTTTATATTAAAACTGTGCAAGCATACTTTAACGATATGTACCAAAAATACAGAATTAAAAAGCTCCAGTAGCTGGGCAGATATTTCTTTTTAGATAGAAAGGCAGATTTAAATTAGGCTCGACAAAATGCCAGAGTCTTACTAGACTGTACTAGAAGATAGTAGTATTTGAATCTGACTCACAAATACCTCAGAAAAAAAGGCGAAGGAAACACTATTACACACTAGTAAATGCAGTAAAGCAAGCTGGGGAAATTAATAATTACTTTCTGCATGGCTGGATGTTCTATCCCCTACTGAAAATATATTATCTTGTACAATGGGGAGGTGCCAAACTGCTCCCTGGGGGAAGAGATAAACTGAAGATAAACTGACCCTTCACTCACGCACACCGATCAATTCTTTGTATCTGCATAATATTCATGAATCTTGTCACTCATAAATGTATATAGCTATTTCCCGTGACCCTTGAACAGTCTCTTGTGGATGTATCTGCTCATAAGAGTCAGCCAGACCAGATACACACAGGGCTCAAACTGAGATTTATGCCTGATATTGATACATTTCATTATACCACCCGTGTGCTGTGTCAGTGCATTTTGCTGCAATAGATCAATATATTTTCCTTGAACTAAAAGAGTAATGAATATTACAATTCTGGTATATAACATTTTTGAGGTAAGCAATTCCAATTCGAATAATAAAAAGCTAATAATTTTAATTCCCAAATGTTTTTCGAAACTAAATTGAGGTGTGCAAAAGATGAACTTTCCAAATGCCATACACATATCTTGATTCATAAAATTGTATGCTGATCATGTGCATTTACAAAGGATTCAATTCAGCTAGCTTTGCGAAATTGCTGCAAAAAAAGGTTTAGGGTAGAGGACGGCATTTATGATGCAGAATTTTCAGTGATTAAATGAGGGGAAAAAGGTGCAGGACCCAAAGTTTGCTCAGAAGCCCGTGGCCATCACTATCAAAGGTTGGGGTGCTGAATACCAAGGCTCATAGGGGCAGATTTACAAGCCCCTTGCACCACTTTTGCGTCATTTTTAACATGGGAAATATGACGCAAAAGTGGCGCAAGGGGCTTGTAAATCTGCCCCATAGTCTTTATTTCACTACATTCCTTTTTAATCCATCAGCAGATACTCCCTGTCCCTTTAACTCACTTTTACAGGTTTTTTTTCATCCCCGCTTTCTACCTTTGTCATTGGTTTTCCATCCTACTCTACCTCCTTCCTTCTGCCTTTTGTGTTTTTCTGCTTTCTTGCTCTGGAGCAAAGTCTGTTGATTTAAAATAAGTGCCGTTACCCAAACGTGAGATCCGACTGAACCCATCTGCAACCACTGGCTAAATTAAGCGCCGAGAATTTTTCACCTTGATGAAAAAGGGCATGCACAAATTGAATGCATTTTAGCGAACAGAGACATTTATGAGTGTTTTAGATATTCTCGAGTGTTTCTGGGATGTTTTTGAACACCAAAGAAGTAAGAAATTTGCCACAATATTAAAAGTAACTGCCCCACTACTCTTTCATAGTGGTCTCTTAAAATGAGATCATGAAAGAATGATGAAAAGGAAGGTGGCCTCACTCTTTCTACAACATTTGATGCTTATAAAAACAGGTTAACTGAATAAGGTTTGTAACACAACTTTGAACCTCATGTATCTCTCCCAACAACCACCTACATAGGCTAAACTACATCCAACTATCACTCAACCACCCACTATGAAGGGGCAAAAGGAACCCAATGCAAATTAAGGCACCTTTTGGCCCCGTGAAGATAATGAAGCCCTTTATAGATGCTACAATGCAAATACAATACAATACAATTTAACAAGGTGAGCAAAATGCTTTTCTCTCCCGAGGTATGCATGAGCGGCATGGCTTTGCAGACTTAACCAACTAACTTGTTTGCACCATGCTATTCCCAGCCAAAGATGTCGCTGATTAGGGTTTCGACAGAGCAGGCCAAATAGTGTCCTCAACCTTAAAATGCTGATTCCTAACATGGTAGGGTGAGCACTTAATGGGAAAATGAGGTGGGATGATTTAGTCTGGATCTATCAGGGTAGCTCTCTTCAAAGAAACTCTTGTCTAGCAGATGTAAGTGCAGACTGCTGGTTTGGTTAGGGTATGAGTCATGACCCAATAGGGGCATCGTCCAGCTGGAGCTTCTCTCTGGGAACCTTTATGGACATTAGAGAGCTTTTCTCTTCATAAACTACCCCATAGCCCTCCCAAAACCCTTCCTTACTTGTTCCCCTGTTTTCTAGCCACCACCTAGTCACTTTCCCTGGTAGCATCCACATTTAATTCTACATAGAAACTTACATGAGTGAGGATTTCCTCATGGAAAAGAAAGGAGAGGTGAAGCTGGAGATTTCAACTCACAGGTTTGTGATTTGCATTTTGTAGTAAGTACAAAGTATAACTGTAGTAATATTTTAGGTACTACAAAATACAGTTTGTGAATCAGGTCCGTAATGTGTCAGCGTGTTCAAAAAAGTCAAATAGCCCCTTTTCCACAGGATCTCCAGAGCCCATGTGAAAGATGAGTGAGATGTCAATGACCTGTCCTCCACCTCAGCTTCATCTCCCTACAACCTTCCTAATATCCCCAGTGAGTCATTACCCACCGATGAAAGACCCCATACTTAGCTGGAGAAAGCTAGGAGAAGTAAAAATGTACCATCCTCCATTATCAGCACTTTAACTGATCACAGCGCGCCAAATCACCTGAAATGACCTGACACCACTGCAGGCAACTTCTCTAAATGGCTGACCTCAGAAGGTGGAGAGCTACACATTACACACCTTTTAGAAGAGAGGCTTATCAAGCAACCTGGGCCCTTATTTATGAGGCCTTGCGTCAGATTTGCGCCGCCGGTGCGTCACTTTTTGTGACGCACCAGCGGCGTACAAAATGCGCCTTGTTGCGCCATATTTAAAAAGTGACGCATCTAGGTAGATGCGTCACTTTTTAAACCCCTGCGCCTAATTATACTTGCGTCAGGTATAATGTATGCAGAGGGGGCGTTCCCCCGCAAAAAGCCTCGTAATAGTGACGCAGTGAAATCTGCCTCACAGCAGGCGTAAGACTGACGCAAGCCCTTTCACATGGGGCTTTCCCCATGTGAAAGGACGCATTGCTGGAGTTGCTTCACTTTTATGACACACTCCAGCAATGCGTCACTTTTGCACTTACAGATGCGTCAGAAATACTGACGTATCTGTAAGTCCTTGCGACATGAAATATTAAATATACATTACATATACATTAAATATGACGCATCATTGGTGTCGCAAGGAGTGCACAGTGAAAAGTGACGCATCGCTATTTTCACGCAGCGGTGCGTCACTTTTCATAAATGAGGCCCCTGGAGCATAGTATGGTCAGATCTTACAAAGTTGATTTAACACTAGGCTCCAATATATCCAGCTACTTTCCTACGTGCAGGGCTTTTCCTAATAAAACATAGTACACCGAAAATTGAAACAGCAGATAGAGACCTAAACAGGTCCCTAAAACACGTAAGAAGGTTACCAACGCTTAAAAGTGCCTTTCACGGACCTCCCTGGACATTGAGCACTGGTTTGACAAAATTTGCATACACAACAAAATAAAATTGCAGCCAAAAAAAGAAAAACTTGTGTGCCTATCACAAAAATACTGTGGCACATTAGGAAACCGCACAGCAGTACTAAGCGTGATAGCAGGAAATACATTCTCATGGAGAGGGCTGTTCCATGCCTCCATCCAACATACTCTCATTTTATTTTAAAATGGGAAGAGGTTGGAGTGGGCTAATTGAAAACTCCCTGTAACAGAATGTATTTCTCTTTCTTGGAGCCTGAGGTTGGTGGGCGAGGAGGGGAGGTCAGGGGGTTACAATGGGTGACGGTACGAAAAGGTTGCAAAAAGGTAACAGGGTAGGGATGAGAACCTTTTAAGATTGAGAAGGGTTAGAATCGGCCAAGTGCAGGTGAATGGGGGTTTATTTGGAGCGTATTAGCAGCCAGTTCTGCCTTTAGGACGCTTGTATTGTTGTCACATGCAACACACAGCAGGAGAGAGAATGAAAACACCTCTCAGCTGCTCACCTGCTTTTAACAGACCCAGTGCAGCAGCACAGGGACACTAAAAGGACGTTTTATTAAAGTAAACAAAAAAAATTGTGGAGGCTTTTGTACAAATTGCAGGATTTATAGTAAAGTTCCAATTTCGTTATTAATTTTCAAATTGTGAAATTGCAACATCCTGAAACATCTGCTTCCAGGTAACCAGGGCCCACATGCATCAAAGCAAAAAACCGTCGCAAACAGGCAGATTCTCAGAATCCGCCCCTTTGTGACTGGTATTTTTGCATTTGGGATGCATCATCCCAAATGCAAAAATCTCAATTTAAGGAATCTCTAAATTGCGATTACTTAGATTGCGATTGCATTTAAGGAATCCCAAATTGAGATTCCTTGAATGCAATGCGTTAAAGTTAAAATAATTGCAATTTCGCTAATAGTGGGCGCAAATTACCATGTAGTTGAACTTCATGGTAATTTGCAAAAACTTTGAAAAATGCACTTTTGTTAATTTTTTTTTCAAAGTTTCATGTTGCGTCATTTTGACACCCTTGCACCCTTGAAATTGCATGAGCAATTTGTGAGTACCTACTGGTACTCACAAATGGCTCAATCAATCTCCAATTCATTCCTATCGGCCCGGAGGCCCGTAGGAATGAATGGGACGGCATTCCTTAACTGAGACTCGCAATTTGCGAGCCGCAATTAAGGAATGTGTAGGAATCGCTATTTTTATAGCGATTCCTACATGCATAGGCTCTTGCGATTCCTTAATTGCGATTCCTTAATAATCACAAGTAAGGAATCGCAAAAGCCTACGTTGATGCATGTGCCAGCAGATCTCTTAAAAACTGATATAAGGGAACATTTGGGAGTCTAAGAGAATTGAAAGTAAAGTTCAGTAGCTGACAATAATTCAAACATGCCTCCGGGGATACCGAAGCAAATTCTGGCAATTTATAATTATTCTTAGTTGGTAGTATTTAAAGGATGCCAGTAATTCAATCTCAAGGCAAAAGCTGGACTGCCCACATCAACGTGTTATATGTGGATAGCTTAGGAGATTGTACTGCCTCATATCTCTCATCCCATGCTGAATCTTCCTTTAGCCTCAGTTCACTCCAATACTTTCTAAAAAAAAATCAAGATGGAGCACCAGGGCCCGATTGCCTTCCCACTGCACTTTTTAAATCTAATTCTCATTTTTGGGTCACTACCCTTCTCACTCTCTATATCAGTGCATTGGAAAGTCACATAGTCCCGCATCATGGCAATGTTCTATTTTCCAGCTGATTTATAAAAAAACGCAACCCAGAGCTGGCCAGAATCTACAGCCTGATTGCACAGTTGGATTTAGAGGCTAAGGTCTATGCAATATTACTATTAAATGGTCTGCAGGATTTGGCTGCCGTAACAAATGTAATACCACTACCTCAAACTGTGTTCAGGGGTAACTGCATAGAGAGAATATCTTGGCCCTCTCAATGATTTTACATGAGTCAATGATCTACAAGAAGACTATTCATAACTGAAAACTATTTGTTGCTTTCATCGATTATTGTATGACCTTTGACTGTGTGGACAGCAATCAGTTTTGGTCAAAACTTGACAGATGGATTATTCAAACTCCCTTACTTAGGGCTATGCAATATTTGTACTCTAATATGGGTGATATGTTGTTAATCAGTGTCACAACCACCATGTTATATTGACAAACAGAGGTTTAAGAAACAATTGTATATTGACTCCCCTGCTCTTCAACCAGTACATTGCCTAACATGATTGGGGTTTAGGGAATTTATCTTCCAAGGCTATGGGCCTGATTATGAGTTTGGCGGTCTGACCACCTGAACACCACCTCCATATTACGAGTTGACCACTGGGCCCGCATGTGGCTGCAGTTATCATGTGGCAGTGGGCAATGGTTTTGCATCTATTGATGCCTGTGTGTACATTTTGACTGCCCATGTGTTGAATGTACACATATGATTGATCAGAAGAGGGATAAGGGATCAAAGTCTCCGTTTCATTCCCCAAGGTTAGTTACTAGTTATCAAAATAGAAAAACGGACACTAGTTACACCTTATGACCATTGGCATAAGGGATAAAGATCAGAGTAGCCTCAAAAAACTCTATGTTATGGTTGGAAGGAGGTGCGGTATATCTGGTTCATCCGCCCCACAATAGAGTTGTGGCAGTTATCATTGGCTACTCCGAAGTAGTGAATATGCCAGCCTCACCCGAGGCGCCTCTGGTCTGGGGTGCAGTGTCCAGAGATTTTGAGTGAAAAAAGGGGTGTAAAGTAAAATGTGCAAAAAAAGGAAGAAATTGTTAAAATGGTAAACAGCCCGGAAGTTCTTTAATAGGGGATGTTTTTTACCATAGTTAAAATTTGGGTGATACAATTTTAGACCGAGTTACTGGGTCTGATAGTATAGTTAACAAGATACGTCGACATGTTTCAGCTCCTGGGCCTGGAAGGGTCTGCGGAGCTTTCGTCAGGACAAACAAACATAAAGATATTGTACTTACACAATTAGTGTAGTCGTATTTGGCGTACAAGCACTTTTGTTTTGGCTATATATTGTTAGGAAATTTTCCTTCAAAATCTGCAATGAGACGAAAATAATGTACATATATTGCATACACACACACACCTTATTTCGTTGTTTAGTAATGAATTTCATTATTCAAGTTTGGTTACGTGACATTATCATTACCAAAAACTTTTTATCTTTGCAAAGGCAAATAATGGAGAGTAAAGATGCTGATTCTGGGTCTCGCTAAGGATCGCCGATCCTCATAGACGGAATACTAGTTTGGTACGCTGGTATCTATTTTCCACAAGCCCGGTCTAAAGTGCGTGGAAAAAACTATAGGTATAACATGAACACTCTCACTCTATAGTGTACTGATAGGGGAACAGAACTTTATCGAAACACAAGGCAACGCTAATGTAGCGGGAAACGGGACAGACAAGCCCTGCAAACAGTGCTACTTCAAGCCCTGTAGATAGTCTGTGGCTAATAGAAAGGGAAAGGGGTATGTTTGCCTACCTGTAGCCAATGTTACTCTGCTTCACCGGGGTGTCGCTTTTGTAGCAGCATGGAGCTCAGAGCTGTTATAAAGAGGACTCCGTTAGTTAAAAAGAATTGTTCGTCTTACCGGTGTATCTGAAGGTCGGCGCCATTACCCGCGTGTGTGGAGGATTTCGCCTTGTGCTGACTCTGCCCCGGGGAGTGGCTAGGTTAGAAGCACTGAGATTATTTAAAGGTGCATCATCGGTCACATGGACGTGTCAGTTTCATTGGTTTTTCTTGTTTTTTTTTCGATGTATTGTTACTCTGGTAACTTTATTGGTCCAACGCTGCTGAGTGTTGAAAATGGTTAATGTATATATTTCATTTCATGTTCGAGCATATTGGTTTAACAGATTTTATGTCAATTAGCAAAACGGTGCCAGGGAATGGCATCGTTCAACCCCTGTTCACAGGTTTTTAGACGGTCCACCCACCTTTGCTCCTTTTCAAACAAACGGCGCTCACACATGGTATTTTTTTCGGTAAGCATTTCAAGCACTGTCCAGTGAAGCTCTTCACATGAATGGCCCATCTCAACAAAATGTGCACATAGTTTGGTGGTATTTTTCTTCAAGCGGATGTTGCTTTTATGCTCGCCAATTCTCAACTTGATTTTGCGGCAGGTCATACCAATGTACCTCTTATTGCATTTGCAGGTGATCATGTATATAACATGTGATGAGTTGCAATTCGTATGCTGACGTTGTGTCCATAACAGTGTCTCCGTTAGTTGTAGTGTTTTTGATACTGTGGTGGTTTTGCAAGCTACGCAAGAACCACAGGGGTAGTGGCCAGTTACCGGATTCATAGTCACATCCCTCGTGATGGATTGTTGTTGTTTTTTCAAAGGACGGGTATGGACTAAAACGTCTTTGATGTTCTTTGTTCTGCGATTGGCAAACCTCGGCTTTGGCCAGTTGAAGATTCCAGTGTTCAGGATATGCCAATTTTTGTTTATCAATTTGTTTACCTCATATGTTGATGGGCAGAAGGTGGTGACACAGGTCGTCAGATCCTGTGTTTGTGCCTTAGGGTAGCTTTGTAGAAGGCACTCCCTGGGTTGATTGCTCGCTCTTTTTTTGCAGTACTTTATTGTTTTTGCATTGTAGTTTCTTTTAGACAGTTTTTGACTCAGCTCTTGTGCTTGGATCAGATAATCTTCTTTTTTACTGCAGTTGCGTTTTAGCCTGAGAAACTGGCTAAAAGGAAGATTGTCTTTAAGTGGCTTGGGGTGGTAGCTCTGGTATGAGAGCAAACTGTTTTTGGCAGTAGGCTTTGTATAGGTTTTTGTTTGTAGAATGTTGTTTTCCACAAAAATTGTGAGATCCAAGAAGTCCAAACTTTTGTTACTGGAAGTGTAGGTGAATTTTAACCATGGATCAAGGTGGTTAAGCCAGTGGATAAATTGTTCCAGGTCTACTGATGTGTCCCAAATTAGGATCACGTCATCTATATATCTCTTCCAGTAAAGGATGCTGGGAGAGAACTCGTTGGCTGCATTGTGGATAAACTTACTCTCGAAGTTGCTCACATACAACCCTGCCACCGATGGGGCGAAGGCACTGCCCATCGATGTTCCATGGGTCTGAAGATAAAGGTCTTCCTCGTAGGCAAAAAAGTTTTCTTTCAGAGCTAATTTACAACATTCAAGGATGAAATGCCTCGGTGTATTGTATTGCCAGTCTTCAGAGTAAAGTATATCTTCCAATACTTGTAGTGTGTCATCTTGTGGCAGACTGGTAAACAATGACTCCACATCCAAACCTACTAAAGTCATTGTGTCCGGATCAAATTTTTTTGCTTGAATCTGTACCAACAAGTCTCGGGTATCTTTCAGATATGAAGGTGTTTGCTGTACAAGGGGTTTTAAAAATTCGTCCGCAAACTTCGAGAGCGGCTCGAGGACTGACCCTATTCCAGACACTATAGGTCTCCCTGGAGGGGGGGACCTATTCTTGTGAGTTTTTGGAAGGGAGTAGAAATAGGGGATTTTTGGGTCCGAGGTGATGAGATATTCAGCTTCCTTTTTGGTTACCCAATTTTTTTTACCCAATTTTTGATCTCTGCTTCGTGGACCATGCTAGATATTATGTTTTGCAATCTTTCTGTTGGATCAATAAGTAGTTTTCTGTAGAATCTTGTGTCTGACAAAAGGGTAAGGCATTGGTCATTGTAGCCGTCTTTACTTAGGATTACAATGCCCCCCCCTTTGTCAGCGGGTTTGACCACTATATTCTCATTCTGCCTTAGTGAGTCCAGGGCTGCTCGCTCTTTTTTGGAAAGGTTTTGGAAAGTTTTTTTGTTCTTGTCTAAAAGGTCCACGCCTTTCATTAAAGATTGTTCGAAGGTATGGAATTCGGGCGGGATACTGGCATGAGGGGGATTGAATGTAGATTTTTTGCGCAATGAAGTGTCCCCTTCTATTTGGTTGTTGGTAGTATTGTGAAAAAATGCTTTTAATTTGAGAGTTCTACAGAATTCTGCTAATTCGCTTTTTAATTTGAAAATATCCAGTCGAGGTGTTGGCACAAAGCTTAAGCCCTTATTCAAAACTCCTATTTGATCTTGGGTCAGTTGTAACTCGGAGAGATTCACTACGAGGGTTTGGTCTTGCTGGTTGATGGTTGTGTTGCAGCCATGCTCCTGGTCTGGACGTTTCTCTGTTGGTCCTGCCATCTTATTGTCTTTTTTCTGCCTCTTGTTTGGTTTTGGCCCCTGGATAAAAAAGGTGGCTCTTGTTGGTGTAGGTTGGAATTAGTGGCCATTTGTTGTTCATCCAGTTGTGGCATCTGTTGTATGCCTCGATTAAATGGATCCATCCACCCTCCGTATTGTGGTACAAAAGGTGGATAGAAAGGCATGTTGAAACCCGGGTAGAAAGGTCTTTGCCATCTATTACCCCTTCTCGGGCGTTGGTTCCTGTAATTGTTACGTCCTCTTTTTGTTGTGTATTCATCCACACTTGTGACGGAACTGTTTGAGGAATTGGTCCCTGTGGATTCATTGTCAGAGCCAGTGTCCCGTGTTGTGTATTCATCTGATATATATGGGTGCATTTTTTCTCGGCTGAATCTTTTTAGTTCTTTGCTGAGTTTTTGTAATTTACTCTGCATGATGAATTCACGGGTCTCATCCATTTCTTTATTTATTTCTTCCAATCTTTTCTTAACGATAGCAGGATTGATGCCTTTCTTCAGTTCATTTTCACATTCTTCAATTTCCTTTAGTAGGGCATCCGATAATCTTTTTGCTGTCTTGACAATTAAAATGAGGTAGTCCAAGGTACACTTCCAGGAGATGGACGACCAATCCATCCTGAAGGCTAGGTCATGTAAAAAGATTCTGGGTGCGTTGTTAACCCAGAGGCCTTTAGGTGCTGTTTTCACTCTCAAATATTCCGTCATTATTATTCCATGAATGGAAGTGCGGATCTGTTCTCTTTTTTTATCTGTGAGATTGTCCCAATCGTTGGTTTGTGCTAGGGTTTCCATGAGTTCAACATTTTGTAACAGTGATTGACCTGCTAGTATTTCGTCTATTTCTTTTGCATCGAAACTCAATCCAGGGATGCCTTCCATTACTTCTCTATATATTATATGGAAGAGTAAATGTAATCCCGCAGCTGTACGCTGCCTATACAGTGATTGATCAGAAGAGGGATAAGGGATCAAAGTCTCCGTTTCATTCCCCAAGGTTAGTTACTAGTTATCAAAATAGAAAAACGGACACTAGTTACACCTTATGACCATTGGCATAAGGGATAAAGATCAGAGTAGCCTCAAAAAACTCTATGTTATGGTTGGAAGGAGGTGCGGTATATCTGGTTCATCCGCCCCACAATAGAGTTGTGGCAGTTATCATTGGCTACTCCGAAGTAGTGAATATGCCAGCCTCACCCGAGGCGCCTCTGGTCTGGGGTGCAGTGTCCAGAGATTTTGAGTGAAAAAAGGGGTGTAAAGTAAAATGTGCAAAAAAAGGAAGAAATTGTTAAAATGGTAAACAGCCCGGAAGTTCTTTAATAGGGGATGTTTTTTACCATAGTTAAAATTTGGGTGATACAATTTTAGACTGAGTTACTGGGTCTGATAGTATAGTTAACAAGATACGTCGACATGTTTCAGCTCCTGGGCCTGGAAGGGTCTGCGGAGCTTTCGTCAGGACAAACAAACATAAAGATATTGTACTTACACAATTAGTGTAGTCGTATTTGGCGTACAAGCACTTTTGTTTTGGCTATATATTGTTAGGAAATTTTCCTTCAAAATCTGCAATGAGACGAAAATAATGTACATATATTGCATACACACACACACCTTATTTCGTTGTTTAGTAATGAATTTCATTATTCAAGTTTGGTTACGTGACATTATCATTACCAAAAACTTTTTATCTTTGCAAAGGCAAATAATGGAGAGTAAAGATGCTGATTCTGGGTCTCGCTAAGGATCGCCGATCCTCATAGACGGAATACTAGTTTGGTACGCTGGTATCTATTTTCCACAAGCCCGGTCTAAAGTGCGTGGAAAAAACTATAGGTATAACATGAACACTCTCACTCTATAGTGTACTGATAGGGGAACAGAACTTTATCGAAACACAAGGCAACGCTAATGTAGCGGGAAACGGGACAGACAAGCCCTGCAAACAGTGCTACTTCAAGCCCTGTAGATAGTCTGTGGCTAATAGAAAGGGAAGGGGGTATGTTTGCCTACCTGTAGCCAATGTTACTCTGCTTCACCGGGGTGTCGCTTTTTTCACTCAAAATCTCTGGACACTGCACCCCAGACCAGAGGCGCCTCGGGTGAGGCTGGCATATTCACTACTTCGGAGTAGCCAATGATAACTGCCACAACTCTATTGTGGGGCGGATGAACCAGATATACCGCACCTCCTTCCAACCATAACATAGAGTTTTTTGAGGCTACTCTGATCTTTATCCCTTATGCCAATGGTCATAAGGTGTAACTAGTGTCCGTTTTTCTATTTTGATAACTAGAATGTACACATATGCCTGATACATGTGGAAAAATACCACCTACCCATTGCCGGAATCCGGCTCATATGTGGACAGCCCAGGCAATAGGTATATGGTACCAAAATGACTTATCTGTAGATCACCACAAACAGGGTCATATTCTTCGGGCTGAGGATGCGGCTGTGAAGGGGGAGCGTAGAGAAAGGGATCCATGTCAAATTAAGATGGATAGTACAGGAGACGGGTGAGTATGGACCCAAAATCCTGGTGGCCCCAGCGCTACGGTCAGCTCGTCAGAAGCCAACTCATAATATGTATGGTGGTGAAGCTCCTCAGTACTGCACTATGGCAGCTGCTTTTCCCTGACTGCGACCCAGGCAGTCGGCAATGTGCTGGCAGTGTTGGAAGTTCAGTCACAGTCTTTGCAATAGCAATTGTCCATCTTGTAATACAGCGGTCAGACTACTGAGCTGGAGGCGGTTGGACCGCGACTGCGCGTACGGCGGTTCACAAACTACCAAACTCATATTCAGGCCCTAAATCCACTTTGCATACAATCACTGCAATGTGGAGGTGACATGGTCACATTGGAGTTTGCTTCACTCACTTTTGTCCTTCGGTGCCTATAGATCAACCTTAAGGTATCAACTTTGATACATTTTGTTGCTGGTTTACTGGGTTGTTAACCCTGGTCAAGAAGCCACCACAGTCCCTTGGCGGACACCACACCACACCACAAAAAGTCACTGAATTAACCTGTGCTTAACTCTGGCTAACTTGGCAAAAAAATCAGTCAGGCTTACCTTAGAGGCAATGTGTAAATTATTTATGCGGCACACCAATAGTAATAATATGAAAACACTCCACAGGAATACCACACCAATTGTCAAAAATAGAGTAAATCATAATAAATTATTTGCCAACGAAACAACAAAAATCTGATTAGTAGAACTGGAGTTATTAATTTGTAAACGTTTTTAGAAGAAACTAGAGCCTAAGCACACACAGCAGACATCTGGTTTCATGATGGGCAAAGTTGAAAAATATGTCCGACGGCGATAGAGCACGGTTCAGATACAGGAAGTGGAATGGGCCCGGTAAGCGCTTACATTTAAAACTATTTCTGGTAAAATATGGTCTAAGAAGGTGAAGTTCATTGGGGCATGGCTGCAGGAGGTGTCATCGGAGGGAACGTTGTCATCTGGTAGCGCTGGGTAAAAGCTGCAGTGAAGTTTTCGCCATTTTCAGCTTAGTCCCTGAAATGGAAGTAAAAAAAGTCCCGTGGGACGATGCAGAGGGCTGTAGCCGAAGACAGTTCCACAATGCTGGATACCCCTTTGGCAAAGGACAGTGGAAATGGATTTCCTGCTGCAAAGAGGAATTTAGTGGAAGAAGCCACTAAATCAATCCAACCTGCGATGCTCCTCGGATGCATAGGCAATCAGGTTCATCCCAGTCTCCACTTTTGTTTTTTTTCTCTATGGTCACCTTCAGCACCACTTCCAAGGGTCCAGTAATAGAGGTCAAGACTCACTCAGGCTAGGGGGAGGAGCTTCGCGGGCAAGCAAGATGGCCGCGTAAGCTCGGAGCTCCTCCGACCCTCCGACCCTCCACATAAATCCTGATGAAAATCCTGATCCACAACAGTGGAATATTGTGGGTGAACGGTTGCTGAGGCGGGACTCGTTGTCCGATTTCAAATCCGACACTCCTAGGTGGAATTACACCATGTAGAAGAATCGTGCCAGGGCTGTGCTAATGCCCGTGCGGTGGTTGACAACGGCGACACTATCGCACGGAAGCGGAGTGGTGTGAGAGTGACTATTCCGCTTGCCCAACGAAGCACGCGGAGTTGCAGAGTGGGACGGTACTGATCAGCAACTGGTGTTCGCGGCGCCCGATAGTCACATCGAAGAGCCGGTGAGGCCCCGGTGGGTGATCCATTGTGCCGGTCCCCAAAACCATCATGGCGGGCAGAGGCGAGTCGGACAAGACGAAGGTCCGTGGGAGTAGGAAAACTACGTATTCCCAATCGAACAATATGGATCGCTATGCCCAGCAGAAGAGCTTGCTGGGTGCAGCTGCCCGGCCTAAGGACTTAATTCGTGACGAGTCGCCAGACACGTCGGACCCGACACTCCGGGAGGTCATGGGCGCCATTGCGGGCATCAAAACGGAGATGCACAAACAACATGAGGCCCTGACGCATAAAGTAGACACCCTGGCGATTGAGTTCAACTTGATTAGAGCCGATCTGGGCAAGACCAATGATAGGGTCAAATTGGATATTAAAACCGCAAGCCTCACAACTGATGTATCGGACCTACAAACGGAGGTCCGGGACTTGAGATCGGCCAACGATTTTTTCGCTAGACGGCTGGATGATTTTGAAGGACGTGCCAGGCGACAGAACGTCCGAATCACCGGCGTACCAGAAGGGGCAGAGGACTCGGCCACCGATCTCTTCGTGGAGGACCTGATACAAACTCATCTGGCCCCTGCGGGCCTCAGCCGTTTCTTCTCAGTGGAGCGAGCTCATAGACTGCCAGGGGGACGCCCGAAAGTGGGTGCCCAGCCAAGGCCCATTATAGCAAGACTGTTTAACTTTAGGGATCGGGATGCTATCCTGCAGGCATCGAGGAGAAACGGGCTGCTTAAGTTCCAAAATGCGGACATAAACTTCTATCTGGACTTTACTCGGTCAGTACAATGGCGGCGACAAAGCTTCACGGGGGTAAAGAGGCGACTCAGAGATCTGGGGATGAAGTACTCGATGATGTTCCCCGCGAAACTGCACATTGAACATGATGGCCGTGCCTTATTCTTTGATTTGCCTGAAGTGGTGAGCGAGTGGTTGGACACTTTGCCGCAGAGACATGATTAACGCGAGGAACAATCGGAAGGCGCCTCGGGAGGCCCTGAGCAACAGGAGTAGAGTCTATCCTTGGAACATTGTCGGACAATGGGACTGCTGGTGACAACCGGTATCACATTCCTGCACTTTATAATGAACATCCTTCACTTGGTTTTGGAGGGTGGCGGGGGGGACTGCGTGATCTCCGTTCTCCTCTAGGGTCTTTCTGTAGCGTAGTTTTCTGGGGCGACAGGCAAACTGCTGGTTGGGGGGGGGCTACTTAGTCTGATACAGGGGTGCAGGGTGGGGGGTGGTTTGGTTGTTGGTTGTATGTTTTTTCTTTTTTTCCCTTCCTCTTCTCCAAGGCAATGTAAAAACTGTAATTATTATGGTTCTGTAACTATGACGCCTGCCGGGATCGGCAAAAGCCCACAATTCGACGATGGGGGGTAGGAACCTAAAAGTATTGTGTTGGAATGTCAATGGGCTGGGGGATCGCATAAAGAGGGGTGTGGTTTTGCAACTGTTTAAAAGATGTATGCCAGACGTTATTTTGCTACAAGAGACACACTTGGTGGGGAACACGTGCCAAGCGCTTAACAAGAAGGGTTTCAAGATGGTGGCGCACTCGGTGTTCTCTTCGGTATCCTGGGGGGCGGGGATCATGGTACGCGTGTCTCTCCCATTTGAGATTGACTCTATTGTTGCCGATGAGAGGGGGCGCTACGTCGCCGTCTCGGGGAGATGGGAGGGGCGGTCCCTGGTTCTGGTTTCGGTTTATGTTCCCCCTGAGTTGCAAAACACCACGTTCCAAGACATTGGGAGCGCCATTTTAGGTCTCCCGGAGGGTCTGCTTATTATAGGGGGGATTTCAACACAGTTTGTTCGGGGACCCTAGACAGACATCCATCCAGAGATCTCCTAGGTTCGCAATCCTGGCTTCCCAACTTCCTGGACACTATGGGACTTATTGACTGCTGGCGGCTCATGCACCCTACCCAGAGTCAATACTCATTCCACTCAGGGGCACACGGAAGCCTCTCAAGAATGGATTATGTTCTGGCTCTAGCGGCCCACGCGTCGCAGTCTCTGAGGCCCGACTAATGGCGAGGGGCATCTCAGACCATTCTCCGGTCTGGGTGTCCTTTGACTTCGACATCATGGCGACCGAGAGGGTGGTATCAATTAATCCGGGGTACTTCCGCAACCCCAAGACTCGTGGACTCATGGCTAAGGCTATTGAGCTTTATTTCTCTGAAAACTCGGGGTCAGTTACATCGGCTATCTCCCTATGGGAGGCCTTTAAGACGGTCTTGAGGGGTGAGGCGTTCTCCCTTATAGCTGAGGTTCGGAGACGCAGGGACGCGGATGTGGTGCGGATTGAATCTGAAATTGAAGATCTGGACTCCCAATTGGAGGTCGACCCGACACCGGACCTGCTCCATGTTCTCTCACTTAAACAGTCTGTGTATCGAGCTACTGTTACTGATGCTGCCAAGATCATTGGTAGAGAGCAACAGGGTATGATCTATGATGTCGGGGACAAGGCGGGCAAACTCATCGCTTGGCTGGATAAAAAAGAGAGAGCCAGCCGTGTGGTCCCGGAGGTGCTGGGGGAGGACGGCGTGACTGTCCCCGACCCGAGTGCCATTGTCATGGCATTTGCAGACTATTTCGAGACCGTTTACACCTCGGTCTCTGACATGTCTGAGACTGACTCTGGGGAGCTTTTGGCAGAAGCGGAGCTCCCGTGCCTGTCGGAAGCGGAGCGGGACGACATGGATAGGGATATTACCGCCGATGAGATTGCCTTCGCCATACGTTCCCTGAGATCTGGCAAAGCGCCCGGCCCCAATGATATACCGGTGGAGCTTTACAAGATTAAGCCTGATGCCATCTCCCTGCCCCTGCGGAACATGTTACTGGAGGCGCGGGAGACGGGCATGCTCCCCTTGGACCAGAGACTGGCCACCATTGTGGTCATTCATAAGGAAGGGAAGCCCAGAGACCTATGTCGATCGTATCGTCCCATTTCCCTGTTGAATGCTGAACCCAAGATTCTGGCTAAACTGCTTGCCAACCGTTTGGTCGGATCGATTAGTGACTTGGTTCACCCGGACCAGTCGGGCTTCATTCCACACCGCAATACTGCCCTTAACCTCAGGAGACTACATGGGGCCCTCGCGAGAGTCCATACGCTCATGGAGCTCGCTGTCTTGGCGTCTTTGGATGCTACGATGGCGTTTGACTCCCTTGAGTGGAACTATCTGTGGGCAGTGTTGGCGAAGTTCGGATTTGGTCCGGAATTCATTGGATGGGTCAAGCTCCTGTACGCTAGCCCGCTTGCCAACGTAACAGTTAATGGTCGCGTATCTGCGTCCTTTGCTCTCCGCAGGGGCACCAGGCAGGGTTGCCCCCTGTCGCCCCTGTTGTTTGCATTGGCGCTTGAACCGCTGGCGGCGTGGCTGCGATTACACCCGGATATAAACGGAATACGGTGGTCCCCTGGACTCGAGGACCGTGTGTCGCTGTATGCAGACGACATCTTGCTATATCTCACCTCTCCTTGTAAGTCCCTCATTGTGGTGTGCGATGTGCTGCGTCTTTTTGGTCGGCACTCTGGCCTAGTTATTAACTGGTCGAAGTCACACCTATACGTGCTGAGAGGTGGGACACCTCGGCTTCCAAGGGATTGCAACATACAGGTCGCGCGGCAGGGATTCAAATACTTAGGGAACTACATTTCAACGGATCCCAAGGTACGCTACACGAATAACTTGCTCCCCCCTCTCGCACGTCTCCGGCGTGACGTAGAGGGATGGCGGAAGCTCCCGCTTTCCCTGCTCGGGCGTACGGCACTGTTTAAAATGATGTCCCCGCCCAGATTCCTGTATGCTCTTCAGAATACCCAGGATCCAGTCCCATCCAGTTCCTTTAGGGAGGTCGAGGGTTTGCAGCGGGCCCTTCTCTGGGATGGCAGGCCGCGTATCGCTATTGCAAAGCTGACGCTCCCATGGTATGATGGAGGCATTGCATTGCCCGACATCCGAAGATATTATTGGGCTTCTCAGCTAGCGGCCCTTAATCACGGCCTCTACGGTCCAGCAGTAAGTCCGGGCTATGCCATGGATCGGTGGCTCCTGGACGACGGGAAGTAACATAGAGTGCTATACTCGAGATCCCTGGATGGTAGGATGTCGGGGCCGACGAAGACAGCTGTACACATATGGCGGGCAATCACAAAGTCACAGGGGTGGAAAGGTAGGCTTACGATGGCAACTCCTCTCTTTGAATCTGAAATACTGGGCAAACTATGGCACACGAAGGGATTTGACAGGTGGGACATGATAGGCATATCCAAGATGGAAGATATGATTGTGAAAGGGGAGATAAAGTCCTTTGCTCTTTTACAGACAGAGTTCCAGTTAGGTGGAACAGAATATTTCCGGTACGCCCAGCTGCGTCACGCCATTCTGACGGTGATGCCGGAGGGTGAGAAGATCCCTGAGTCTTCCCCGTTGGAGGACAGGGTGCTGGACGGCCATATGCCAGACAGTGCCATTTCCTTAATATATAAAAAACTCATCAATGTCCGTACGGACCTCCTCCTTGGGGTGAGAGACCAGTGGGTGCGTGATGGGATTGAGCTGGATGATGAAGATTGGCAATATGCAGTGTCCTCCCCCAAGGAGGTGGCGATCCCGGCCAGGTTGCGGCTAGTTCAATTAAAGATCCTCCATAGAGTGAACGTGACGGGTCCCAGGCTGATACACATGGGTCATTCAGTGGATGGCCTCTGCAGGCGTGGCTGTGGTGCATTGGCCACCTTCATGCATATTATCTGGGAGTACCGGATGATCGCCTCCTACTGGAGGCGTGTACATATGATCATGAGCGAGGTGACTGGGGTAGACGTGATGGCAGAGGCCCGACGCTGCCTCCTGAATGTGTGGGGTCCTACTGATTATAATAATGCACAAACACAATGGGTCACCCTGGGGAACATGGTTGCGATACGCGATATTGCTCAGATGTGGGGTGCTGTTACAGCCCCAAAGGTGGTACAGTGGAAAGCCAACATGGATTGGTGCATGTTCCGAGAGAAGACGGTGTACATGGCCAGAGGTAAACCCAAAAAGTGGCAAAAGATATGGGGGGCGTGGAACGAGTATAGGGGTGATATTTGCTTGCCGCCTGACACCGCCCCCCTGGAAGAACGAATGTCCCCGTAGCCTATGGCTCCAACATACGTCCTATTAGCTGATGTATCCTGTATCCTGCCCCCCTCCGTGATCTTGCCATAGGTACTGTTCACATTGTTTTTATGTTATTGGCCCTAGCTTCTCCTATGATCGGGCTCTGTTACACAAATGTTTAATTGCCTTGTTTCCTAGCACTAGTTTGGTGCTTTTCCCTTTCTCATCTTAGTTATTTTTCAACATTTTTTTTAAAAAAAACCTTGTCCGATTTGGTAATATGCTTACTGTACGCCAGCCGATTGACCGAGAATATGCTGCCTAGCCTCCGGGATGTAAGGCTAAATAGCTGTGTGCACTGATTTGACAATAAAGGTTTTCCAAAAATTAAAAAAAAAAAAAGACTCACTCAGGCTAGGTTCAGTTGTGTGTCCAAGGTGAAGGGAGCCTTGTCTGTCCCAGAGGCGCAGATCAGTAGGCCAGCAAACTAGCCCTTTGGAGCAACTTTGGCAGTTCTGGGTTCAGGTCCAGTTCTTCTTCTCCAGGCAAGAGGGCATAGAGCAGAAAGGCAGCAATTCAGCTAGACAGAAGCAAGTCAGCAGTCTAGCAGTAACACAGTAGTTCTTCTTTCAGACAGGATATCCACAGGTACAGAGGTGTACTAAAGAGCCGGTGTCTGAGATCCATTTTTATACGCTGGTGCACTCCTTCTGGAAGGTGGGATAAGCATTTAGGCAGTGGCATTGAAGTGCATAGAATTTCCTGACTCCCCTAACCTGGCTCAACGTTGGATGTAGTGACAAGGTGTAGGTGTTAGGCCCTTTGTATAAGGGTAGAGCTCTCCCTCCTCATTTGCAAGTGGGGCTGTGCTCATCTCCACCACTGTCATCCAGCCAGCAGATGGCTCATCCATCAAGGGACACATAATCCCTCTATTGTGGGACTGTCTGACAGGAATTCACAAAGTATGTCAGTTACAACCAGTCATGTGCCCCAAGACAGGCTACACACACAAAAGGGCTGAAGGCAGAAAAATGCCAACTTTCGTAAAGTGGAATTCTCAAAAATGTAATAAAAAACCTGACATTACCACTAAATAGGGTTTGTCATTACTATTCCAAAGACACCAAACATCTACCTGCTCCTAATTGGAAATTACATCTTATTAAATGTAGTAAGGCACGTCCAATGTTACCCTATGGCATGGGTAGGCCTCACAATAGTGAAAAATTAATTAAGGAGTTTATCACTAGCAGGACATGTAAAACTTAAAGGTGCATGTCCAATCTTTTAATTGCACAGCACTCTGCTCTATGAGCTACCTAGTTAATTTAACAACAACAAGGGACCCCAATATTAGTCAGCAGGGACCTCGGGGAGCATACTTTTATCAAACAACATTGGTCCCCAACATTTGAAAATGTCAGCACAAAATGAAATATAGACAGAATCAATCTATATTTTCAGAAAGGCATGTCCAGCCGGACAGTGGTCTTTCAGAGATTTTACTCAAAATTCATGTATTCAAATCACACGAAGTACCTTCCAACAATCAGCCAGTGTGGACTACAAGCCTGTGTCCAGTACTAACAGAGCAGGTACATAGGGTTGATATAAACAGCAAAGAAGGGCTTTGTAAGGCAAAACAAGTTACTCTATCAACAATACAATTGTACAGAGTATTACAACTGCGCACTTCACATCCAATAGTAATCACAGTTCAGTTTCAGTGCTTTTAAAGTCGACGGCGTTTCGAACCCTTAGTAAATCACAGGGTCCATCATCAGGACAGATACAATGAAAAGCCTTAAAGTATTTTAGCCTCTAAATGCCGGAGTGCCTCATGAATTAGAGGCTTATTCCTAGGGTAGCGGAAGTGCACACGTCCACCCACAATCGGGTGGCGGGAGCCGCGGAAATCAGTGGTGTCTGTCGGCTGCCAGGAGACCGGGTTAGTCGGTGAGGAGTCTCATTTCCTGGCGTGCTGTTTATATCAACCCTATGTACCTGCTCTGTTAGTACTGGACACAGGCTTGTGGTCCACACTGGCTGATTGTTGGAAGGTACTTCATGTGATTTGAATACATGAATTTTGAGTAAAATCTCTGAAAGACCACTGTCCGGCTGGACATGCCTTTCTGAAAATATAGATTGATTCTGTCTATATTCCATTTTGTGCTGAAATTTTCCAATGTTGGGGACCTATGAGCTACCTAGAGCCTTCCTTAGGAGTGACTTAAATTTAATAAAAGGAAAGTTTAATGCTTGGCAAGTAGGTTTTAATACCAAGTGCACATGGCAGTTTAAAACTGCATTTAGGCTGCAGTGGCAGGCCTGGGAATTGTATTAATGGGCTACTTTAGAGGGTGGCGCAATAAGTGCAACAGTCCCACTGGTAGCATTTAATTTACAGCCTCTGTGCATATGGTATACCACTCTAAAAGGGACTTATAAGTAAATTAAATATGCTAATTAAGTATAAGACAATGTAACCATGCTTTAGGGGAGTGAGCGCAAGCACTTTAGCACAGGTTAGCAATGGTAAAGGGCACAGAGTCCTAAGGTCAAGAAAAATACGTTTGACAAAATGGAGGATGAGAGGAAAAAAGTTTGGGAGAAGACCAACCTAAGGCTTCCAGGTCTAACACCATTGACCATACTATTTCTTACAGTGCTCAATGTAAAATTGTTATTTACTTTGCCTTATGGATTACTAGTGTTCCCAGGGAAACTGGGCCCATGTCCAAATTACAAACTATGAATGTTGCTTGGACAATTATTTCATTTCCCTAGCTCTATATTTAGGCAAAATAAAGGCAGAAATTCCAGCTCCATCAGCCAGAATTGGAAGCTATGTCTCAACGTCTGATTTTCAGCCATGTGATACAGTCTGCTAAAGGTAACACATTTAGAAATCACATTAGGCGTGCTCTTATCTGGACTATTTAACAACAAAACAGAGGTGCCATTACTGATACTCTATTTGATATCTTATTTTATCCACCAAAAGAAGTCACCTGATCAAAAATGGGGAATGCTATTCAATAGCTGTTTTATTAAACAAAATGAAATTTAGAAAGTACATTTATTTTTAACTTTCGATATGTACTGTCAAAGAACAGGACATTTTCTATACAAAATGAAGTAAGGAATGAAGAAATTGGAAACAAAACAGGGCAATAAAATCAACCATACATTCATAAATCAATCATATCACAGTCATACCACAAACATGCACACATTCATACTGAAATACTTAACCTAAATTGAGTGAAGAATAAACCAATAGGTTAAGTATTAGGTCTGCTGTCTAAATGAAAATATAAGTATTTACAATGATTTACACAATACACTCATTAATTTGCATTTGAATCCATTGAATTATAAAAATTAAACATGGAATGGGTGTATAATTCATGGCACCTAGTGTGGCAACAGATCAACACTAGGGCAATGGACAAAGGAGGCCTACGCGTTTCAAATCCCTAGGATTTTTGTAGGGATTCTCATCAGGGCCAGATCACTCTGAAAAAGAAAAGAAAAGAGAGCCTATGTACACAGTTTTTTTTATAAAAAGGGGCAGAACCACATTGAGCACTACAACACCCAGAATGACCTCTGCTTACCAACAGGGAACATGTATCCAACAGAGCAGATCGATGTGATTCACCTATAAACACAAATCCAACAACACGAAGGAAAAACAGGAAAGAATATGTCAGCTCCTGTGTGTATTCTCAGATGTGAAGTCCTTATCTGGACTATTAGCACTAGCAATTTTATATGGAAAACACCTTTTTCATCCTGCAACTGAAGAAGCTATATTGAGGACACAGAAACACTGTCAAGAAGGAAATATGCAGATGATACAGCCGAGAGCTGCTCTAGCAAGATATTGGCCAATTATCTATCCTGTTCCCTGGCAATATCAGTGAGACTACAAATTATTCACATTAATATTTTATGCTCTACCTTGATGGAGTTTAGGCAAGCACAGCATTTTCATAAGGATCACTCAAAGCAATACTTGTTTGTTGAACTGCAAACTGGAAACTTTGCTGCATACTGTTTGTTAGAACTGGAGGTCTCTAATTGCTCTAAGTGGCAGAGGTAGGTACCTTTGTCCAAATATGGACCCTTGCTTCCAGTCAGGGTAACGAGGATAGACACTTTAGATAACCCATGCTCACCCCCTTGGTAGCTTGCATGAGCAGACAGGCTTATCCCAAAGGCAATGTGTAAAGTATTTTTACCAACACTCGCAGTAACACAGTGTTAACACCACAAATGGACACCACACCGGTTTAGAAAGATAAAGTATCTTTATCTAAACTTTACAAGACCAAAACGACTAAAATCCAACATGAAAGTATTAAGAAAAATGACTTTCAAAAGGTTGTAGCAACTGAGTCCATAGAAAACTATGTATGTGTGATTTCTTGCAAAGTACTTGTAGTTGCGACAAAATTTACCAAGCTAAACAGCTGCAGCGATGGAATGCGTTGAAAAACAAAGAGATGCGTCAATTCCTGAAACCTTCGTGGATGCAATGCAACAGTTCAGCTGGACGCAGGGGAGTGGTGCGTCGGGTCTGGTCTGTAGGGGGAAGTGATGCGTCTATTCTGAGATGACTCCGATCTGCGGGTGATGCATTGGGGAAAACTTTCCACACAGGAATGATGCGTGGAAATCCAGGAAGTGTCGGCAAGCGATGCAGCATCGTCGAGAGGTGCTACATCAATTTCTTCAGGTGCGATCCCTCGATGCGTCGATTCTTGCAGCGGCAACAGGCGCCGCGTCAGTTTCAGCAGCGCCGGTGCAAGGAGATTCTTCTCGCACCACGTCATTGCATCGGAAAAGCTGTCACAAAAAGAGCGATGCGTCGATTTTCTTGTTGCTGCGTTGTTTTCCAGATCCCAGTAGCAGAAACAACCTCCAAAGGCCACACACAGCCACAGGCACTCCTGGCAGGTCAGAACGTGCAGCAAAGAAGTTCAGGTGAGCTGGGGGTGTCGTCTTTGTGTTCCTGAGACTTCAAAACAGGAGGAAAGCTCTACTCAAGCCCTTGGAGACTTTCCTCAAGCAGGGGAGGCAGCACACAGCAAAGTTCCTCTCCTTTCTTTGGCAGAAACAGTAACTTCAGGCCAACCTCAGACACACAGCAAGGTTAGTACTACCCCTCATTTTCTCCAGCTCTTCTCCTTGGCAAAGGTTCCTCTTGATTCCAGAAGTAGTCTAAAGTTCAAGGGTTTAAGGTCTAATACTTGTACCCCAAAATGTATTTGTTCTCCATGTGAAAGGGTCTCTAAGCCCAGTCTAAACCAGTTCTATCCTCTCTGGTGCAGCTGCCCGGCAGGAGGTGGATACAGCATTGTGTAAGGCAGACAGGCCCTATTCAGGTGCAAGAGAATTCTCCTCCGGCCACTCTAAATGCAGACCAGGCCTATTCAGGTGCTAGTGAGAACTCCTCCCCTACTCTGAATGCAGCCAAGGTCTATTCAGCCCAGCCCTGACTCATTCAGGAAAGGCAGGACACACTTAACTCCCCCCGGTGGCTGTCTGAGAGAATGCACCTCCCAGCCCCTGTCACTTCAAAACCAGGCAGTCAATACAAAAACATGCAGCGGCACACAGAATGGTCAAACAAGAAAATTCCTACTTTCTGAAAGTGCCATTTTCAAACACACAATTTAAAAACCACCTTTAGTAAAAGATGTGTTATGAAATTTTGAGTTCAGAGAGCCCAAACTTTATTTTTCCATCTTATCCCTATGGGAAGATATACTTGGAAAATGTTAAAAAGCATTCCCCATTTGTCCTATGGAGCAAGATAGCCTTTCAATTGTGAAAAATAAAATTGGCAGTATTTCACTATCAGGACATGTTGCACACACATCAGTACATGTTCTACCTTTCAGGCCTCTTCTCGAGCATTTACCATAGATTACTCGCTGGAAGAAAGAATTATTTAAATCCTCAATAGCTCCTCCTACTCAAACATATTAAGACAATTGACCATGCCTACTTTACCTTTAAATCTTCTTCTGTGCTACATGATTTGGTCAAAGCTAAATCTGACATTAACAAGCTTGCTATCACTGATGCCTGCAATATTTTACTTAAAATCAAATCCAAGTTCCTTGGGGTCAGAACATCACTGATGACATCACTGATGACATCTCAAATGACATCACTGATGACATCATCCAGTGACTGTGTGTTTCTGTAAAGTTTACATATGTTTTTTATATATATAGGGAACGGTGTATTGAAGAATGAGTGGGTGTATAAGTGTATGAATGGATGGTTTAGTAGGTGCCTGACTGACTCTATAAGTGGGTGATTAAATGTAACTTACTGAATGCATGGGTTAGTGACTAAACTGAGTGAATGTCTGTTTCGTCTGTCTGTTGGTGTGTAACCGGCTACATGGGTTTGTGAATAGCTACATGAGTGTCTATATGTGTTATTGATTGGTTGTCTGAGTATCTGTATGGGTGCCTGAGTGTTTATGTGGGTGGGGTGTGTGTGCATAGATGTGTAAGTGGGTGATTAACTGGGTGCATGGTTTCAAGACTGCATCTGTGATGGACTGTATGGGTGGGTGAGTGTGTGTATGGGTGTGTAAGTGAATGAATGTATATCTCAGTGGTACATGTGTGAGTAACTACATTTGTGAAAGGCACTATATATGTGTGTTGGAGTATTTAAATGGCTATAAGTGAGAGTGTGTGATTCTGAGAGTGGCTGTATGGATGAGTGTGTGCTTGTACCAGTGATTGTATGAGAGTGTAAGAATGGGCTAGTATTTGTATGAGTGTTTGAGCTGGTGTGTTTATAACTGTGTAGGTGAGTAAATGGCAGTGTGATAAATTATTTGCATGACTGACTAAGTGTGAGAGTACCCATATGGATGAGTGGTGGTGTGTGAGTGTTTATATAGGTGTATGAGTGCATATGATAGTCCTGTAGTGACCATAAGTATGAGTGACTGTACGGGTGAGTGAGTGGATGTGTGTATGTAAACCTAAGAATCAGTGAGTGTGTATGTAGTTATTGCTGTTGGAGTGCCTATGGTTTTGAGAATGGCAGTCTGTAATTTAGAGTGGGTGTATCAAAGATTATATTAGGGTGTAAGAGGATGCATCAATTTATCACATGGATGAAGTCATCAGTGATGTCATCAGTTTGTCATTTGAGATGCCATCAGTGATGTCACTGACCATGTCATGAGTGATGTAATATGTGAGGTCATCAGCAGTGTATTGCGGGGACGCGAGTTATAGTTAGCTGAACCAACTATAACAGAGGAAATTCTATGGTTTTATACGAGCGAAATGTCCAGCTAACTATAACACCCCTGATACCTATGGTTTTTGCAGTGAATATCTAAGTTTTTTTAAATGCTAATTTCTAACTATATCGTGCCTGAAGCCTTTGTTGTTTCTGTGAATTTCAAAGGTTTTTTAAATGTTAATTTCTAACTTTGACGTGCCTGAAACCTATGTTTTTTTCAGTGTATTTCAAAGGTTTTTCAAATGCTAGTTTCTAACTATGCCTACAGAGGTGGGACATGTGAAGAAAGAAGAAAATATAACCAGAAAGAAGCAAATGAAATGCAGAAAAAAGCAACAGACGTCCACAAAGATGAAGAAAAGTGCAGGAAGAAGCAAGAAATGTGCAGAAAGAACCAACAGAGGAGCAGAAAGAGGCCTTGTTCCAAAATCATCCTGTGCACACAACTTTTTCAGATGGATACTGGTAGTAAATGATTCTGACTAACCAGGCCTAGAGCCAGTGCTATGCTAAAAGACACTTAGAATAAAATGAAAACACCTATATATACTAGGGAACACTATGCGTTGGGTTACCGTATGATTAGCATGACCTCCTCTGTAAGGCCCTAGTACATATTAGGGTGGTGAGGAGCCAAAATATCGAAATTTAAACATGGTCCTACAATAATATCGATGTAATAGTATCGAAGGGACAGAATATAGAAGGTAAGTAATAATGTTTTTTTTAATATCGAAGGGACAGAATTTCGATGTTAAGTAATATCGATTTTTTTTAATATCGATGTAAGCAATATCGATGTTACTAATATCGGCGTAAGTAATATTGATGTTACTAATATTGATTTTTATTTGATTTTGATGTATGTTAATATGTATGTGTTATTTTTTTAATGTTATTTTAAGTTAATTTTGTATTTTAGTACCATAGCAGGTTGTGGGTTCCTAGGGGAATAGGGTGGGAAGTAATTTATTTATACTAAATTAATTATAAATTTTTAGGAATTATAAATAAATTTTTAAGACATTTTTGTGTGTAAGTCCTGTAGAGGGTTCTGGGTTTATAGGGGAATAAGGTGGGAAGTAATTTAAACGTAAATAAGTAATCATTTATTTTCATTAATTGGTATTGCTAAATATATTAATTTTAATTGGTAATTAAGTGTTATTAATTGGTAATTAATTTCAATTAATTGATTAAGTGATAATTATGTTAGGTGTTTTAGTTTATTATTGGAGTTTGTTGTGCATTTATAGTGGAATAGTATGTAAAGTAATTGATATGTAATTAAGTAATTATTACATTTATAGCTTGGTATTGATAATTAATTTATTGGATATTAATCATTAATTGGTAATTATTTAAAAGTATAATTTTTTGGTTATGAAAATTAATTTATTGTTGTTTAATCATTAATTAGTAATTAAATATTACTAAATATTATGTATTGATATTTTAATTAATATAATAATAAGTAATTATTAATTGGCAATTAATGTTTGATAAATGATATTTTTGGTTCACAAATTATTTGATTGTTCAATATTAGTTAATTGGTAATTACTTTTTAATAATGAATATGCTTCTGTTATAAAAAAATATGGTATTGTTCAATGTTTATTAATTGGTAATTAATATGTATTAATTATTATTAATTGGTATTTATTATTAATTTATTGTTACTTAATTTTTCTTTGGAATTATGTTTTTATTAATTATTTATTGGTATTTGTTATTAGTTCAGATTTATTTAATAATTAATTTAATATTAATTTATGTATAAGTATGTTATTTTTAACTTCTACGCTATCCAACACTTTCCCTACTGTTGCACTCCCTGGAGTAGGTATAGTAATTTTTACCCCCACGCTATCCAACACTTTCCCTATTGTTGCACTCTCTGGAGTTGGAATAGTATTTTTACCCCTACTCTATCCAACAAGTTCCCTACTGTTGCACTCTCTGGAGTGGGAATAGTAATTTTTACCTCTAAGCTATCCAACACTTTCCCCACTGTTGCACTCTCTGGAGTGGGAATACTAATGTTTACCCCTACGCTATGCAACACTTTCCCTACTGTTGCACTCTCTGGAGTTGGTAAAGTAATTTTTACCCCTTCACTATCCAACATTTTCCCTACTGTTGCACTCTCTGGAGTTGGAATAGTGATTTTTACCCCTACGCTATGCAACACTTTCCCTACTGTTCCACTCTCCGGAGTGGGATTAGTAATTTTTACCCCTACGCTATCCAACACTTTCCCTACTGTTGTTTTTTTGGGAGTTCGAATAGTAGTTTTATTCCCTCTGTTATTTAATATTTTTTTAATTATTTTAGCTAATGTAGTGTATAATTATTTTTACAAATATTAATGTATATATATATAATAATATTTGTATTAATGTTATTTTATGTGTATAGATATGTTTGTAATTAATTATATTTCTATTTATTTATAAGTTATTAAAATAATGATTAAAACTGATTATTAAGTAAGTATACACATTATATATTATATATTATATGTATATGTTTAATTAATTTGTTATTAAATTATGTATATTACTTAATTTTAAATATTATAAAATATTTGTAACTATGTTTATTATATTTATAAGTATTATTTAATTTCTTTTACATATTTTTTTAAATAAAAAAACAATATTTTTTTAAGATGTTTTTGTACTTACCATGTTGTATGGTGTGCGTTTGCACAGTGGTGAAGGGGGGGGACTTGAGGTGACACCCTGTGGCTGTTTTAAGTTGGGAGTCCCCTTGAATCCTGACGGTCCCTGGGGTCCAACTAGCCAACCAGGTGCCACCAGTAAGCGCCTCAGAGCTGCGCTGCAGAGAGGTGTAAAAAGGGGCGTGGCCTGGACTACATCTCTGCAACGCAGCTCTGTGGCGCTTACTGTAGGTACCTGGTGGGGTTGTTGGCCCCCAGGGACACTAAGGGGCCGATTATGATCGCGGACGGACTTGCATCCGTCCGCGATCACTGAGGAGGAGGGGACGTCCGCATGGGCTGCGGAGTCCCCTCCTGTGCGATCACATCCTCTATTTTTAACATTGCGGCGGGTGCGGCTTCAAGCTGCACCCACGGCAATGTTAAAAATGCAGTCATTGCATTTGCATGCAGAAAGAGGCAGGCACCTTGCGGTGCCTGCCGCTTTCTGCATACAAATGCAGGGGGGTACCATAGGTACCCACCCTGTGCACCCCCCACCCCCCCCCCCTTCACCTAGGGGGCCCCCAACGGGCCCCTTCAGTGAAGTTACACATGCTTTTCCACGGCGGAAAAGCCGCCGCGGAAAAGCATGTTTTACATCCCATCCTAATCTGCCTGACGGTGTCTGAGAGACACCGTCACGAGATTAGAGCTTTTCCGCCGCGGTTGTAAGCCAGCCGCGGCGGAAAAGCTGCGGACGGAAACCAGGACCCACCAGCCATCCTAATGTGGCAGTGGGTCTTTGGTCAGTCCGCTGCGGTTTTTCCGCATCCTCTGGGCCGGCGGTGGCTTCCGCCGGCCCCGAGGATGCAGAAAAACCGCAATCCTAATGAGCCCCTTAGAATTGAAGTGGAATTAATTCCCCCACTCAAAACGCACCACAGGGCGGTTTGGACACATGTTACCTCAGGCCCCGCCCCCTCCCTTCACCACTGTGCAAACACGCCCCATGGTGCATTTTAAGTTGGGAGCTTAAGTCCCCTTGAATCCTGAGGGTCTCTGGGGTTCAACAAGCCCACAAGTGCCACAGAACTGCATTGCAGAGAGGTGTAAAAAGGGGCGTGGCCTCTGAACACCTCTCTGCAACCCACCTCCCTGGCTCATACTGGAGGTACCTGGTGGGCTACTTGACCCTCAGGGACCCTCAGTATTGAAAGAGAATTAATTCCCCAACTTAAAACAACGCAACGGGGTACAGTGGTGAAAGAAGGGGATGTGGCCTGAGTTGACATGTCTGCAAACACTCCCTGTGGCATGTTTTAAGTTATAGAATTAATTCCTCCTCAGTCCTGTGGGTCCCTGGGGGCCAACTAGCCCACCATGTACCTCCAGATGTTCAGAGATGTGGCAGTCAACTATGTATAAGGAAGGGAACTCGCACATCAACAATAATGTATTTATTTTAATACTCAAATAAAAAAAAATCGAATGGCACCTTTTTTTAAAAATAAGGATAATAGGGGCCTTGGAAGAGGAAGTGTATTAAAATTGTGGACAGAAACTGTAACCAATAATTATACTTGTTTAAAAAATAAAAACAAAGGTATAATAAAAGAGAGAAAGAATTAAAAGGAAAAGAAAGAGCGAATATGTAAGACGATATAAAACTAAACTAAAACTGTTTAACAAGTTTCATTTTTACAAAAACACGTGCACAAGTTAAACAGTGGAAATGTAAGCCTGTGTCAACTGAAAAACGTGACAAAAAAATGGGAGGAGCACTAAATTGGTTCCATTGTGACTTCAATAACCAAAACGTATATCCACACCCGTAGGATTATTTCTTTCATTTCTGTGATTTAATTTCGGGTGACTAAACTACGAGCAAGATAAAGTTTACGATCGTCGGATTCATCTTCAGTTTATCATCCATTTCCTCAGAGTGAACATAAAGTTTATGTATATATTGTAATATATAAAACATTATGCTCCCTCCAGAAGAGTTTGATGTATGTCGGCGAAAGGAAGAAAGAATTTTAAAGAGAGGTAAATTAATAGTATAAATTTATGCTTTATACATTTTTCAAATGCAAGTATATTATTATGATTTCTAAATATAGTGTGTAAAAGTATAATTGTAATTTACAAACAAAATGACGTAAGAACAGTTCATGTATCTTCGTCGCGAATTGAAAATACTACAAAGACGCAGAGAAGAGAAGAATTGAAGTATATACAAATCAAAAAAAAATTATCAAGTAATTCTCTTTTTCTTCTAGAGTGAAAATGTGTTTATCAGCATGTATATTGTGTAGTATTGTGAGCTATTGTCACTCATGAAGAACTGGAGGTTTATCGTTGCAAGCAGTAAACATATAAAAAAATATTAATGTCAATGTTTTCATAAAGAGTCATTGAAAAGAAATGTACAAAAACAGAAAAGAAAGATGAAGTAGTAAGGGAGTGTTTGTAGTAGCGCTTCTCTTCTACTTTATCTGAAAGTAAATCATGCCCTCTTATATTAATAAGAATTTGGAGTAACACTTCAAAAATGATTTGAATAAAAAAATAGTGTTTGCGGAGAAAAAAGGGAGTGTGTGCATATTTATATAGCGCAAAGTCGACCTAAAACTATATTAGCAATTTACATGAGCACCGTATTCACGTTACATTTTCAGGCAGGCGTAGATTCAGTCATTTCTCTTCAATAACAGGATGTGGACGCGACTCAGAGGATCGAACACTGATTTCCAGAACCAAGTTCAACAGTGTACCTGAATGACCACATACATATATATATTAGCTCCCCTTCATGTGCCAAAAACTACATCCTAAAGCTTTCATAGCCCTGTATTACTACAGCTAAAACATTCCACTGAATGTACAACAAACATTCATATTCGCAGAAATACGTCATATCCACCATCTTTTATGTGTGCAACAATGGATGAATTTAGGGTCAGTGATACCCCGTACCTTCCATGTTGGCCATGCTGTGGTACTTTACAGATATAATGACACATTTGCGTTAAAGAACCGGGGGACGTCAGCACTACAACACTACAACACGGACAACCAAATCAGTTGATTTCTCATAAAGCTCAGGACGGAACCACGCCCATAGCTCCAGAATCATGGTTCACAGCCTCACGCAGCACTGGCATACGTCAGTCCAGCCCACTCAGCTTACGCTTCCAGGAAACTACGACAAATTTAACGACACTTTCCTAACGCTAAAGCGATGATAATTTTGACGCTGTCCTTGTGCATATGCCTTTAAAGAAAATTGAGAGAGACCCCTTTGAAAACCAGGGGAATAGGGTACTACCAAATAGTAGAGTTAAACGATTTCCCTTGGTTAAGTATCTGAAGTATTAAGCCCAAATATTGATCTTGGACACAAGACTCAAATAAGGAAAGGTATAAACATAAACAACATTATATATAAAAATGTAAAAATGTTTTATTAAAACAATATTTTTGTCAATCTAAAAAACACATACACGAAGCATAAAATGGAGTTTGTCAACTCTTTACACAACTCATATAGACATAACCAAATACTTGTCCTACAATTCATACACAACTTATATAGATATCAATGCTGAAACAATATATTAGAAAAAGACCTGCAAACCTGCTCTAATTAATACAGTATGAGAAGGAAGGAGAGGGGGAGAGAAGGAAAACAAACACAGACATTAACCATTTGTCATACAGTATTGCACATTAAGTCCCTCAATGTAACTCAAACCCAGACTTGTCTTTTTTCAATGTTCGTGGGGCGAGTTGGGTTATTTAATTGTGCAAGGATAGGCATTGACGCGTTTCGATGGACTCATTAGATGTATGCCATCTTTTTCAAGACTTTATTATTTGGTTCTCTCCTATGTTGGCACTGGGTGGTTGCCTTTACACGGAAATCCTGTTGGTAGATATATTTGGATTAATAAATAACATATCACTTCATGCTGTCATTGTTCAATACATTATAATGGTCATGCTGCAATTTGGGCAATCGCCATCGTATTGCTTTTATCGATATTCTGGCTTTTTAAACAATAGTCAGCTTATTCACATTTTCTATTGCAGTATTACACTATATACTTAAGTTGAGGTCTTGCTTATACTATAGATCTTCAGTCCTACCAATATGTGGGCTTCCATTGCAAGTTATATCTTTCAGTGCAAGTTATATCTCTCAGAACGCCATTATTAGCGCCAGAGCTCACTATGGGGTATCCTTACTACGGTGGGCCGACCCAATCCTCCCACTCATTAGTAGCGTAGTTGGTCAGATGTGTTACCTTATTACATTGTCCTTTTAAAGTTTGTTCTGGTGGAGTTCTTGAATGTAAATCTTTGCATCCTCGCCACTGTATTTGCGGTAAAATCTGAAAGCATTTTTTAAGAAATAATATTATTTTACCCGCATAATTTAACCTGTTCCCTCCTATCTAATTTATAAATCTCTTGGGTTAATTCGTTACCTGTTAGTTTTGTAGTCCCTCAGTATCAATTGACATACGTTCAGTCTCTGTGAGGGAGGGGGTGAGTAGATGCCTGCCTCCTATGGAACGATTAACAATAGTTGCATTGTAAATGTATTCTAATGCATGCTTGAGAGCTACTCTCATTCTCTATTTCTTTTTATCAGTGTACCTTAACTCTGTTGTACACGTTGCCTGGCTCTTTTACTTCACCCCGCTATCGCACCATTATGTGCTACAGTTCCAGCCCTCAAGTTGCAGCCTAGAAAACAGTTAATTTAACGATATATTTGTTATTTTGTATTCTCTATTGTGTTTGGCTAGGTTGTAAGCACATAGTTCATTTTGCCCTTACCAGATCTTTATTGTTGTAGGGTCCTAGGGTCGAGTGAATTGGAATTGGGGAAGCACCTTGTTCTTTTTACTCGGTTATACTGGCGTCCCTTAAAAAGATAATTATAGGCTCCATTAATTAAGTGTCCCCCTCTTTGGGTTTTATCTATAACTCCCTTCGGTTCGATCTCCTTACCTTTGCTTGTATGGATCTATGGACTGCACCCGACCTCGTACGTTCGTCCTCCTCCATGCCTTTCGAAAAATGTGGGTTTGTTACTGCTGTTTAGTGGGTCCTTTTTAAACCGGGAGATTTGCCTTCCCATTGGCCAATACTAAGTTGTACCAGCTGTATCTACTTAAATCGGTCCGGTGCCGTTTCTGATCGCCTGTGGAACGCGTACTCCATGACTTCCGCGTATACAAAACTAACAGGTAACGAATTAACCCAAGAGATTTATAAATTAGATAGGAGGGAACAGGTTAAATTATGCTGGTAAAATAATATTATTTCTTAAAAAATGCTTTCAGATTTCACCGCAGATACGGTGGCGAGGATGCAAAGATTTACATTCAAGAACCCCACTAGAACAAACTTTAAAAGGACAATGTAATAAGGTAACACATCTGACCAACTACGCTACTAATGAGTGGGAGGATTGGGTCGGCCCACCGTAGTAAGGATACCCCATAGTGAGCTCTGGCGCTAATAATGGCGTTCTGAGAGATATAACTTGCACTGAAAGATATAACTTGCAATGGAAGCCCACATATTGGCAGGACTGAAGATCTATAATATAAGCAAGACCTCAACTTAAGTATATAGTGTAATACTGCAATAGAAAATGTGAATGAGCTGACTATTGTTTAAAAAACCAGAATATCGATAAAAGCAATACGATGGCGATTGCCCAAATTGCAGCATGACCATTATAATGTATTGAACAATGACAGCATGAAGTGATATGTTATTTATTGATCCAAATATATCTACCAACAGGATTTCCGTGTAAAGGCAACCACCCAGTGCCAACATAGGAGAGAACCAAATAATAAAGTCTTGAAAAAGATGGCATACATCTAATGAGTCCATCGAAACGCGTCAACGCCTATCCTTGCACAATTAAATAACCCAACTCGCCCCACGAACATTGAAAAAAAGACAAGTCTGGGTTTGAGTTACATTGAGGGACTTAATGTGCAATACTGTATGACAAATCGTTAATGTCTGTGTTTGTTTTCCTTCTCTCCCCCTCTCCTTCCTTCTCATACTGTATTAATTAGAGCAGGTTGTGGTAAATATAATTTACCTATGCTGAATTTCTATGCGGTAAAGTTCAATAAGAATAACTCAATCAAAAAAATGAGAGGCAGAGTCTGTGGCATCTGAGTTTATAAGGGTTTTATTCCTTAAAAAGGAATTCGTTCGAACCAGGTATCATGTTCCATCACCACGAAGGTTCAGGAAGGGATAGACAATGCTTTATTAACAGAATACAATATATATAGTAAATGCATTTAATGGTGATGGATACAGAAGGCGTAACAGCTGAGAGAAAAGAGATAAGAACACATGTACGTAACAGAAGGCGTGCACGAGGGCGTACACGGAGGTGTGTGCTAGACAACGTCACATGAAAGTGTCACAGGTAGGTGGATCCATAGAGGAATCCTGCAGTGTCAGCAGAAATATGTGGCAGAGATGCGCGCGCAGCAGCATGACGTGTGATTGACGTGGAACTGGAGGGTGAAGGGGACTTGACATTTAGCACCATACGGGGAGACAGAAGTCTGGCGTGTCAGAACAACCTAAACCCAAATCATATCTAACATCTTGTGTTTGAGGAACTGTATTATCTAGAAGGAAAGGTCTCTCGGGCAGAGGCTATTCTATACTGACTGCTAGTGCGTGCATATGTGTCTACGTGTCTACGTGAGATGCGAGGGGCCATGGGCCTACCATGGTAACAGGAGCAATGAATTACTTGCACGGAGACAGAAAGGCCGGGCCCTTTGCTCTGCAGCTGGGGAGATGTTTTCCTAAAACACTAGACAGGAATGTATTTTCAAGGAGCGGAGCA
Organism: Lissotriton vulgaris; assembly: GCF_964263255.1. Lineage (NCBI taxonomy): Eukaryota > Metazoa > Chordata > Amphibia > Caudata > Salamandridae > Lissotriton > Lissotriton vulgaris. The sequence goes on along the minus strand of NW_028249665.1, from coordinate 106,466 downwards.
GATAACTTGAAGGCAAAATACAGTCTTGGCAGGCAAGCAGGCCGAGCCAGGCACCGCTAGCCGCGCAGGGAGTGGGGTAAGGGTCATGGATGCAGATCCAGGTTGCAGCTTTTCAGAGACAGAAGGCAGAAAGGGCTCGATGGCAGGAATCAGGGCCTAACTCGCCAGAGCCAGAAAAACGTGAAAGTGCACCATGTAAAGACGGTGGCACAGCATACTTAGGAACTGAATATTCGACCCATTCATGGTGGATCTGAAAGAGGACATGTTAACGTTGGACGCAAATGTATTTGCGTCTTCATAGCTGGTTGTGGAGGGAACATACATGTACTTGAAGCACGTACATGGAGCCGTTGGGGTCTACGTTAGGGGACACAATTGACCATAAAAATTCATATTACCTCATTCCCTCCTTGTCCCCTACGGACCCTTCATGATATATCAATCTTCATTAGTCTATCAATTTGTTCATATAACATCATTTGTTCTTCTTTTTTCTGGCGGGATTTTGAACGTGGACTTGAATGGGGAATACATGATGTGGCGCACAAGCCGCAAATCGCTGGCCCACATTGTAAACATAGGCAACAACTGAATACTATGAGAAGGGCTATTCCGAGGAAGGATAGGACTTTCCATCCCCAGGCTGATAGCATGCTCCAGAACCAACCGGACCAAGTCCAGGTGCCTGGATTCTGGTGTATCTGACTTGCAATCTTGTGGAGACGGGTTATGGCTCTATATACTGATGGTGCGTTTTCTGGAATGAAAACACAGCAACTCAATCCGATGACTCTACAAGCTCCGCCCCTATCGGCCAGGATGACGTCAAGGACAAGACGATTTTGAAGAACAACAATCCGCATAGCAGACTGCTCCTCTGTTAAGTTGCCTAGGGCGGAAGTAGTTTCATTCACTACTGCTTCGAGGGTTCTGGTTAATTTACGTATCAGTTTACTATTAAAGACAGCACCTAGATAGGGAAAGAAACCTTTATTGAAGTCTGTATACTGCTCCCATGCCGTTTCAGTGTAGTCGACAATCGGGAGATCTCTCTTGGGTCTAATGTGTACTAGATGGGAGTCCCTATGATAATCAGGAGGGGCTAGGAAAACAGGTGGCAGAAGGAATGCAATGTAACAAGTACCATCCCAATCTAGAGGTAAGCGTATATATGCTGTATGACCACAAATGAAATAGGAATGACGGGAAGCTTTAAATGTAGACTTGCCTTTATCACTGAATTCGATTACAGTAGTACATCTACTATGACCCAGGTGTACTGAACCATTCTTTCTGACACATAATTCACCTTTGACTGGTAATACGGACATAGCGGGCAAGACTGGTTCGGCTTCGGACTGTACATTCAGAATCATGAGGTTAAGTGTAAAGTTACCTAATCCATATACTTCGTTTTCTAGATCAGTCCCTGTCCTTTGGGGAAGACCCTCCTTGTCAGGGAAACATACTTTATGCAGAACTGTGTTCAGATTTCCCCATACCCAATTGCCCTGGTAAACTACGGAATCAGAATCTAAAGAGTTCATTAAACTAAACCATGCACCACAGGAACCATTGTGTGTGAACGGGTATGGAAAGAGGGGCAGAACTCCCTTGTATTTCTGATAGGGAAGGAGTCGGCCACATATCCAACAATTTGTAGCATTACTGGTCTGATGGGAATGATGTAACATACTAATGAATGTATTGTTGCGCAGCGCAAGTCGGTAAGATAACTCGTGCGGGGGCAGTTCACTGAAAGTATGCTCGGCAGTGACATTTGAAGAAGCATGTGCACGTTTGAAAATAGGAAAATATATGTGTAACAGTATACTTGCAGCAATAATCAAAAGACTCAGAAAAAACATAATCAATAATGTCACTATGCAGTGACTACGGAGAGATTTACAATATTCATGTTTCTTGATCCGTTTCTGTCTATCTCTCTCTCTATTGGGGTCTAGCGGGTACATGTCAGAAACTTGTCTAACCGATTCACCTAGGGGAGGACTTAAACAATTAAACTGTCTGACTTGCTAGACCTCAACTTCATGCGAAATTCCTGGGAAGGAGTTTTCTCTAAAGACAAAAACGGGGGTTGGAGGGTCTAAGGGAGTTTAAAGACCAGCCCAGGTAATTTCCCCTACTACAAAATCAAAATACAAGAACCCTGGGGGTCTATTATCGAGACAGAGGTGTGTCTATAACCATGACTAGTGTTAAACAGCAGAATATCTGTACGGTAATCAAATAGTCTAGTGATATAGAGTATATTGAACCAACGCATGGAACCACCAGCAACTTTAGGTGAAATCCAATATCCAGAGATGGATTCCCATCAAAATCTTGTTGGTGATGTAGTTTTCTCATGTGGTCATCCACAGGACTAGTCTGGTGTGTCCCTAGATCAATTGAGACTACAACCAAGACAGCCTGTCAGGACTGGGGTCACTCCCGCAGTCACTAGCCGACCATGCGTGGGATCACCAATTGGAAAAAGGTGCAGTGCAAAGGGTGTAATGATCGATCTTTGAGTGAGGATACTGGTTGCCGATTTCAGCGCGAGTTCTCGCGAGAGCTCGCCATGACTACAATGATAGAGATTGTAGTTCATAGACGTCAGGCTGGGATCGGCAAACGATTTTAAGACCAGGTAGAGGTTGTTATTGCGCACGATACTAGAGCTTATTATTGGTGTATAAGTGCGGAACAGACAAAATGTAACCGAGCTTTACACCCTGCTGCTATTAAACAATATGCAGGCGTTCTGGCCAGACCCTGTCCCAATAGTAACCATATCATATTGATCAGAATTACTAAAAATTACTCATCCTTGGCTTAAAAAAACTCACAATCAAACTCTAAAAAAGGCTCACCCCCAGATACTGGCACTACAGGTATAGTGAACACAAGTATAACTAATGGTATCAGGTCACCACAAGTGAGGGGGTCGTAACATGATCACAGCACTCACCTATCCGTCGTTGCCCCAAGCTGTGTCTGAGGCTGGGGGAGGCAATTTTTAGTAATTCTAAACAAGAAGTTAGGCTGCAACTTGCTTTACTTCTTCCTGATTTGGTTTACCTCTTCTTATCCTTAGAGCGTGGCCTCCCTTACTCTGAGCCTGGTCCAGGTGAGGTGAGGTAATTTCCCCTGTCAAGAAGGGTGAGTAAGGAACTTGATGTTCCTTTCTGTTATCGGTATTATAGGGTTATATAACCAGCGCATTTATACTATCTTGCAATTTTTTGTTATAGGTGATTCACACACCAGCTGACATGGAGGAATAGGAACATATCCTTTTTAAAAAATGTCACTGTATATGTTTTTTGTATTGGTTTGATTTGGTTTGAACACTTGCAGTAGCAAAAGTTTTTAAGAACAGAGGCCCTGAGGAAAGCCAAGGGAGGATATCCCCCACTGGTAGAAACATGTCGGCCCTAAAGCAGTCATTTGTTTATACTGCTGTTTTTGCGCTGTTCTGGTTTTTAAATTGAAAGAGGTTCCTCACTTATTAAAGTTTACTGTGAGTCCTCTATTCCTTTTTAATGTCACTTTCTCTTCACACCTTCACCCTTTGCACTGCACCTTTTTCCAATTGGTGATCCCACGCATGGTCGGCTAGTGACTGCGGGAGTGACCCCAGTCCTGACAGGCTGTCTTGGTTGTAGTCTCAATTGATCTAGGGACACACCAGACTAGTCCTGTGGATGACCACATGAGAAAACTACATCACCAACAAGATTTTGATGGGAATCCATCTCTGGATATTGGATTTCACCTAAAGTTGCTGGTGGTTCCATGCGTTGGTTCAATATACTCTATATCACTAGACTATTTGATTACCGTACAGATATTCTGCTGTTTAACACTAGTCATGGTTAAGGAGTTTTCTCTACCAGGGGGAGTTTAGTATCAGTCTCTGGAAGGGGGCAGGGCTGGGAGTCTACTTTTGGCTGTAGTCCATAGTGTCTCTTTACATGACTCGAGTGGAGCCAGCCCTTGCGGCCCTCCACCTTGACCGCGGTCCTTGTTGTTAATAACACGAGCTTCGGCGCCTGCCAACAGGGCTCCAGCGGACTCCTCCTGTCAAAGTTTCTCACGAGCACCAGGTCCCCCGGAACAATCTTGTGTGGCTTCACCTCGGTGTTGTCGGGAAAGGCTGCAGCTACCTGTGAACGACATGATTGTAGTGCAGACATCAAGGAGGCAAGGTAATCTGTCAGCATAGAACAGTCAACATCAGTGATTTTACGAGGCAGAGGCGTCCCCCACATATTCGGTGGCCTACCAAAGACCACCTCATACGGGGATAGCCCTGTTCTCGAATGTGCTATCATTCTCATGTAAAAGAGTGCAACTGGTAAAGCTACTATCCAGTCAACGCCTTTCTCTCTACATATCTTGGCAAGGCGAATTTTCAGGGTCTGATTATGACGTTCCATGAGACCTGCTGCCTCGGGATGTCGGACACAGTGGAATTTCCATTGATAACCTAGCAGGAGTGATACCTGCTTCATAAGCTCGGACGAGAATGGCTGACCGTTATCTGAGTATACGATACGGGGCAAGCCATACCTGGGGAAGAATTCACGAACCAACTGCTTGGCAGTGGTCGGAGCAGTGTAATCTGGGACTGGATATGCTTCTGTCCAACGGGAGAGTGCACATACAACTACGAGGACATATTTGAATCCTCGACAACGTTCCATCTGGATATAATCCATCTGGAGGACTTCAAAAGGGTGATCGGGAGGATGAAATCCACCTTGCTCTACGGGAATGCTTTTACCTGGGTTGAACTGAGAACAGATCATGCAAGTACGTACTTTCTGTTTGGCTGCTGCTCGTAAATGTTTATTGAACCAAAGGTTTTGAATACTGTCTAACATTGCTTTTTCTCCTAAATGTGCAGGACTGTGTACTGTATTAATGATAACTTGAACCATAGAGTCGGGGAGAAACCATGTGGCTTTCCCCTTCGTCATCCATCCCTGTTCTGTCTGAATCCCTCCTAGTTCAATCCATTTCTTGATTTCGTCTGGTGTAGCATGTGTCTGTATGTCAATTACATCTAGGGCGGGATCCCTAACTGTCATGCAATGTGTCGGTGTCGGGACTATTGTCTTTGTCAGGTCAGTTGCGTGAGTCTGAGTCTGAGCTGTATGCTTGGCTGTTCGATCTGCCAGGTCGTTACCCTGGGAAATGGTATCTGTGACTTTCGTATGTGCCTTGCACTTCATGATGGATATCGCTGTAGGCAAATGTATTGCGTCTAACAGAGCCTGAATGAGGGGACCGTGTTGGATCTTGGCTCCGTGAGAGGTCAAGAAACCTCTCTCTCGCCAGAGTACACCGAAGTCGTGTACGACTCCGAAAGCATAACGTGAATCTGTGTATATGTTAACTCTCTTGTTCTTTGCTCGAATACAGGCTTGAGTCAGAGCGGTGAGCTCTGCTGCTTGGGCTGACAGGGTGTCAATACAATTTGTTTCTATGACTTCAGTTTCTGTCGTGACTGCATATGCGGCCACTAACTCTCCTGTACTTGTTCTCATACATGAACCATCCACATAAAGTGTCAGGTCTGGATCTGGTAATGCAGTGTCTGTCAAGTCTTGTCTGGGTTTCGTCGTGATGGTAATGACTTCAATACAATCATGTGTCAAAGGGTCTGTCTCACTTAATGGCAGAAGTGTAGCAGGGTTCAATGTATTGCAACGTCTGATTTCTATGTGTGGCTGAAACAATGTCAATTCATAACCTGTCAGTCGTGCTATAGTCAAGTGCTGAGTCTGTGTTCGGTTTAAAAGGACTTCCACGGAATGTGGAACTTGTACTGTCAATTGGTGTCCTAACACTATGGAATCACTTTGTCTGATTGCTAGAGCTGTTGCTGCAACTGATTTCAAGCACGCAGGCAAAGCCTGGGCTACTGGGTCTAATGTACTAGAAAAATAAGCACACGGTTTGTGTGAACCTGCTTGATCCTGAGTGAGTACTGACAATGCGGTACCTTCACGTTCTGTGACAAAAAGTGTAAAAGGCTTACTGTAACATGGTGTCGCTAAAACAGGTGCTTGACATAAGGCTTTCTTTAATACGTCAAAAGCTTGTGTATGTTCCTGAGTCCAAGGGAGGACAGTTGATGTCGCTGCCTCCTGGGTTGTCAACTGTATGAGTGGCTTTGCTAGAAATGCATACTGAGGAATCCATTGTCTACAGTAAGAAGTGAGGCCTATAAAGGCTCGTACCTCCTTTTGTGTCTTGGGCCGTGACATGTTTACAATTAACTGGATACGGTCAGGCGTTAGCTGTCTCCCCCCTTTGGACAGCAAGTGCCCAAGGTAAACCACTTGCTGAACACAGAATTGCAGCTTCGAAGGAGACACCTTGTGTCCCTTGTCAGCCAAGAAATGCAAAACCGTCAGTGATGCTTGTTCACATTCTGGTTCACTTCGGGCAGTGATCAATAGATCATCGACATAGTGAAGTAGGGCAGTGTTGTCAGGCATGTGAATACTGTCAAGTTGTCTTTTCAGTGCTTGGCTATAGATGCTGGGGCTTTCTGTGAATCCTTGAGGTGCGCGTGCAAATTTGAAGCTTCGGCCATTTAAACAGAATCCGAAAAGATATTGGCTTTCCGGGTCGATTGGGACACTAAAGAAGGCGTTCTTCAGATCAATTACAGTAAAGAACGTTGCCTCTGAATCAATAGCTGTCAATAACGAAGAGATGTCTGGAACCACAGGGTACTGTGGGACAATGCATTTATTCAATTCTCGTAAATCGATCACTAATCGATAAACTGGAGGTGCATTTGGATCAGTACGTTTAAGAATTGGAATGATAGGGGAATTACATAGATTTGAGTCGGTTTCTACAACCACTCCTTGTGCAATGAGCTCATCAATGATTTTCAGTAACGCCACTACAGCATCTGGGGGTAACTTGTATTGTCGGATTCGTGGTAGTACTACTCCTGGTTTGAGTATGACTCGGTATGGTGTGATGTGCATACAACCTACATCCGTGGGGCCTTGTGCCCATAAATGTGCAGGAACATTCTGTAATCTGGGATCAATATCTCTCAACACATAGTGACCCTTAAAGTCACGCAAAAACAATCTTACTCCTTCCGGAGAACAGCAAATCACAGCTCCTAGAGCTTTCAGTGTTTTGATACCTAACAAGTTTTCTGGACATGATTTGGTGAGCAATAAATCTGTAGTACGAGACAATGGACCAACTAAAAGAGGTACTGGTTTCGATACTTCATTTACAATAGGCTTGCCTGAAAATCCAAGGGAAACATTCTGTGAGCCTGAGAGGGGTGCCCCTGGAACCTCGTCGTGACTGATTGTTGTTCTGCTTGCCCCTGTGTCAATCTTCTATCTTTTCCTGATACTTGACTATGTACATAAGGGCCCTCTTGATCTACAGGAACCTCAATAAGAGGCAAGCCAACCTCCCTCTCTAGGCTGTTTCATGTGTATCGCTGATAATCGGGATAATCAGTTTGAGCATACTGGTACATCTGCTGAGTTGCATGTTGTGTTGCGGCAATCGGTTGTGGCTGTTGTACCGCTACGGTCTGTACTGTCTGTTGTGGAGCATGCATAGGCTGTATATTCTGTGAAACGGGTTGTTGGGCCTGGTCTTGTCTAGGTTGACGGGGTCTTTCCTTAGTTTTACCTGTAGATATATTGTGTTTCAAAACTGCACAATCGTTTACATAGTGACCTGGCTGTTTACAATAGTTGCATATCCCTTTAACAGGAGCTGCTGAATTATTGGACTGTGGCATACCCTTTTTCTGACCGTCAGCTGGAACTGACTGAGCAACTAGCATTTTCATTTTCGTGTCTTTCATACGTCTTTGTTCGTGATCATGTTCTTCTCTAATTCTGTTCTGGTGGTACTGTAACATTTGTAACATTTGTGAAGGCGTGTTTGCTTGCCATGTGCTCTCGACTTTCAGTACACGATTCTTAACTTGGGGTAGAGAATTCTCGACCAATTTAGATACAAAAAGGTGTGGGTATGACTCGCTACTTGCTTTCAGGCCACTATTAATAATAAAACATTTCTCAAATCGGAAATAAAAATCACTAGTATCTTCATCGGGTTTCTGTTTACAGGCTGAGATTGCATCCCAATCCTCCTTTTTAGTTGCTAATAACCTTGGCAATACTTGTACTAACAATCCTGGTAATGCTTTAGTTTTGTCCCCAAGACCCAACCCTGGGGTTCGGGTCTCTTCTTCATTTTCTAATGCAGCCCAATCAATCTTTGCATCTCCCACCTCCCATTCTTTTTCTTTGAGTTTCTCGTAAATGCCGGCAGGCAATAAAACTTTCAATATTTTCATAATGTCGGGATAGGTATAATCACCCATGAGTAACATGTCTTTTATTTCACGGTGGAAACCTGCAGGGTCTTTATTGTGACTGGGCACTAATTTCTTCATTTCCAATAATTCCATCTTAGTTATGGGCGTGTATACGAATACACGTCTAAGGGTATTATCATCATTCCTGACTGGATGTACTTCTCGCAAGGGATTTTGTCTGTCTATGTAAAACATTTTTCTTTCTGGGGGTGGAGCTGAAACAAACTGTGGATTCAGGAAGGCACTATATTTGTGTCTATGTTCTAGAATTACTTTAATCAAATCGGTACCCAGGCCTCTCCATTTATTCATGAGGAACTCTATTAATACATCAGGTAGGGGACCTGGATCAGAATGTTGGCTTTTATACAATATAAGGAGGTGCTGTATCATGTACATACCAGCTAGTCGCTGTTCGTCTGGGGAAAGATTCAAAAAGGTTTGTGCTACTGCGTCATCATTATATTTATCAGAATTGTCAGCCCATTGTACTGCTGACCTGGCTAATTCTTGTTCATCCATGGAATCGAGTACATGGTACCCCATTCGTTCTTGAAGTATTTTATCGGTAGCCTGAAATAGATGTTCAGGAGTCTTCGGGTTTGACATAGCAGAGTGAAAAAGTCTCTTGCTTTCTGGACGTATCGGTTTATTAAAGGGTCTACCCTTTCCTACATATGCTATCGTTCCTTTATCTTCTGGCTCATCCTCCTCTGAGGATTTATTCGCGTCTGATTCTGCTTCCCTTTCAGCTTTCTCTTTTGCATGGAATACTGTTATTTCTTTACGGATTTTCCTGTACATGGCCTCTATACATGTCTTTTTATCATGTTTTCCGTCTGCAATATTCTGACCCCATGTAGTTAGTACCTCCATCTCTTCTTTATTTACACCAGGCCGGTCTCGTTCTCTTATGAAACAGTTTATGAGGAATCTTAATAGTACACCTTGAGTGTCTACTTTCTGATGTGCCATGGCCTCGTGAATACATTCCTGACCCTCCCCAGTCTGAACAAAATGATATATCCTGTCTAGATAATCTTGCATTCCTGGAAATAGAACCAAAAAGTTTGCAGCACGTCTTATGCGTATTGAGGCTAATATCATGCAACCGTCTTTGCCTGGTACTGGGTCATATCTACAGTCTGTAAGAAACTCTTTAAGCTTTTCAATTGTGACTGGTTTCGGAGTACGTTCCATTGCTAGTTCTCTAATAGTTAATCGGCGTACTGGTGGCGGGGTATTGTAACCCCCTAATGCACCTCCTGAGACGGAGGCTTGAGCATGATCTGTCTGTAGGGTCGGTGGCGGCTGTAACGGAATTCCAAAAGGATTAGTAGGGGGTGCAGGAAGTGGTGGAGGAGTGGTCTGTCGTTGGGGAAGGCGATCAGTGGGTGGTATAGGTGCAGGTGGAACATTGGTATATTCGGGAGCAACATCGTCTAAATAGGAAGAAAGAAAAATATCTGCTGCAGTCTTGTGACGTAATTTAGTCGGAACCAATGGAGGGGGCAGATCTTTTGGTACTTCCGGGGTCGCCTTGGCAGGCCCTCTGCCAGGACTGGATACAATCCTGTTATAATGGCATTACTCCGTCTATCGTGTTGTTCCATTCTAACTCGTTCTCCTTCTTCTAGTAGTTCTTTTTCTTTGGCCTTATCAGAATCCTCTCTACTTTTCTCTGCTTTTCTGAGTGCTTTCTCGGTCCGTCTGTGTGATTCTTTACGCCATAGTTCAATGGCATCTTTCTGTGACTGTCTGGCTTTCTTTTTCCATAATGCTTCCTCTACTCTCATGATGCACTCGGCATCCCATGTCCCTGTAGCAGGCCATTTCTGATTCTCTGCTAAATCCTTGGTGTAATCCACCCACAAGTCGAGATATAATACAGCGTCTAAGCCGTGCTTGTGGTACATAAGATATCCTGGAGTGTCCCTGGGTGGGATGGGAACAGCTTCCTCGAGTATCCCTTTTCTAGTTCCTATCTGTTTCAGTTTAGAAAACAGCTGCATTTTTAGCCGTGATACTTGATACTTGATACTTACTCGGATTTGGACACCACTAATACAATAAACACAGTAATGAAAATCAAACAATCACTCATACCACGACATTAAACACATTAAAACATTTCGAAAAACGAACAATAACTTGATAGCTGAATACTTGATATACTGCTAAACAGTACAGATACACTGCTAAACAGTGCAGACCAGGTCTGTGTACCCAAACCCGTCTTGACCGGACCCAAAATGCACCCGTCTAGATGCGTCCCCAGCAACGGTACTCACCGGGAAGCACGGAACGGAAGGCCTCGGAGACTCGACACTGGACTGGACCGGACTGGACTCGACTCGACTGGTGACGTAGGTACTTCGGAACTTCGGAACTTCGGAACTGGTGGGCCTCTGAACACCTCGGACCTTGCTCTCTCGGCTGGGCTCTGGTCGGGATCCTCCGCACTCCTCACCGCCTCGTCTGGGTGTCGATCGCAGCCTCAGTCACCTCCGTTGGCCTGAGGGAGATACAGGAAATCCTGCGGGTACGCGTAGTTGTCCGTCACGGCTGTGGCAGGGGACCAGGCCTGCAACGCACCGCCGGCGCGTAAGGTGGGGGAGGGGTCCCTATTCGGGCGCCAATTATGTGGTAAATATAATTTACCTATGCTGAATTTCTATGCGGTAAAGTTCAATAAGAATAACTCAATCAAAAAAATGAGAGGCAGAGTCCGTGGCATCTGAGTTTATAAGGGTTTTATTCCTTAAAAGGGAATTGGTTCGAACCAGGTATCATGTTCCATCACCACGAAGGTTCAGGAAGGGATAGACAATGCTTTATTAACAGAATACAATATATATAGTAAATGCATTTAATGGTGATGGATACAGAAGGCGTAACAGCTGAGAGAAAAGAGATAAGAACACATGTACGTAACAGAAGGCGTGCACGAGGGCGTACACGGAGGTGTGTGCTAGACAACGTCACATGAAAGTGTCACAGGTAGGTGGATCCATAGAGGAATCCTGCAGTGTCAGCAGAAATATGTGGCAGAGATGCGCGCGCAGCAGCATGACGTGTGATTGACATGGAACTGGAGGGTGAAGGGGACTTGGCATTTAGCACCATACAGGGAGACAGAAGTCTGGCGTGTCAGAACAACCTAAACCCAAATCATATCTAACATCTTGTGTTTGAGGAACTGTATTATCTAGAAGGAAAGGTCTCTCGGGCAGAGGCTATTCTATACTGACTGCTAGTGCGTGCATATGTGTCTACGTGTCTACGTGAGATGCGAGGGGCCATGGGCCTACCATGGTAACAGGAGCAATGAATTACTTGCACGGAGACAGAAAGGCCGGGCCCTTTGCTCTGCAGCTGGGGAGATGTTTTCCTAAAACACTAGACAGGAATGTATTTTCGAGGAGCGGAGCAGATAACTTGAAGGCAAAATACAGTCTTGGCAGGCAAGCAGGCCGAGCCAGGCACCGCTAGCCGCGCAGGGAGTGGGGTAAGGGTCATGGATGCAGATCCAGGTTGCAGCTTTTCAGAGACAGAAGGCAGAAAGGGCTCGATGGCAGGAATCAGGGCCTAACTCGCCAGAGCCAGAAAAACGTGAAAGTGCACCATGTAAAGACGGTGGCACGGCATACTTAGGAACTGAATATTCAACCCATTCATGGTGGATCTGAAAGAGGACATGTTAACGTTGGACGCAAATGTATTTGCGTCTTCATAGCTGGTTGTGGAGGGAACATACATGTACTTGAAGCACGTACATGGAGCCGTTGGGGTCTACGTTAGGGGACACAATTGACCATAAAAATTCATATTACCTCAAGGTTTGCAGGTCTTTTTCTAATATATTGTTTCAGCATTGATATCTATATAAGTTGTGTATGAATTGTAGGACAAGTATTTGGTTATGTCTATATGAGTTGTGTAAAGAGTTGATAAACTCCATTTTATGCTTCGTGTATGTGTTTTTTAGATTGACAAAAATATTGTTTTAATAAAACATTTTTACATTTTTATATATAATGTTGTTTATGTTTATACCTTTCCTTATTTGAGTCTTGTGTCCAAGATCAATATTTGGGCTTAATACTTCAGATACTTAACCAAGGGAAATCGTTTAACTCTACTACTTGTGCATATGCCCCCAATATCATGAGAAATACAGCAAAAATTCATGTTTGCAAGTGGAAACCTTGTTAATATAAAACTCTGCACTTAACATATCAATCCACCTCGCATATTAAACATGATTAAGCCTACTTCAGAACACATGTTAGGATCCGACATAAACCGCAATTAGCGAGAGTTTTCCTATCGGTCCTCAAATCCAGGGCCGCTTTGTAAATACAACGCTGTTGTCATACCCCCCTGTTCCTTTTTATATTCTCATAGAAACACCTACCTTCCCACTGAGAACACCAATATTGCAACTCATTGGAGACACGAGGCGACCCCTAGCAAACAGGCTGCTAACATGCATTAATGCATCTTTGAGTCACCTAGTAAATAGGGCAATATAATTTTCGCCGCATTTTTGGCTTTCTTAAAAGAAAATTGCGGAGAAATGGCACTTGTACATATATAGTTTGCTATGACATAGCGGTAACCTCGAGCCCGCCCTGCCATACCAAACAGCAGTGTCCCGCTCCTGTGGGGTGGTGTTCCCTAAGGTTTTCCACTGCTCCAGAATGGAGACCACGCGGCCCTCCTCCCAAAATATAAAAAGCCCTGGAGGGTGTAATCCCCGGGACTTAGACGGACCTTTAAGCTCCCTCACCCAGTTATTTTGTAGCACCGACAAATGGCGGTCCCCGGGCTACACGGCCCCTCTGGACCCCTAGCAAATGTAATATTTTAGACCCCGAGATTTGACCATCCCAGGTAGCTAATTTTTAAACAAGCACAGGAGCCCTCACTTTGTTTTTTTTTTTTTTTACCGCAGATCCATGCACCCAGTGCACATTTATCAGTTTTTAAAAACTTAGGGATCCCTGTGACACCCCCTGAGCAGGTCTAGAGGGTCAAAATATTTTTTTTACCTGCCCCCTTTATACATTCTAGAACACTTGTTCCACTAATTTCTAGACCCTCGCTTCTACCGAGGCACAAAATGGCTGCCAACACTTCCTGGTTTCGAATGTCGACAACCACTTTACAGCCAATTAGCATTCAGCGCGTGATGGGGATGGTGCACTTACTGTGCGCGCAAGATACCCGCATCCACCGAGGCTATAAATGTACTTTTACTTGTAATTTTCTCAGAAACTACTAAACGTATTTACACCATTTAAGAACAAGGCACAAGTCTGAACCGAGGACTACCTCTTTGCAAAATTTGGTATAATTCCGTTTAACCGTTGGGGCTGTAGCTGAAATGAACGGTTCTTATGGAAAATTGCATGGGGAAAATACATTTTGGGACCCCCCTTTTTTCTCTGCCCCCTCTTCAAATGCAATATTTTAGACCATGGGATTGGTCTTTCCCAAGTAGCTTATTTTTAAACAAGCACAGGAGCCCGCTCTTTGTTTTTATTTTTTAAGTAGGATCCATGCACCCAGCACACATTTCTCTGTTTGCTCCCCCCCCAAAATCTTTTTGGGGCCCTAGGGGTTCTTGTGGGACCCCTAAACAGGTCTAGAGGGTCACAATATGTCTTACCTTCCCCCTATATACGTTTTAAACACTTGTTCCCCTAATTTCTAGATCCTTGCTTCTACCGAGGCACAAAATGGCTGACAATACTTCCTGGTTTCGAATGTTACCAACCACTTGACAGCCAATAAAGCACTCTGCACGTGATCGGGACGGTGCACTTATAATCACAAAGACCCCAAGGCCCCAAAAATGTTATTTTATGTTTTAAATCACAGGATACACTTAGGCCCCCCCACAGCCCCGGGGACCGTCACCCCTGGGGCTTCTTTTTTAAATAATAATGGGGGGCCCGGAGGGGCTGCCACCCCGGGGCTTCTATTTAAAAAAAATTTAAATTAAAAAACCTGTGTGGGAGGGGGGGGGGTTTCAAGCCCCCCCACACGGCTCGGGACCGCCATCTGTCCGGGGCACAACATTTTTAAATTGGGGGTCCGTGACCCCCAAGCCCCGGGGACCACCACCCCCTGGGGCTTTTAAATGTTGGGAGGGGGCCAAGCGGCCCCCCTCCTGGAGCCATGTGGTGGCCCTGGGGACTGCCAGCCCCCAGGGCCGGCTCCTGCAGTGTCCCGGGGTGCCCACCCCGGGACACTGTAGATTGCTATAGTAGGGCAGGAGCCGGTTTTTGGAAGAGAGAGCAGAAAACCTGCTCTCTCTTCCAAAAACCAAAGACTATTGCTTTTCCCCATGTAGAAAAGCAATGCCTACGCCCGCAGGACGCGGGGAGCCGGCAGGGACCGTGGGGGATAGGGGACCCCCCCACGGTCCCCAACGAGAGGCCAGGCCCTGGGGGATGGGGTCCCCGGGACAGAAGTGGCCCGGGAGGGGGGGGGGGGGCAACGCAGACCCCCCTCCCCAAATTGAATTAAAAAAAAACAAAAAAAAACAAAGGCCGGCCCGGGGAATGGGGTCCACGGGGCCATAAGTGGCCACAGGAGGGTCCACGTGGCCCCCCTCCACAATTTTCTTTTAATAAAAACGAGGCAGAGCCCCAGGGAATAGGGTCCCCAGGGCTAAAAGAAGCCTCAGGAGGGGGGACGCGCAGCCCCTCTCCCCATTTTTTTATAGGGCAAAAAAATTGAAAAAGAAGTGGGGCTACACATTCTTAAAAAACCAACAAAAAAATCACCGGCATTGTTCCAGAGGCCAAGCCCCCTTCATGCATCACTCTGAAAACGCGCCAGGGGGAATGATTTCCCCTTGAATACTGGGGGTCTGTGGGGGCCAACTAGCCCACTGGGAATCTTCAGTATGCGCCAGGGGGCTGCGTTGCAGAGGGGTGTTCTAAGGCCACGCCCCTTTTTACAACACTCTACAACGCAGCTCTGTGGCACTTATTAGAGGTAGCTGGTGGGCTAGTTGCACCCAGGTACCCTCAGGATTCAAGGGGAGTTAATCCCCCAACTTAAAACGCGCCACGGGGCGTGGTTGCACAGTGGTGAAGGGAGGG
Source organism: Lissotriton vulgaris (assembly GCF_964263255.1). Lineage (NCBI taxonomy): Eukaryota > Metazoa > Chordata > Amphibia > Caudata > Salamandridae > Lissotriton > Lissotriton vulgaris. The sequence continues at coordinate 90,953 of NW_028249665.1, read as the reverse complement.
GGCGGGCCTGAGTTCACATGTGTGCAAACACACCCGGTGGCTTGGTTTAAGTTGGGGAATTAATTCCTTGTCAATCCTGAGGTTCCCTGGGGGCCAACTAGCCCACCAGATACCTCCACTAAGCACCACGGAGCTGCGTTGCAGAGTGTTGTAATAAGGGGTGTGACCTCTGAACACCTCTCTGCAACACAGCGCCCTGGCGCATACTGGAGGTACCTGGTGGGCTAGTTGGCCCCCAAGGCCCCTTAGGATTGAGGAGGAATTAATTCCCTAACTTAAAACGTGCCACAGGGCGTGTTTGCAGATATGTCATCTCAGGCCACGCCCCTTTCCTTCACCACTGAGCAAACGCGCCCGTGGCGTGTTTTAAGTTGGAGAATTAATTTTCTTTCAATACTGATGGTCCCTGAGGGCCAAATAGCCCAGTACTGATCCTGAAAAGTAATTCTAACCGTACTTACAGTAACTTGAATTTCCTTCCAGAGGCTAACATTGACTGGTTTCACTTGGAAATTCTTCTGAGTGTGGAGTTTTGGAATTTAAAAAAATTATTCTGAAATCAGACGAACTACGAATCCGATTTACTCACCTGTTATCAGGAGAGACCTCAGTGCTGCATCTTTCAGCCCACTACTGATCCTGAAAAGTAATTCTAACCATACTTACAGTTACTTGAATTTCCTTCCATAGGTTAACATTGACTGGTTTCACTTGGAAATTCTTCTAAGTGTGCAGTTTTGGAACTTTAAAATATTTCTATAAAATCAGCCGAACTACGAATTCCGATTTACTCACCTGTTATCAGGAGAGACCTCAGTGCTGCATGTTTCAGCCCACTATTGTTCCTGAAAAGTAACTCTAACCATACTTACAGTAACTTGAATTTTCTTCCATAGGCTAACATTGACTGGCTTCACTTGGAAATTGTTCTAAGTGTGGAGTTTTTTAACTTCATAAAATTCCTAAAAAAATCTGCAGAAGTACGAATTCCTATTTACTCACCTGTTATGAGTAGTGACCTCAGTGCTGCTTCTTTGAGCCCAGTACTGATCATGAAAAGTAATTCTAATCATACTTACCAGTAACGTGTTTTTCCTTCCATAGGAATCTATTGTCTGCTTTTCACCAGAAAAGTTTCCAAGTGTCTATTTTCACAAACTAAAAATATTCTTTAAAAATCGCCTGTTTGACTTAAACACATTCGTTCAACTGTTTACAGGAGATGCACCCGAGCTGGATCCAGGAGCCACCACTGAGTAAGAAAAAGTAACTTTAACACTACTTACCTACTAAGTGAATTTCCTCACGTAGGATAACATTGGTGATTCTATTTGAAAAAGTGTCAACTTTTAAAATACAATAATATTCCTTAAAAATCACTATTGTTATCAAAACGCTTTTCCTCAACTATTTACAGGAGATGTCCCAGGACTGAATCTAGGATCCAGTCCTGTGGTTAGAAAAGTAATCCAAAAAGTAACTAATTGCATTTGACTACAAAATTCACATTGACTTCAATGTTGCATTGTGTCTGAAATTGTGTTGCGCATTACAACAACTGTAACTACTGTACTTAGAAGACTATTGTCTTTTTGCAAAGTATTTAAACTAAAGTAATTCATTCTGAGAAAGTATATCCTGTAATGTAATGTATAATGTAATTAAAAAAAATATCTAAAAATAAATTGTATTACAAATGTGGAAAATCAGTATAAAAAAAAATAAAAATAGCAATTAATAAATTTAAAAATGGTCATTTACAAAACCTTTTAAATTCACTGAAAAAAACCATAGGTTTCAGACATGTTTTAGTTAGGAATTAGCATTTAAAAAAACCTTAGAAATTCACTGAAAAAATCAGAGGTTTCAGATAAGTTATAGTTAGGAATTAGCATTTAAAAAACCTTTGAAATTCTCTGAAAAAAACATAGGTTTCAGGGATGTTATAGTTAGGAATTAGCATTTAAAAAACCTTAGAAATTCACTGAAAAAACAATAGGTTTCAGGGGCGTAATAGTTAGCTGGACATTTCACTCATACAAAACCATTGCAATTCCCCTGTTATAGTTAGTTCAGCTAACTATAACTCGCGCGCCCGCAATGCACTGCTGATGACGTCACATATTACATCACTTATGACATGGTCAGTGACATCACTCATGACATCACTGATGACATCTCAAATGACATCACTCATGACATCATTGATGATGTCATCCTTGTGAAAGAGTGGCAGACCTCCTCTCACCCTAATATAACCTTTGATACACACATTGAAAAATAGAAACTAAAATTTTCAAAACAATAGAGATACCAATGCCAGTTAGAACAACCTATTCAGTAATTCCAAAATCTACATACGAATCCACTCATTCACCAATAGTTCTATATAGTCACTCATACATGTACTCACTCATCATATGTACTCACACATACTCACACATGCAAATAAACTATCAAACATCCATTTACTTGCATATACAGCTATACACACACCACTCCACTTACTTCTACACTTATGTACACATGCTTACTCTCCTAAACAATCACTTATAGAAACACATACTTATTGCTGCAGGAACTCTTCCAATCTCTCACTCTCATATAAACTCACTTATATACATCAATACTCACCTATACTAGTTTAAAACATATGTACTTACTCATAAAGACACTATTGAGACAGTCATTCACTCACTAACACACCCATACACACATTCATCCACCCATACAGTCCTGCACACATGCTGTCTTCAAAACACATACAAACAGTGAGCCACTCATTCATGCATCTATGCACTAAGTTATATCCCCCACCGAACCATACAGACACTCATACTGATACTAAAAAAAAAAACGAATAACCCATATACACACTCATGTAGCTACTCACCAACCCAGGCAGCCACTTATACACAAAGTGAGACACTGATACAGATATTTACATATTTAAACATTACTCGCTAATACATGTATCCACTAAGAGACACTTAATAAGTCAGTTATATAATCAATTTTACAAAAAAAAACATGTAATATGTGACGTTATCAGCAGTGCATTGCGGGCGTGCGAGTTATAGTTAGCTGAACTAACTTTAACGGGGGAATTTCAATGGTTTTGTATGAGTGAAATGTCCAGCTAACTATAACGCCCCTGAAACCTATGGTTTTTTCAGTGAATATATATATGGGTATATATTAGAGGGTGCACATTGTGCAAGTGCTAATTACTGCATCCCATGCTAAAGGTAATTAGCTCGAATATAATGTGTACCTAGTAACTAAGGCCATTGACTTTTTCTACTTGCCACATACAAAATAGCACATTTTTGCCATTTGCAGCTGAACAGTACTTCTTGCAGATGAGAGCCACCTGGATTTTAAGTAATCTTTACTCAGGTGCACATTAACTCACAGAGATATCCACGTCCATAAATAAATCTCTACAACATTTTACTTAGCTTCCTATCGATTAATTCAACAAGAAAACAAAAGATAGGCACGGTGACATTCTAGACAGTAATCTGTTTTTTTTCCTGACATGCTTAAATTGATTTTTCCGATGCACATATTTTCCATACACCTACACGTGAAGCTTGCAATGGGCATGCAGTGACGAAGAGCAACCCCTTGAGACATTACCTTTTCACATTCTAATAGATAGCCTCAGAAATTAAATCGAATGCTTTCGAAGTACGGGCGCGAGACTTGTGTATAGCTAAGTACAACCTAGAGCAACTGAAGTGCAGACAATGGAGTTGTTCTAAAACAAATTCTGGGAAATCCGCCCTGAATTGAACATGTTCCACGTGCTGCTGTGTACAGTCTAAAAAAAGGCAATAACAAGATATATAATGGAAATTGTAGTCACTCGACCTTTTTGCTTAGTGGTACTCGCTGTCCTGAAAAACAAACAAACCATAAATTGTTATTTCGACGCACGAAGTGGGCTCTGCTTTATGTTCCAACATGCCCGCACACAAATCCCATCTGGCCACTGCCTACACCGCATTCCTAATAGCATCCCAGTGCTGGGCCAATCTAAAAACAATCAAAACATTAATGCTGTAGCGAAAAAGAGCTCCTAAAAGAAGAGGAGGCTTCTGCTGGACGTTAATACACTCCCAGCCAGAAACAATGTAACATGTAGTGCTTAATGCTTTTTTTTCTACTTCTACCCCTTTCACGTCTTTGCAGCATCAGGGTCAGCAACATCAGGGAAATTGAAGGGGCATTGAGCATCACGATTTGTTTTCTTAATTCAAAACTAAACAGAATCGGTTCTTTTATTTCTGATAATGAAAAAGCACGTGGTTTGCAGTGGCATTATGCATGCTATTGACGATCTCGGGGAAATGTCTGCTATTCAGAGATTGAAATAGCATTCCAAGATTTGGTTAGAGCAAAGGTCATTGATGAATTGTAGCAGGCACAGTGACTAATTGTTCAAAATAAGTACAGAGGCCCAGGATTCTTCTTAGAAGCCCCCAGCCGGTGCTGCTGAATGCTGGATTACCGAATACAAGCATGCCTACTCTTGATTCTTCCTTATGCACCATTCCCCACCACCCTACACTTTCTACTTCTTTAACCCACTATTGCTGGTTCTTTTTCACCCCTGCTTTCCTCATTGTCGCTCTATTCCTCTCCTCCTTTGCTCTTTCTGTTCCCCTTTCCTGTCTTTTTCTCTCCTGCTCTGGATCAAAAACTGAACACTAAAGATATGCCTTGGTCCAAAATATCAACGCTGGTGCCCACTGACTGCAACTACTGGCATACTTTGAGCACTGGCTAGGCATCCTGTAGGAGAAGGGTCAATGTCCTTTGCTATGTTTGAATTCTACTTTGCCATGGTCATGCTTACCCCTCGTAATTCAACTCTTCCGGCTTTGGAGGTAAGTGTAAAAATTATATTGGCTCCTGCTCACCTCCCACCAAAGTAAATAACCCGAAACAGCCTCTGCTCCTCACTGGACCATTTATAAAAAAGAGGCCGAGTCCTGGAGCTGTGATGTAGACAAAGAGGAATCCCCACCCAGGATGTGTTCACTGAAGGGATTAGCCTTCCCTTCCAGATGCAGCTCCCTCCCCACACCAAGCCTGACCATCCAATTTAAGGGATAAAGTGAATGAATGAATGAATGGTAGGATTTGCAGAGCGCGTGGCTCCTGCAAGAGTTTCCCAGCGCTAGGCTAAATGACCAGTAAGGAGCATGACATCTAGCCCTTGAGTAGTAATAGGTAGGTTTTTATTTGTTTGCAGAATATTTTTTTAACTGCTATGCACTTAAGGGGGAGCACAAGATCGTTCCAGTACCGGTTGTCAGAACAAGCAGCAGACTCACTGCATGAATCTACAAGCTCGGATAGCTTTCACCAGCTCAACTTGCCCGAACCCGAACCAGGCCCCTCCATACGCGAGGTACTTCGATACATGATTATAAGCATTTGATAAAACATTTTGGCATTATAGCATATGCATTCTTTCATACACACAACACTTATTAAATATAAAAACTATTGGATGGTTTCCTGTCTTCCTGACAGGAAACCATCCAATAGTTTTTATATTTAATAAGTGTTGTGTGTATGAAAGAATGCATATGCTATAATGCCAAAATGTTTTATCAAATGCTTATAATCATGTATCGATTTTATCAAACAATATATTTTGTATGAGGAATTAAATTGTATTCTATGTGTAAAAACAGTAGTCGATTATTATTTGTGTGGTGTTTGCCACCTTTCATGTGCTAGTAGGTATTGGGAATTTGCCTGGGTGTTTTACTCACATATATGGACTTGCAACTGGACCTGCTTGAGCCCTTCAGGCCTCTTCTGGAGTGAGCTCCTGCCTAAGAGGTGCTTTCTAAGTCCTGGGCCCTTGATATGACATCATTTGAGATCTACTTTGGCTGAAAGGAAAAATCCTGAAGTTTTGGGTTCTTTGTAGCCACAAACAGGCCCATTCAAACCAAGATCATGTCACCTGCCCTGACCACCAAGGCAAAGAACCTTACTTGTCACACTACAGGGACCAATTACAATGACAGTCAATACAAGAGCTGCACTTCCCACTATAGCAATGACAGGAAATGCAAATCTCCAGCTACAACCAACTACAATATCTGACAAGATCTTCTCGCTACAGTGATGACTGGCCAGCTCTTCGTAATACAGCGATAACCATCCGTGATGCTCTCCCTGCTCCTCACAACCCCTGGAAATCTTTCCACTAGAGTTGAGAGGGTAATTTTTGAGGTGGAGCTAACCTGGACCTTTTGTCTTGCCCACGCTCTATGGTAGTCGGCCTGAATGTATGACTTTCACCTGGTCTCCCTCAACCAGATAACTGCTCTTTGTGAGTTATGTGCTATACTTACCTGAAATCTTTAAAATTGCATAGCTCGGGTTCTACTGGTTGGATTTTTGTCATTCTAGTGCCAAATAATTTATTGCACTTTATTATTCTGAATTTGTGAGGGAGTTTTCTTGTGTTGTGTTTCACAGTCTGTGTGCAACTTAAAGAATTTACGCACTGTATCAAAGTTAAGCATGACTGCTTTTGAGCCACTGTACCTGAGGGTTATGTACAGGTTAATTTACTGAATTTTTTGTGATTTACCCTGACAAGAATCGTAGCTGTTGTTTGAGAAGTGCTACACAAACAAATGATGGACGGGATGCTGAAAAAATCATACATTCACCCCCAGTTAAGAGATCTGGGTTAAAACCATTGTTCTTTTGCTCACCAAGCCACCCCAGTTTAGACCCAGCCATATGCAAATCAGACTTGACCCTGTGCCTCATGGGAACAGTCCAGACCGAACTGCAAGCCAGGTCCTCCCTGAACCAGAAACAAACATCCTGGTACAGGTTTCTGGGTATTACCCTTCATCAGCCAGGCTAGCTTGAATACAGTAGCACAGTGAGCAAGGGACCCACGTCTGGGCATAATCATCCCACTTAGGCTGAAAAGTGTTACACAAACAAATGATGAATGGAATGCTGAACAAATCATACATTCACCCCTAGTCAAGAGATATGGGTTAAACCCATTGTTCTTTTGCTCACCATGCCACCCCAGTTTAGACATAGACATATGCAAATCAGTCTTGACCCTGTGCCTCATGGGAACAGTCCAGACCGAACTGCCAAGCCAGGTCCTCCCTGGTCCAGAAACAAGCATCCTGGGACCGGTTTCTGGGTATTACCCTTCATCGACCAGGCTAGCCTGTATCCAGTAGCACAGTGAGCAAGGGACCAACGCCTGGGCATAGCCGTCCCACTTAGGGTAAAAAGTGCTATGCAAAGAAATGATGGACGGAATGCTGAACGAATCATACATTCACCCCCAGTCAAGAGATCTGGGTTAAATACATTGTTCTTTTGCTCACCATGCCACCCCTGAGTAGACCCAGCCATATGCAAATCAGTTTTGACCCTGTGCCTCATGGGAGCAGTTCAGACCGAACTGCCAATCCAGTCCTCCCTGGACCAGAAACAAGCATCCTGGGACCGGTTTCTGGGTATTACCCTTTATCAGCCAGGCTAGCTTGAATCCAGTGGCACAGTGAGCAAGGGACCCACGTCTGGGCATAGCCATCCCACTTAGGGTGAAGAGTGCTATGCAAAGAAATGATGGACGGAATGCTGAACGAATCATACATTCACCCCCAGTCAATAGATCTGGGTAAAATCCATTGTTCTTTTGCTCACCATGCCACCCCAGTTTAGACCCAGCCTTATGCAAATCAGTCTTGAACCTGTGCCTCATGGGAACAGTCCAGAATGAACTGCCAAGCCAGGTCCTCCCTGGACCAGAATCAAACATCCTGGGACCGGTTTCTGGGGATTACCCTTCATCAGCCAGGCTAGCTTGAATCCAGTGGCGCAGTGAGCAAGGGACCCATGTCTGGGCATACCAATCCCACTTAGGGTGCAAAGTGCTTAGCAAACAAATGATCTGACGGAATGCTAAACGAATCATACATTCACCCCCAGGCAAGAGATCTAGGTTAAATCCATTGTTCTTTTGCTGACCATGCCACCCCAGTTTGGACCCAGCCACATGCAAATCAGTTGTGACCTTGTGCCTCATGGGAACAGTCCAGACTGAACTGCCAAGCCAGGTCCTCCCTGGACCAGAAACAAGCATCCTGAGACAGGTTTCTGGGTATTGCCCTTCATCAGCCAGGCTAGCTTGAATCCAATGGCACAGTGAGCAAGGGACCCACGTCTGGGCATACCCATCCCACTTAGGGTGAAAAGTGCTACGCAAACGGTCTGGACTCATCCCATGGGGCACAGAGTCAAGACTGATTTCCATATGGCTGGGTTCGAATTGGGGTGGCGTAGTGGGCAAAAGAACAATGGATTTAACCCAGATCTTTTGACTAGAGGAGAATGTTTTCATTGTCAGCATTCCGTCCATCATTTGGTTGCTGTAACACTTTTCACCCTAAGTGGGAGGGGTATGCCCAGACGTGGGTCCCTTGCTCACTGTGCCACTGGATTCAAGCTAGCCTGGCTCAAGAAAGGTGACATACCCTGAAACCGGTCCTAGAATGCTTGTTTCTGGTCCAGGGATGACCTGGCCTGGAAGCTCGGTCTGGACTGTTCCCATGGGGCACAAGGTCAAGACTGATTTGCATATAGGTGGGTCCAAACTGGGGTGGCATTGTAGGCAAAAGAACAATGGATTTAACCCATATCTTTTGACTGGGGAAGAATGTCTGCACTGTCAGAATTCCCCCCCTCATCTGTTTGCTGTAACACTGTTGTTTGAGAAATCTACCTTTTTTTCGTTTGTAGGGATAAACAATGTTGCCCAAGTCTCTTGTTTTATACATGGGATGAGAATCTTTGCATATTTGCCCTCTGCAATGATGGACAAGGGGCAATTGTGAGCCATAGCTAAATTCCCTCCTGCTTAGAACCAATGTTTTCCCATCCCTCCTTCTGACTGAGTTGTGACTTTCAGCCAGATGTCGTAACCTTTCAGAGTGAGGCATCCAGGTGCCGAAAATCATCACATGTGGGGACAGGTCCAAGGTGTAGACAAATACATTAGGGACATTTCTTCTGCTTTTCCCAGGGGTGATAATTTTTACCTTTGCCTGACTGACTTTTCAGCTATTGTTTAAAGCTTGGGCCCCTCCTAGCCATGTCCTATGGTGCCACCTTGCCGCTTCCCTGTTCCTCTCTCCCCATGTACACCCTGGCCCTCTCGCTTCCTTTCCATCTTGTTTTATTGCACTACTATTCCTCTTATAATTCTCACTTACCTACTACCCTCCTCGAACACTTGAACCTCCTTACCTCTCTCACATATTCCTTATTTCTCTCTGACTGTGCCGTATCTTCTACCTTTGCATCTTTTTGCCTGTGTCCTGTGCACCTCCTTGGTCTATGTTGCTTGGCCTATCCATGCTTGAAGTTGCTCCCAACATAATGTTGCCATTTTATCCCACTGTGCAAACTGACATTTCGTTCTCAGTGGAACAGGGGAAGCTTGTCTCCAACAAAAGCAGCTGCTCTATTATGTGCGACTGAAGCTTGCAGTGTTTCTTTCTATATTGTATTGTCAAGACACAGTTATTTATTATTAAATTGATAACCAAAACAACTCATAAAAGTAAAAAATACACATAAACAGTTTCACAGTACAGCATAAAATACTAAATAATTACATTTTCAAGCATACAATCAGAAGAACCATAGTTGCCTTGCATTGCACTATAGGATATGATTCATGCAAAATTGCACAGGAACAGAAACTGACAATAAACAAATACAGAGATAGCACAAAATGTTTGCATTTTTTAAGTAATGCAGGTTATATAATGAACAAATGAGATAGTGGAATATATTTACTAAATACTAATTCAACACAGTACAGCAACCAAAGTTTCTGATCTGCATTGCTTGAGAGGGAGAGGACAGGAAGGTGCCATATCTACTAATATATCACGGTCCTGCTCTTTCCCTAGTGCTGCCACACAATCAGACTGCTTAGTCCAACAGGCACACCTTTGCATCATAGTACAAAGTAGTCGGTGTCATGTCTAACGTAGGTTTTTTATTGGAAGGATACCCTTCCAGTATAATTAATATGCCTAGTCAAACTTTTCCCACGTTCGATGTGTGTTGTACAGTGCAGCACACATGCAATGTCTAAAACGTTTAGCGAAATAACATTTTTTTCTATTTAGTGCCTGCCTCTAGGAGGCATTATTTTTTGGGTGCAAAACCCTGTGTACTATAATTAGTTGATAGTACTTTGTATCAGAAACCAAGGGTGGCTGCATGGAAACACCCATGTGATTGGAGCGTAAATTCCAAATAAACATTTTGCACTGGTTACCTAATGCAAAATGTCAGTAAATCTCCCTCAAGGTATTCTCCTTGTTACAGCAATGTCTGCAGATCTGTAACTAGTTTAATAAGTACCCCAATTGCTTCTGAACTTTTGCTTATGAAATTAAACAAAATATTCCTCTAAGATTCTTGTATTCGTCTAAATGAGTTAGAAAATCTACAGGGTAAATCTCTGCCCCATCTTTGTAAAAAGGGGACAAAACATTGTGGGGTACTTTTTTTCTAACCAATCTGTCTAGATCCAGGACACTTGAAGTTTCAACTAGTATTTTTCCAGTGCCTTGCTGAATAGACGAGAGGACATCTCCTGCCCCCAAAGAGAGTCCAACCCAGGTTAATCTAAAGCATCAATGGGCGGTTGTCCTTGGGTTGCTCTTGTGAAAGCATGACTCAAATGTACATTATTTATTTTCTTCCATAAATAAAATTATATGGGAGTCTCACCTAGAAGTTTGGGATGGACTGTTCGCATGAGGAGCAGGGTCTGTACTGATTTGCATAAGGTGGGCCTCTGTCCAGAGCCATGGTGGGCAAAGAAACAATGGACAGTAATGTGGAAACTGAGCAATTGTTAGACGCTGAGATGAATTCAAGCGTTCCATCCATCACCTTGTTGTTTGTTGAAGTTAACACCCTACGTGCAACAAGTATACCCAGATGTGGGCCCTGTTGTGCCATAAGTCTTGACTCAAGACCGACAGAAAAGGGAAAAATGGACCAAAACCGGCCTGGAGCACACCATGCAGCACAAAAGACGATACAGAGCACAAAACAGGCACAAAAGACGAGGCAGAGCACAAAACGGGCACTAAAGATGAGACTAAGCACAAAACGGGCAGAAAAGATGGTGCAAAGCACAAACAAGTCATAATAACTGGGTGAAGCGAGAGTGAAATGGAGCACAGGTGACAACAGAAGGAGAGTGCAAGAAGAGTCAAAAAGTGAGTGAGAGCAGAGAACAGTAAGAGGACAGCAGAGAAGAGTCAAAAGGTCAAGAGTGAGTTACAGCAGGAGGACAGCAGTGGGAGAGGGACAGAAGAGGAGTGCAGAATGCCAGGTACGAAAGGGCCTTAGATTTATTGGAAGACCAGACCAGGTAAGTAGGAGCTGTGGCCGAAGCAACTGCGCTCTGGGCCATGCAGCTGCTACATGTAAGTTGGTCCTAGGAGGGGAGGAGCATGGGTGCAGGGTTAGGGAGGGGCAGAAATCAGAGGTGGAAGAGGAGAAAATGTTCACGGGCACAGACACAAGAATGCTCTTGAAAAAACAGTGGTCTTCAACCATTCCTGTACTCAGCTGAATTAATCAGTATATGATCCATATTACCACATAGTTGCGGGGTATGTCTCTCAGATCAACCCTAAACATTCAATGTTCTAAGTTTTGTAAAGAGAAACAGAATGCAACAGCAATAATTAAAAAATCAGGGTCAATTTTTAATTCATTTCGTTTTTGACTATCTCAATATAAAAAGCTTGTAGGTTGCCCAAAGGGAGCATGCAAGAAAATGAAGGGGATGTTCAAGTGATTAGAAAAGAAAGTACAGATAAGGGTATGGAAATGTTCACAATAAGTATTTACACAGAAGGAACGGTTACACAGTTCACGTCCTACAATAATCTGGCCTTCAATATACATTTTTTTTACACATTTTTCAATCAAGGGAAACATGAATTCCATGAACTTTTTGCACCAGAAAATGTGTGTCAAGGTCCAGGTAAAAAAAGGGAAAGAGCGTTGACGTTTCAACTCGTCTTATGGCCTAAAGTTGAGTTAGACCGTGGCCGTGCGAGTCTTCATCAGGACAAATACAATGGGCAAACCAAGGAGTAGTGTAGGCCCCTATGGTAGGGAAAGGAGGTGAGAATGGACCAAGTGGAATGTCTTCACTCGTTGTCCCAGGGTTAATTTTAACTCCTTATCCACGATGCGTAGATGGAATGACTTTATCTCATAATTAAGCAGGTTTCAATCTCTGCATGATCAGGTCTCAACAAATGTATATGTAGCTGGTCCCGGTGTCAATTTCTTTTTCATTGAAGGTTAGTGCATCGCCCTTACTCTGTACCCTGTAAGGAGTCCGCTTTTTATACCTACGGACGGAGCATTCAAACATGGCGCGTGAGCACGGTTCGGCTCAGAAAGCCACTGTCGAGAAGAGGGAAGACTTTGATTCTGCGGATTCTAGGACTGAGCACTTGGAAATCTACAATATACGCCTATGAACAATCGGGCAGGGCGATGCACTAACCTTCAAAGAAAAAGAAATTGACACCGGGACCAGCTACATATACATTTGATGAGACCTGAACATGCGGAGATTGAAACCTTCTTAATTATGAGATAAAGTCATTCCAAACAAAAAGGAGAAATAAAAATATGCCTCCATCAGGAAGGTGTGCAATTTTTATGCATTCCCAGTTTAACAACCTTACTAAATCTAGCAATGCAGCAAGAAGCATGGGAGGATGCGTGGGAACACCTACTCTCTACCCATGTAAAACCTTCCTGCCCCAGAGTAACGCAAAGCAGTGACTTGCACTGTATTGTGTTACTCTTGATTGGCCAAGCCACGCATGTCCATGTAAGGTATCTTTGCGTGTCTTGCTAAATCTGATTTAAGGATTGTGTTGGACTTGCATCACCCTCTATGACGCAAGGGTAATGCAGGGGCTTGATTAATCTGGTCCTTAGTGGGGGATCCATCTGCTCAGATTGTTAGAAACAGTATCCCTGGCTGGCCAAGGCTTGCGCCAAAGTCAGTCAGAGACCACCACTTCTACGTCAGGGCAAGGGAGTCACACACCTAGATAACCCCTGCTCACCCTCTAGGTAACGTGACGCAAGCAGCCAGGCTAAACTTGGAGGCTATGTAGGTTAAGTGTTTGCGCGCGCACCCAGCAACAACACCCAAGGCCCACCACAAAGGAAACTCCAAACAAGGTTATATAAAAATAGCATTTGTATTATACCAAAACACATTAGATAAGAACACACACTTTACAATGTGCCAACAGGCACGGGCAGAATTTACAGGGGATATGTACAAGACAGGGCTACATGGACCATTGTCAGGAATATGCACTTTTAGGAATAGTAATTAGCACATAGAACACTTGTAGAACCAACTAGAACATGTAGCACACAACCAATGATTACTGGTAAAGGGTAAGCACCTCCTACGCAACCCTAACCACCTTAGGAAAATATTGCACAGGGAACCAAGACCTCACTAGCAACACCTGTGCTAGGAGAAAAACAACCACATAAGTCTCACCAACATTTAGGGGTATAAGCATAGGAACATTACACATGATGCATTAACATTCAGAGGTGTAAGGAAGGAAAACACATGATGCATCAAAACACATTCAGAGGTGTAAAGAAGGAAAACACATGATGCATCAAAACACATTCAGAGGTGCAAGCACAAGCAATTGCGAAAAACTCACATGAGCCACCACCTGTGGCCTTAAACCATCTCTCTGTGCATCCTCATCCACTTCTGCATCATCTGTCTCCCCAGCCTTTTTGGTCTCTCACCAGGCCCTTAAGGCCTCCTGTAGCTCCTCCTTCTTGGAGCAGCGCTTCATGGGGCATCAAAAGTTCCTGCAGAACTGCCTGAGTTGACCTACTTTGTAATCACCTAACATTTCAATATCAAACTCCAGCTCTGCAACATCACTTGCTGGTTTACCATTCTGAGACATGATGCTTGGATTCTTTCAGGGTTACGATCAAAAATAGAACCAAAAATAAAAAAATGTAGTATGCGGTGGCGTAGTGGTCTGCACTCACTAGTGATGTACACCAATCCCTGTGGGTCTAGTACAAATACAAGTTCAAATCCCACCGCCTGACCACCAATGTTAGAACTGGGAGTCTCTAGTTGGCAGAGGTAGGTACCACTGTCCAAATAGGGACACTTGCTTCTAGTCAGGGCAAGGAGCAGTCTAGGCTAACCAGAGGCAATTCGTAAAGTATTTGTACCAACACTCACAGTAACACAGTGAAAACACCACAAACTGACTCCACAACAGTTTAGAAAAATAAAGGTATTTAATCTAAACTACACAAGACCAAAACGACAAGAATCCAACATACACAGTTCAAGAATATGGTTTCAAACGAGTTCTTAAGGTTCTAATGTAAGTTCTTTAAGTTGCAATAGAATAATCCACAGATGCGTGAAAAGTTCACAGTTGCGTCACGTTTACTCACAGTAGATTTTAGCTGCAACAAAGTCCCAAAAGCAGAAGCTGGTGCAGCGGAAAACAAGCGATGCGTTGCTCCTGAGACCCTGGGGAGGCGATGCGACAACCCTGCTGCAGCAGCGGGCGTGTTGCGACGAATCCGGTCTGTATGGGGAGGAAGGCCACTTGTATGAATTCCGGTGCGTAGGTTCCATAGGAGGTTTGTTCTCGCAAAGGCACGATGCGACGATCTCGTAGGGGCTGCAACGATCTCCGGGGCAATGATGCACGGTCCAGCGGTGATCCTCTCTCTCGCAGCTCCTCGATGCGATGGTTCTGCGACTATGCTCGCAGGGACGTGATGCGATCCACAAGCAAGCGGTGCAGCGATCTCACCCAGGGATGACAGGCTCTGCGACGACACTCGCAGCGATGTTCGGCTTTCCCACACCGGTCTGGTGCGTCCCACAAATGAAGGATGCAACGGCTCTGGCAGCGGCGTCAGGCGCTGCGACGATCTCGACCTTCGTAGCGGCGGGAAACTTCTCACACTGTTGGGGATGTGCTCCGCAAGCAAGCAATGCGACACTTTTCACTTGCAAAAGGCTCTCAAGCTTAGTTTCAAGCTTCCCAGCACAGGTACAACTTCCAGAGGCCCCACAACTGGATCAAGCACTCTAGGAAGGACAGAACTCTCTCAGCAGAGTTCAGGCTGTTTGAGGTGGATGCTCGCTTAACCCTTTTCAAATTGTTAATAAAAAATCAAAAACTGCACAGATCAATTTGTTTGGTATTTACCATGTAATAACATTGCTTTTGTATGTGCTGTGCATATCCGTAATGTGTTACCAGTGTTTGTGTATGTGCGCACATGCATATATATGTGTGAGTGTGTGCCTGTATATGTGTACACCTGCATCAGTGTGTGTGCGTGTGTTTACCGCCTATCTGTTTTTGTCCACATATTTTCATGCACCTGTGTCTGCATGTGTGCATGCATGTATGTTGAATTTGTACTAAGGGTACCTAAGCACCAACTATTTGCATGTGTGTGAGACTGCACTTCTACTGCCCTGGTGGAATTTCTGCTGAGTGTCTTGCTAAAGCTTGAGGAAACCTTTTCACTACACAAAAGCAAAAGAAATTGGCGATGTCAATGTTTGCTCAAAAAGCAGTTTCTCCTACCTGCCATTCAAACCTACCAGCCTCATCCTTTTTAATGTGTTTGCAATTAAACTTCTTGCCCCTATTGTATAACTTATCCTTTGTTTCCTGTATACAGGCAGCTCCTAGCTTTTTGTGTTAATGTCATATTTATTCATATTCTACAAATGGATTCATGGAGTGGCAGTGAGAGACTAATTATGAGATAAGCCCTCAAAATATTACAAAGCCAATCATAACATGTATGTCAGCGACAACTGAACAATTATTCCACTGCAGTATATGCACCTTTAAACGTATCTGGCAGCAGCTCAAGGTAGTTTGGGGTTGTCAACTATGAACTCCTTGGAGACTGGCAGACATTGTGTGTGTGCTAAAGGACCAGGCAAGGCGCTGGAGTACTTAAAAAAGGCAGATGGAACAGGAAAGTCTGGCACCCTAGACAACACCCTGGCAGCTGAGCAGCTTGCAACGCTCAGGCTGACGGCGTACCCTCTCAAAAGTACCTTACAGATTCAGATGTATTAACAGGCAGTGTTACTAGGACAAGAATAAAATGCATCATTCAGTGCAGTCCTGGGGAGCAAAGTTTATATTTTTTAAAGGCGCATCTTTCTTTTATTTTACATTTTAAACATTCAGTAATTTCCAGAAACTGAATTATTTATAGTGTCTGGGCTTTTTTAAAAAAAAGTTTGAGAAGTGCATCAGGGTCACAATGAGCTTTAGAGCTTGCTTGGTGCATACTCGCGGCACTTTAGCGTTACAGAAGGGAGCCGCAAACAATTGTACTGCCCCTTTTGTAATACAGATAGTTCTGGTGTACATGTAGTGCCAACGCTATCATTAGAGGGTGTTGTCCCATGCAAATGAGGGAATCCCTTTACCTCTGTGCTTGCACCATATTACCGATGTGGGCGCAGAGGTAAACATGGTAATGAAACAGATAAACTACGGACCCCTTAGTTGACACATGATATCGATTTTGACACCTTTTCCAAAGAAAAATGTAAAACATGCATAATTTGTGCTCATTATCATGAAGTGTTTTGGAATAGTGAGCATTAGAACATGAAAGGACTTAGGGCCCAATTATGATGGTGGTGGGACCGCCACCGACAGCTCATTGGTGGCGGACCAACCGCCATCGCAAACAAGTTTTCCACCCACCACATTTGGATGGCAGACGGCTGTGCGGTGGTCGGAAAGACCTACCACCATGGATCCAACGGGGGTCCATCGGAGGCAGAATAAGGCCTACGATGGTGGTGTTGCCTATCGGGCACCGCCGTACGCATTAGGATGTTGGTTTCCGCTGGGTCTTTCATGTGGTGAACCCGCCATGAAAAGGCTGGGGAAGGGACATTGGGGTCCCTAGTTGGCCTACCTTACACCCTGTCCCCCAGACACCGGCCCTGGGGTGCACCTATGATGCGCCTACATATCCCTGCACCATGTGGCAAACACTGCATGGTGCATGCCACGTAGTGCAGGGATATGTGAATTGTCCATTTTTTGGATTGCAGTGGGTGCTGCAACTCGCAGCACCTACTGCAATGCAAAATATAGGCATTGCGACAGCCGTGGGGGTGATCGCATCAAAATACCTACTGCTGGACTGCAGAAAGCCTGTTGGGTGGTCTCAGTCCATGATAGGGTGGCGGGCGGGTGTATGTCCACCCACCATCGTAATCAGGCCCTTAGTTACTGCATCACATAAGCAGCAGAAAAGTGTAGAGTAGACAAATTGCATGTTGACTGACATGGGTTTATGTTTACTAAATTATGATGGTGTATACTTTTAACGTGGAATAGAAATGTGAATGCGATGACTTATCAGCTGTAGAGATTACATTAACCATTCTCTCATAAGCAATGATAGATGTGACAAATAAATGAAACTGTTGTAATTTAGATGACATTATGTTACTATTTTAGGAGTTTCATATTTGAACTCCATGTTTTGTAGATATGAACATGTGCAGCAAGTTGTGAAGGAGAGAAGGGTGCTGCACGCTTACAGTAATGCCAAATTCTTTGAAACTTCTACAGAATAATCTTCATACCTGTACCAACGAAAGTCACTAGAAACAATTTTGTTTCTTTAGATTTTAAGATAATTTGACATGTTGGTACTTTGGTAATGTAGTAATATGTCAAAGATGCTTCATGACTGTAATGAATTAAAAAAACAATGTGTAAATGATTTAAAGACTACATGAAATACATATTTCAAGTATTTTATTTTGTATGTATTCCTGAACAGAATTCATTTTAGGCCTGCATTTCTTTGCTATTGCTTGACTCTGTTCTCATGAAAGGATTCCCTTGTCTTGCAATATGAGGCGGAACTGCCTTTCACAATGAGAGTTTCCATGCTTGGTCTACTTGTTACTAAATCATTACATTAGGAACATCATCATTGAGAAACTGTCTTCTTGAACTCACTCATGGCCCATTGTTAAAAGACTATTGTTCATGTCTTGCAACTTTGAATGGTATTAAAGCTTATTTGATGATCACCACCTTTTCCCCACAAAATGTGTCTGCTTTATGCTGCTTGGCGATCATCCAATACAAAGTGACCAGTATATTTAGTGGTCTGACCAGATGTGGTGACCCAGAGGGTGCCACCCCCAACTTGAGAATTTATTTTATACCTTGGAGTGATCAGAACTAAGCCATTTTTTGCCATTCTGCCATTTTTTAATTTGCTTTTTTCCTGCCACTTTTGCTATATTGCCACCCTCCATGGAAGACTTTGTATCTTTGCGAATTTGAGACATTCTTGGCTGGCGCAAATGATGTGTGCGCTATCTCCAGACTTCTTTCCCTTGGGAGAGGATTCATGCCCTTTCCTGAGCTCTTCCTCTTGAGCTTTGGTAATTGACGGGCCGAAAGAGATTAGATTATGTTGCACTTCTTAATTCAAATACCTGATATTTATATATTTACTTCTTAATATACTGATAAAATCCTAACATACTTAAACCCTGTACAATGCTCTCTATGATTTGTCTCAGAATATTGATTGTGCATTCTAATATGAGCATTACTGAGGACTGGGAATACGAACAGAGAGATCCCTGGTCAACAGATACTGATGTTACTATTTTGCATTGCTCTAACTGAACTGTTGTTCTGCATGATTCTAGTCTGACTGAATTTCTTTAGGAGATTTGGTCTAGCTGTGGTAATTTTGTATTTCTATAGCCTAGTCTTGTGAGGTATATACATGATTTTGATTATCAATCTGTAGGTCAGTTGCTCAATTCCTGGTCCTAATTGGATCACTGGACGGTATTCCTTATATCCGACCCCTCTCAGCATGGTAAAAAGATTCATCGGAAGACCAAATAAGTGACTATGAGGTGTAGTGTAAAGAGACAAAGTGAGTAATGTATTTGGCACAGTAACACTACAACAGTTATTTTAGGAGGTGCACTGAAAGTGTACCAAAAAAAGATGGCACACTTGCAGTGCGCCTCCTAAAGGTAGCCCTCTAGAGGAATGAAAGGGAGTCCCATAGACCCCCCTCAACATCTCATTGCAGGTAGATGCAGTCACTCACTGCGCCCGCCTGCAAGGGAGATCTCTAAACCCTCTTAACCTCTTCGCTGCTGATGATGAGCTCAGCTCGTCATCAGCAACGGCGCTCGTATGCTGATGACGAGCTGAGCTCGTCATGTAACGCAGTATTTTAAAAAATGCCGCACACAGTGGGAAAAGCCGCCGCAGCGATGCGGTTAAAATGGCAGGTTGCCGCCTGCACAGAGAAACAGGGAGCAGCTTTTAAACAGCTGATCCGTATTTCTTTTGAATGTGCTGCCCTGAGGGCAGCTCATTTAAAATAATACTGTGCAACTTCCCTGTTTGTGCCTGGCGCACCTGCGCAAAAGTGCATCTTGGCTCAAACAGTGATTTTGTGATCGCAAACCCTGTGAATCATTGAAGTGCACAGTTTGAATCAGGAAATCACTTTTACTAATTTTATAAATCCATTTCCTGACGCTATAAGGCATTACTTACAGAAGAGAAATCTTGGTCTCTCAATGATTTGTTGACCAGAGATTATTTGATAGTGGAATGAGTGAGTGTGCAGGAACCCTGTATAAATACTAGTTACCTGGGTGACATTTTGTTGGCACCTCAAGTAATTTCCTGCATTTCGCATTACACTTGTTATGCACAATGAGTTTGCACAGCTATGCCGTCTATGTCTTTGTCTATGAGTAGATTGAGACTTTGTGTAGATGAAAATCCTGTCACAGAAACATGGGAACAAGCTGAATAAACAGAATGCTAGTGGCTGTAATGTGGTTCAATTGTGGGTTCTGTGCTATCTCGTGGTGCAAAGCGCATTGACACGATTCATTATGAGCTATAAAAAGCGCAAAATGCTGGACCGGCATTTTGTGTAAATAATGACATTTAGCAAAATTGTTTGGCCGTTTCACATAACTTCCACAAAATTAATTACTTGCTTTTTACTCACGCCAAATAAATACCAGGCTCCTTCTCATAATTTATATACTGGCAGATGCATCAAAGAAAATACCGGGAGCAAACGGGCAGATTCTCAGAATCTGTCCGTTTGCTCCCGGTATTTTTGCATTTGGGATGCATCATCCCAAATGCAGAAATCGCAATTTAAGGAATCTCTAAATAGCGATTCCTTGAATTGCTCTTGCATTTAAGGAATCCCAAAATGAGATTCCTTAAATGCAATGCATGAAACCCAAACAAATAGCGATTTCGCTAATAGGGGGAGCAAATTACCATGAAGTTGAACTTCGTGGTAATTTGCTAAAACTTTGAAAAATGCACTTTTGTGCATTTTTCAAAGTTACATGTTGCACACACACATGCCCTTAGGGCATGTGTGTGTGTAACATTTGTGCACAGGACCATTTCAGGGGTGCAACAGGGTGTCCTTTGGACACCCTGGCACCCTTGAAATAGCGGAACATTAGCGATTCGGTAATAGCTAATCGCTAATAAGGAATGGCTTTCCCATTCATTCCTATGGGCCTTAGGGCCATATGAATGAATGGGAAAGCCATTCCTTATTAGCGATTAGCTATTACCGAATCGCTAATAAGGAATATGTAGGAATCGCTAATAACATTGCGATTCCTACATGCATCCCGTTTTGCGAGTCTTTAATAGCGATTCCTTAAAATTCGCTATTAAGGACTCGCAAAACATAACTTTGATGCATCTGCCAGATAGCTGTTAAACCTTAGTCACTACTGGTTCTGGTAGCAGATGCCACAACTGTGTCTATTAATAAGTGCTTTATGAGATGATAGACAATAATATTACTATTTGAACATGGTAAAATGCTTGGTGGTTCCACAGTGGAAAAGAGAATTGTCTACCTATAGGTAGGCTCATGCAACAGCATTCTATATATTTGTAAACTACTGTGTCTCATAATTTAAATCTGACACTAGAGTTCTTCATACTATATTGTGAGGGAACCTTTCAGAAATGATTACTTATCCTTATATAAAATCAACCTTTAGGCTCTGTAAATTCCAGTTATTTCCTATGCCTGCTGTGTTCTCATCTAATTCTTCAAGGTCAGACTATAGCATGGAGTCACGACAACTACAGTACAAATGTAATCCATTTCCAGGAATTAATCAACTGCCTACTGTTTTTTCACATTGGGATTTCCACTCTCTGCAGCCTTTCTATTTGCTTTTATTAATAATAATACTTGGAGGGCTAGTTCTCTTCGCTGTTGTTACCATGTACGTTACGAAAAAATAACACATTTAAGAAGATTGACATCTCTAGGTCACACAGCCATGCAGCTAAGTGAGCAGGGAATCTCTGTTAAATATATAGTAACAACATTTCAGCCCCATATTCATTCAGTTCTACCTACGAGGGGGCATAATCTCCAGGAACTATCACAGAGTTATCGGCACTTTATCGCTGCCAAAGTTTCGATAAAACTAATCGCCCATTCACAAGCTGGTGATAACAGCCCGTATCACCAGTTTACCTGCGATAGCAGCTGCAAAAAACATTGCCACAGATGACCCCGGCAACTATCGCTAATGAGATGCAGAGTAGGCGTTCCCGTGCAAAAATGCGCGACAACACCGCTCCGCAACATTCTCAACGACCAGCCAGATTGGCGAGAAGATGACAAAACATGCGATAAGGTGTGTTAGCTGCATGAAATTAACACCTGATCTGACCTGGTGTAAAGTCGGACCACAGCCTGCACGAGAAGTGGGGACCACCAGAGAATGCCATTGCCCAATACAGGCTCAAAGGGACAATCATCCTCTGCATCCTGACCTCCATTGCCCATGGCTGACGGTATCAACACTGCGGACAACCAACATCCCACCTCAGACAAAGCTGCCAGCTGTGCTGAACGTGTGGGCCAATGGTACCTTTCAACCAACAACCACCAGAGTCGGAGGAGTTTCACAGCCAGGCCAATTCAAGTTCCCCTCAACGGTCGTGG
Source organism: Lissotriton vulgaris (assembly GCF_964263255.1). Classification (NCBI taxonomy): domain Eukaryota; kingdom Metazoa; phylum Chordata; class Amphibia; order Caudata; family Salamandridae; genus Lissotriton; species Lissotriton vulgaris. Next base: position 68,726 of record NW_028249665.1, on the reverse strand, counting down.
GTGGCATCATCAGCTTCGTACCCCACTAACTATACCTCCCTAACACTGCGCAGGAAAGCTGAAGACCAAGACCAAGCAAGGCGTCTACGCCGTAGCTGGCTTCCCGCACATGTGAGGGGGCAATTGACTGCACACATATCCTATTTTTGCCCCCTGGCAACACTGTACACAATAAACACAACAGAAAGCACACGTATTCCATCAATGTGCAGGCAATAGTGGACCACCCGGGAATCTCCAACAACGTCGACGCCAACCACCCATGCAGTGTGCATGAGTCATACATCTTCCAACAGTCCATCTTCAACCAGCACTACCAGGATGGCACCTACGGAACAGCACTGCTCTTTGGCAAGTACCAAATGAACACACCACACACCTCAACTACACAAACATTCAATGCACACCACTGGGACTGCACACATTACAAACTCACATACAACATGCCAAACAACATACTCACCCATCAGACATGACAGCACAACTCACTGTGGGAACCTGGGACAGCCATCCACATAAGCCATCAACAGAATGGCTCCTCAGCCATACAAAGCAGATTGTGGGGAGAGGTGGGGACCAGGCATGTGCGAAGGAGGCAAGTGACTGATGAATGAGAATGTACACAATACCAAGTGTGGAATGGATGTGATGGCCAGACTGCAGACCACACACATATCTATGTCGACATACACCGCTGGTTTTTGGAGTGAAGTGGACAGTGGACGCAACCATGTCACCCTAGCCAGTGGGGAAGGTCACAGAAATGTAGCTTTTTTGTAACGTCCCCCCCTTAGGCGTGAGCAGGGTGAGCTGGCCCAGCGTATGCTAAGGGTGTGAATAAAAAGCACGTAAGTCTGGGCTTGGTCCTCTTCCGGAATGCCCAATGTGTCTGCCAGGGCGGCGTCTCTCACCCCGCCACGAGGCCAATGCTGTCACCCTGAGCAGTGTTGCCTGCGATCCTGTGTGCCTGCTGCACCCTGGGCCGCTGGTCCCGAACCAGTCTTGCCAGCCCCTGCTCACTCAAGCCTTAATGTTCACCTGCCGACACCGGCATGTGTCAAAGAGGGCCCAACACGTGCAGGTGCAAGCTCCAAGCCCGAGGGCCGCGACCCTGGCAGCCTCCTCAGACCATCACAGCCTCGGCAACTCAGGCCCACAGTACTCTTTTCTAGTTGACGTACTCTACCGGCATACACAGCGGACCAGTAGGTCACACATTTGGAACTGAGTCTTGATTACACTATGGCAGAGGACGATGTTTATGGATAAGTTGAAGTCACTATACTCCCTTTGATGTGGTGCCACCAAGTCTGTGTATAGCATTCCAACAACATGTGTCTGTGGGCCCACGCGGACTACTGCCCTCAGGCCACACAGCACTCGGGTAGGACTCACATGTTGAACCGAGTCTTGATTTTTAAATGGCAGAATTCTCATCATTGCACGCACGGAGAGGTGTAAGAGGATGACGCTTTTCAGTCTGGAGGGAAAAAGGATCATTGTTACGGAGGTGATCGGACACTATTGACACCAGCCCTGGTGTCACTAACTCTGTACATCGCGAGCCAACGACACATGGCTGTGGGCCCCTGCTGACCGCTGCACCGGCCTATACTGCAGTCAAGAAGGTCACACATTTAGGATTTAGCAATGGCCGAGTTCATATCATTGTACCGGCATCATCGCAGACTGCATCCCCTCTCAGCCCCATGCCACTAAGTCTATTCCCTGACATTCATGGACACTCCCTGGTAGAACTTCGGTGGCATCTATGTCTATGGACTGGGGGTTGTCTTCATCCTCATGTAGCTGATACCAAAATGGTGGTGAAAACGAATCTTTAGCATTCCACTCCTCTATTTGCTGCTTCCGGACGGCTTATGCCCCCTGCATCATGCCCTGGAGGACACCCTCCACTGTCCCCCGCAGCCCTCTGCCACATTCCCATTGGACATCGACAAGGACCTGCTGAGTCAGCATGGCCCTGCCCCAGTGCACCACACGGCACCATCCCGTTGTGGGGTGCCAGCCGCTGTGCATCCGGGGACGCTAACTCTGTGCAGCTAAAGTCAGGGACCCTGCCTTCTGAGATATTGGATGGCCTCTGAGATGATGGCCTTGGGTCAACAACGCCATGTGTCTGTGGCCCTGCGCTGTCTGCTGCCTCCGGCCTCAACTGCGGTAACGCCAGGGCTCACACATCAAATCGATTCCTGACCAGCCCAGACGCTGCATCCCCGCAGGAAGCACACACCACCACCACAAAGACCACCACCAACTGCCAGTGTTGAAACAGTCATACTGGCAGACTAACGGAGTTGCTCACACCTGTCATGGTTGCCATCATCTGCCTGATACCCTGCTCAGCACTCCAGGTGCCACTAACTCAGTGCACCACGAGTCATCGTCCATTTCTGTTTTAGTTATGTGCTGTGGCGAGCTCACGCAGCAATGTTACCTCAGGCAGTGTAGGATACCTGGGACGATGATGAGGAAGATGATGCAGGTATGACACCTCCCACTGCAGCTGCATCAGGAATATCCCAAAGGGACCCAATCCTACACATTGTATTCACATGAGCGCGCTCAACTCTAGTGCCCCAACCTCAGTGCACTGAAACTCACTGACACTTCTTTTTGCTCATTGGGTGACATCTGTACTTGCTCTGGCTACCACCATAATGCTCAGCTGTTGTCTCTGTAATGCTGCTGTTTTCTGTTTCCTTCTTAATAGTGTTCTCTGTTGTATTTGTTGCCAGCACCAACAACTCCCTGAGGGTTGGCTTACACTCACCCCACCCACATCCAGCACAGGCGTCACTGTACATGTGGCCCTGCCAATAAAGGGCCCGGTCGCACATGCCCCTAGCCAGTTCCACAAACTATCTGCGTGTGTCCGTGTTGTCATGGTATGAGGGCCCCGGGCCCCATAACATTACATTGTGCTGTGTAAAGCGGAACCAACCATGTCATCGCAGGCAGCAGGTTAGAGCTTGAATATGTAGCTTTGTTGTCAGCCACTCAATACGTAAAAGGAGTGTACTGGGCTATCGTAGGTAGGTCCAACCTGGGTGTGTGAATGGTAATTCCGGGGCTCTGGGCGTGGTTCAGTACAGGAAATGTGAAAATGCATGTGTCTCTGTCGTAGTGTGGGTCTGCTTTGGCAGGGTGTAGGTGGTCCCTGATGGGACTTAACACCCCGTATGTAATGTAATTCAGCTTCTATGAGGTCTGACCCCTCCTGCACCTGTTTGGACACCTCCTTTTGGCATTCCGACACCTGGCATTTGAATGCAATGTGTGCCTCTGTGGCTTGTTGGGAGCCAGTCATGGTGGCGGGAGCTTCCCGCTGTGTGGTCTGTGAAGGGCTGGGGTCTCCGAGAATGTAGCTTGGCTGCCCTGCTCCTGGGGGTAGGTTGCCTGAGATGTCCATGAGCTGTTGTGGTGCATCGGTGTCAAAGGTGTGGTGGTCGTCTCCAGCATCACTGATGGGTTGTCTGGTCGGCTCTGCTGGAGGTGTTGTTTATCCCTCTGCAATGTGATGGTGAGATGCATGTTGACATTGTGTTGACATGTATGTTGGCTCATTGTTCTTGTTGACATGCAGACTGTATGATAATGCACATTGTGATTGTTTGGTGCAGTGCTGGCAATTTGATGCAGGACAGTGGAAATTTGGACTACATGATGGATGTGAGGTTGTACACGTACATATGAATCTCACAGGTTCCTGCTCTGTTCGATGTGATTGGCCTGTTTCTGCGCATGAGCAGAGCCAGTTGTGTCTCCTGTTTTGCAGTGTTGCTGTTGCACTTTGTACCACTTTGTTGTGGGATGCGCTGTGATTGCTCTGTGTGTGTGCTGCAGTGTGCCACGGGGATCAGGGACATGATCTAGGGTCATTTTGGGTGTGCAGTGTGCTAGACATCGCTGTGCATGTGTGTCATTGTGCCCATCTCCGCCCGTCCCCACAGTCCCTGGTCGTTACTCACCCTGTTGATATTGTGTCAGGTCCTATCGAGCTGGGTCAGTACTCCCACCTCCTTGCACAGTCTCCACACTGATGACTGTGGCCTCATTCTCTCCAACTCCTCCTGTGGCACAGGACTCCCACCTCCTGTCGCTGTTGCTGCCTTCCTTTTGGCAGCTGGTTTGTGCTTGGTTTGGCTTTTCACATCATGCCAGCGCGTCTTGATCTCCTCGACACTCCGACTGCATTGACATTAGTCTCATTGTGGGTCAGTTGATGGTAGTGTACTGTCACCTCTGTGACGCTGATCTGGTTTTGCTGCAGACTGCACCCCATCTTCCTCTTCTCCTTGGCCTTACCCGACCCCAAGGTTCCTTGCATGTGGTCTATTGGGCATGTGAGGTTGTCGTTTACCTCTGCTCTAGGTCTGGGTGCATCCATGGTGCTACGCAGGTTGAATTGTTTTTGCAATATTCTTCTTGTTGCTTTTATAGTGCATTTTCCCGCCTGGGATTTTGCAGGCCTGTCACCTTTTTTCGCTGCTTTTTGTATTTATTTTTTTTGGTGCAGCATCACATTGTCTTTATCACGGACATTTGACGCGTTGTCATCGGCCTATCGCATAGTACCTCTGTGTTGTGAATACTGAGTTAACATAGCGTTGGTTTCCCGCAAGAGACTGCAATATGAAGAGTTGTGTTAAGCTAATTTTGCAGTAAATATCACACGTTCTTGAGAATATCCCCCTCGGTGTCTAGTCAGAGTCCCGGAGATTATTCCTTCCATTCATTTTGTTTTATGTCCGGTCCTGATAGTTTACCAGTAAGTCTACTGGACATTGATACCACCTCTCACCTCAACAGCACTACTTCCATTTGGGCTTGCCCTCTAAATTTGAGATGTAAGCCAGGGCCCTGGGATCACAATATGAGAAGTATATGAGAAGTATATTTAAAAAATGAACTCTCTACCCTGGCACAAATGCTATGAAGGCTTCTCAGAAGACCTAGTGAACAGATCTCTTCAGATTTCTGCTCTAGTCAAAATACCTTTATCAGCTAGCTCAAGCATCTTTCAGAATAGCTTTGCCTCAACATTCCAAGATGATACTAATTTCACCTTATGTTCCCTTCAAAGACAAACACATGCAGTCTTTACACAGACAACACTTGCAACCTATTTCACACACCCTAAGCATACAAATTTAGGAAACGGGTCCTAATGCACACTCCGGCTAAAATGAAAATGAAAAGACACTTAAGTTAAAGCCAATTTGACTCAGATCAAACAGTTTCACAACACAAATACAAATAGCTAGACTGCGTGACTTCTAGGCACAACATGTGGAACACAAAATCTGCAAAACGTCTTGGATACAAATTGATTTTTCTCCACTTCCTTTCCTTTCAAATCAGCTTTAGACTTCCCACGCAGATTGACTATTCCTGCCGCCCATAGGGTCCTGGGGATTCCACTGATCCCTCATTAATTTCAAAGTATACCTTTAACTCATGGTCTAGGAATTCCAAGCATTGAGTCATGGCCCAACATCCATATCATGTGTTCTGCTATTTTTATTATAATTGGGGAGGGATTGGATACTTGCCATATGAAGTTTTCTGCAGCTGTGGTGCATAGCACATCTGCAGCTGGCAAAATAAGTAATCAATACTAGATATACTTCTGTTGGCTGCTGAGGCATGGGTGTATTCTCTAGCTAGGGATGCTGTATCGCAATACATTGCAAAAAAGGTTGTCAGTCAGTCAGTACTGCTGTACACCTTAGTTTAGCCACTCTCTTGCTTGCTCAATTATTAGTTGGGCCCATGACAGTGTTAAAATCCAAGCACTACCCTTTCCAACGGCTGCGGGACGCCATTAGACACATCGGTCGTGACGCCCGCAGGTTGCTGTTCATGCGGATGCCTTGTTTATTACCGAAACAGAGCCTTGGAAACAGATACACCGTTCGTGGCCCTTTTTCCGCTTGAACTCTATTGACCTCACCGAAGCTGGTTTAAGAATATTCTATTTTAACCACCAATACATGCGAAGCAAATCGAACATATCGACCCGAATATTAACATGATTCTATAGAACGCTATTCATTGCGTAATTAAATACCGAGAATAGCGAGCACTATACTTTAAAGCAGCCATTCCGGTCTGGTACCAAGAATCACCTGGTTAACCATACTAGCACTTTGACCTGATGGTTGAGCCCAATTACAACAATTTGAGCACCCTCAGCCATCCCTACTGAGGACAGTTTTCCCTTGCATGTTCCAGTTATCGTTTGGAAATATCCAGATCATTCAGATACTTGATTGTGTATGTGGCTCCTGAAGAAGGCGTTCTTGTGAAAACGCCGAAACGCGCGTCGAAGAGGACTAATATTGTCCGCCACTGTTTTATGAATTAATGGTGTCATTGTTTGATTGAATATTCAGAATTTATGAATTAATGGTGTCATTGTTTGTATTACATTGATTGTTTAGAATTGGCTATATGTTGCATTTTGATTTTATTATGTGTTAAGAATTTTAATGCTTTTAGCTTGAGTATATATACTTAATAAACATAACATTTTGTACTTTTTAATTTATTGTTTGCTTCATACTTACCGTTTTCTCCCTGGTGATATTATATCTGATGCTCCCCCTTTTTTTACACAAAATCCAAGCATATGACAGTAATGCCCTCTAGTAGTTTAGACACTCAAGCACAAAGGTCATCTAGGATGGATTCCGACGTTGTGAGGGGACATATACACAAATTAGAAGTGCTTCCCTTCCGTCCAACCCTCTTTTACTATGAATCTGCCTTGTGTGTCAGAAGTGACCAGGGTGACCATCAATGGAATTTATTTACATACCAGGAACAAAGGGTCATTAGTCTCTTTAGTATGCCATGCACGGAATACTCTGTTGTATCTGAATCTGCTAAAAAATACAGAGTGCAAGCCGGAGTGAAGTTTCTTGAAGGAAGAGTGCTGCTGGGAAATGTAGTTATGTGAATTTGAGGGCCACACCCCTTTTGATGTGATCATTGAGGCCATTAACGTTCCACAACATTACTCCAAGAGAAGTGATGTAAGCCATAATGAATTGGTTCACATGTGTACCCCTTTCACAAGAGCTAATACTAAGCACACATGATATTCTGTGTGAAATCTGATGCTGGGGCATATCTCTTTAACTTAAAAGAGTGAGAACACTGACTAAAATACCTTCAACACTCTTTGACATACCTCATAATCACTTAATCTTTGAACCCCAGAGTTGTGGGCAGTATATCACCCACTTTATTACATATAGTTTTACACCTATACTCATGGTGGTTATTGGCGATTTACGAGTAACAATTGTGTGTAGTAGTTTAATCATAAACAATGCATGAGTCTGTGATAATTGTTTTATCTTATACTGCGAAAAAGAAAAAACAAATAATAGCAATGGGTCAAAAGACAACTAAAGCTATCTAAAAATCTGTGTATATGTGTTGGGATACAATCTATGAATCCAAAGTATTCAGGTGAAAAATTGTGTTCCCATCAGATACCCAACCTGTACCGCCCTACATCATTTGGGATCCTTCACCCGAAGGAAGTGGAAGCATGTCCACTGTGGATTAGGTAGATTGTAGCCTAATCGTGTAGAAGGATGCAGGGATATGTTGATAGAAATGTGGTATCAGGGGGTAATGAAAAAATAGCAGTGCAAATAATGAAAGTGCTATGTGCAACTAATAAGTGAATACATTAATATTGGGTTGCAGGAGTGGAAAATAAATTTTAATAGGATCCTACCCACACCCAAGGTTAAAAAACAGTGCAAAGTAGTGTAACAAATAACTACTTAGATGTAATCGAGGTTGACATGTTTCTGCAGGATACTAGGGTCAAAAGATCCCTGACTGCTTCTTCAGGACCTTAACACAAGATGCTACTGCTGATGAATGTAATGTAGTGATTAAAAATCATATCACCTGGGGACATCGGTCGAGATGTTCAGGATAGTCATGGAATCATCATAGACGGACACACACACAAAAAGAGAAAAATACACAGTTAATGACGATAGCTAGTGAAAAGAGACAATTATCTCATGAGAAATATATGATTGCCAAATAGTTTTGGTCAATGGTTGCCTAGTAATCAACCTGAGTTTGAAAAGAATCAACTTTGACACGACAAAGGATGACATTATACTCACTCACCCACTTTCTGGGGACTAAACTCTCCACCTCACCCGGCTACAGCTCAGGTACAAATGGAGCACCGCTCTATTGAGAAGAAAAGCGAAGAAAACACTATAGAAAGAGGAAGAGCCAACAGGAGTTTGAGCTAGACACACCCTGTCCATAATACGCATAGATCACGCATTTCTAGAATTACATATGTCAACCATCATGGGCGCCGGTTTACAATGACTATGCGTTTAGGAAAAATAGCTTGTATCAGAAGTATTGGCAATAGCTGCCATATCGTTACCGGTACATTCTGATCAGTTAAACTATATGCGCTTGAAAACTGTAGTGAGAGTAGTTTTACACAATGACTCATGCTAGAAGCAAAACACAACTGCTTGTGTATCGAGCATCCAAGTAGAGTGGAAACTTATGGACCAGAGTATTTTAAATACGCAACGATACATATAGACTTTACCGCCACCAAGTGCAAAAGCGCTACGTGATCGTGTGAGCCCACTCAGTTAGTCCCGTACTGTCTCGAAAGTGCATACCTGTCCGTCGGTACTCCTGACATCCGTCTAGGCTGTCATGTGGGAGGTAACTGCACGGACAGGAAGCGGATATTTAAACTTACTTTCGCGGGTTATGAGAAAAATCACATGACTACGTGTTGTTACGCGCTCTAATTCCCAGGGACTGCTGGGGATCGTAGTTTTCACCATGTGGTTGTTACCGACACCTAGATGGAAATAAAAGAAACACTAAGGACGTTTGCCCGCCGTGAGTCATTTATTTATCATCCTTATTGTTTAAGTCAGGATTTGTTAAAATTGTACAAGCTAATTAACAAGATGTTATTTGGTTTGTTAATGTCGCCCGTAGAACTAAAAACAGTAGTCATACTTTACAGATAGAAGTAACTATAATGTACAGCATATGAACGACCAACTAGTGCGATACCTACAGTGACATCCACGGAATATCTTCATTGAGACCCGTTTTATCAGTTTGTAATTTAAACACCCACCTTTGTTCTCTTCTATGTAGGAAGGTGCTAATGTCAGAGATGTGTTTAGGTATCATTGGTTGTTCTAACACTGTCCAGTGTAAGTCTGTAGGAGCATGGTGCGCTGCTAAGAAATGCTTTGTTAATCTTGTAGCCTGCTTGTTGCAACGTATTGAGCTCTTGTGCTCTGATATCCTCGTTTTTATTTTTCTAGTGGTCATGCCCACGTACTTTTTTTCACATGGGCAACTGATTAGATTGATTAGGTTCGAACTGTTACAATTCGTAAACCTACGTTGTTCCCATGGTCGTTCTGTACCGATATTGATCTGGGTAGATTTACAAGTTTGAGGGCATGCTGCACACTGTCCACATGGATGATGTCCAGTGACTGCGGGCATCTCCCAAAGGGTGCCTGTGTTTCTTGGAATTGTCATTTTTGGTCTTGTGTGGACCAATTTGTCCTTTAAATTTTGTCCCCTTTTAAAAGCAAAAAGGGGGGCAGGCAATTTGTCATTCCCAGTGTTGAGGATACCCCAGTGTTTTTTGATGATTTTAGAGATGTGGTTTGACAGTGTACCGAATGTTGTGACACATGTCATACGTTCAGTTTTCTCTTTGGGGGGCATTATTTCTAATAGGCTGGCTCTGTTGTTATTCGCCGCTCGTTTTTTGGACTGATGTATTAGTTTCTTTGGGTAGTCTTTGTCCAATAAATCTTGTGTCATGCTCTTCGCATGTGTTTCAAAAGAACATTTGTACGTACAGTTTCTCTGTATGCACAAAAATTGCCCATAGGGCAAATTGTCCCGTAGGGACTTAGGATGGCAGCTGTGATAGTTAAGCAAGGAATTGCGAGCCATTGGTTTTTGATAAAGTTCTGAAATGAGGCCGTTGGGTGTTCCTTTATTCAATAGGTCTAAAAAGGCCAATTGACAGGAGTGATACTCCATAGTGAATTTCAGATAGCGATTCCTCTGATTGAGCCACTCGTGGAACTCCTTGAGTTGGATCTCATCTCCCCGCCACACCACGAAATATCATCGATGTAGCGTTTCCATGCTCGCAGACACCCAAGGTGGAGGTTGGTGTCTGCAAGCACGTGCTCCTGTTCGAATTGGTGCACGTACAGATTAGCGAGACTAGGGGCAAAAATGCTGCCCATACTAGTCCCGCTAATCTGTAAATATAGGGAGTCTTCGAAGGCAAAAAAGTTTTGTGTCATGGCCAGTGTCGCCAATGTCATGATGAATCTGACCGGAGTTATGGAATTCAAATCCCTTCGAAGTAATAACTCCTCTATCACTTGCAATGTCTCTGTTTGAGGTATAGATGTGTATAAACTTTCGACATCGAATGACACCAATAGGTCAGTGTTAATGTCATATTCAATGTCAGGTAACAATCTTAAGACATCTTTCGTGTCCTTCAAAAAGGTAGGCATTTCTTGTACCATCGGTTGAAGGAACACGTCGACAAAAGTTGACAACGGTTCCAGAAGTGAACCTATCCCAGATATTATGGGACGACCCGGTGGAGGGCGTTGGGCCCTATGTATTTTGGGTAGCTGGTAAAAGTAAGGAATGACAGGATTGGATACTCGGAGGTATTGTCCCTCTTTTGGCGTAAGCCATCCTTCCGCAAGGGCTTCTTCCACGATGTGACCAATGATGTTTGTAAGTCTAGCTGTCGGATCTTCTTTAAGATTTTTATACGATCGTGTATCATTGAGTTGTCGTAAGCACTCATTGCGGTAGGTTTCTACGTCAAGGATGACCACCCCTCCCCCCTTGTCTGCTGATTTTACTACGATGAGGGGATTCTCTGTCAATTCTTTGATAGCATTCTGTTCACTTCTGGACAGGTTAGAAAATGTCCTCTGCCTGGATTCAAAAAGCTCCCGTATATCATGGTTAACAGCCTCTTCAAAGGTGAGAACCTTTGGGGGCTGACCTAACGTGGTAGGGTTGAAAGTTGAAGGTTTCTTCAACCCTGTGTTAACATTGAGGCTGGTTTGTGTCGTCTCCGTTGTCTTATTTGCAAACAAAAAATGGAGTCTGATCTTTCTATAGAGTTTGCTTATTTCAATTTGTGTTTGGAAAGGATCTGTATGGTTCGTTGTGACGAAGCCAAGGCCCTTGTTCAATACCAGTTCTTGAGTCTCTGTTAGTTCTTGTGAACTCAGGTTGATGACAAGAGTGGTCGCGGGGGTTGCTGTTTGGTCTTGTGGGATCTTCTTCCCACTCCTCAGATCCATGGTCTGGGGTGGTACGTTCCAGCGGACTTGTCCTTGTCTGGGAGTTCTCTGACGGCCCCGGCTTCTCCTGCCCCCGCCTAAAAAAGACTGTTGGCTGTAGTCCCCATTAAATTGAGGCGGACCATAGGGATTCATCATTGGTGGAAAAGGGGGTTGTTGTCCCCACGGTGAGTGCTGCCACCAAGGTGGAAATTGCGGTTGGGGGAAGGCTTGATTATACCCTCTCCACCCTCTCCTATTGCCACCTCTTCCCCGCTGTTTGAACGGTGACTGGCTAGTGTTGGATCCATCCGAATCGCTGGAGGCACCATCGGAGCTAGAGCTCCCATAGTTAGATCCTCCCTTATGTACATCCTTTTGGTTTGTAGGGCGGAAATTGTCACTAGTGTATGGATAGACCTTATCCATCGCAAATTTCGCCAGATCTTTTTTAAATTTCTCTAATTTAGTAAATAGTATAGAGTCTCTGAACTCTTTACTGGATTTATTTCCATCTTCTTGGTGTTTTGTAAACAATTTACTCGATGAAATGGCTGTTTTAATCTGGCCCTCTAAGACTTGAATCTCCACCATTATTTTGTCTGCTGTTTTCTTTGCCGTTCTTATAATCAGACACAGCCAGTCACGCGTGCACTTCCACGCTATAAGCGACCAATCATGTAGGAACTCCTTGTCGTCCAAGAATAGACGGGGGACGTTTCCCACAATGAGGCCGCTCGGGGCACAGTTGCTTCTTAAGTAGTCTGCCATTACTATTCCATGCACACTCACTCTAGCTTGATTCTTTTTGAGAATGAGCACTTTTGCCCAGCCATCCTCAGATGTAGTAGAGGTGGTTGGTGTTGTGTTAAACATTTCAAGCATGCTAGGATTCTCAGCGAGTAGTGTCTGGATTTCATTTTCATCAAACGCAAGGCCTAAGTTTGTGGCCATGGTAATGGTTTAATGTGTCTAGTGTTATACTCCAAAAAGCTCCTCTACCCGATCAAGGTTCCTCCCTCTCAACACAATTGAGTCGTAGAAACTGATTATCACCCGCAGTCTATTGACTGCACTGGAACACTAATACAATGAAGAGGGTGTACACGGGAAATATTTATTGACCTGGCATTGCTACGGTCCCTACAAACTAAGAAAAAATAAATAATAGCAATGGGTCAAAAGACAACTAAAGCTATCTAAAAATCTGTGTATATGTGTTGGGATACAATCTATGAATCCAAAGTATTCAGGTGAAAAATTGTGTTCCCATCAGATATCCAACCTGTACCGCCCTACATCATTTGGGATCCTTCACCCGAAGGAAGTGGAAGCATGTCCACTGTGGATTAGGTAGATTGTAGCCTAATCGTGTAGAAGGATGCAGGGATATGTTGATAGAAATGTGGTATCAGGGGGTAATGAAAAAATAGCAGTGCAAATAATGAAAGTGCTATGTGCAACTAATAAGTGAATGGATTAATATTGGGTTGCAGGAGTGGAAAATAAATTTTTATAGGATCCTACCCACACCCAAGGTTAAAAAACAGTGCAAAGTAGTGTAACAAATAACTACTTAGATGTAATCGAGGTCGATATGTTCACCTGGGGACATCGGTCGAGATGTTCAGGATAGTCATGGAATCATCATAGACGGACACACACACAAAAAGAGAAAAATACACAGTTAATGACGATAGCTAGTGAAAAGAGACAATTATCTCATGAGAAATATATGATTGCCAAATAGTTTTGGTCAATGGTTGCCTAGTAATCCACCTGAGTTTGAAAAGAATCAACTTTGACACGACAAAGGATGACATTATACTCACTCACCCACTTTCTGGGGACTAAACTCTCCACCTCACCCGGCTACAGCTCAGGTACAAATGGAGCACCGCTCTATTGAGAAGAAAAGCGAAGAAAACACTATAGAAAGAGGAAGAGCCAACAGGAGTTTGAGCTAGACACACCCTGTCCATAATACGTTTTTTCTTAGTTTGTAGGGACCGTAGCAATGCCAGGTCAATAAATATTTCCCGTGTACACCCTCTTCATTGTATTAGTGTTCCAGTGCAGTCAGTAGGCTGCGGGTGATAATCAGTTTCTACGACTCAATTGTGTTGAGAGGGAGGAACCTTGATCGGGTAGAGGAGCTTTTTGGAGTATAACACTAGACACATTAAACCATTACCATGGCCACAAACGTAGGGCTTGCGTTTGATGAAAATGAAATCCAGACACTACTCGCTGAGAATCCTAGCATGCTTGAAATGTTTAACACAACACCAACCACCTATACTACATCTGAGGATGGCTGGGCAAAAGTGCTCATTCTCAAAAAGAATCAAGCTAGAGTGAGTGTGCATGGAATAGTAATGGCAGACTACTTAAGAAGCAACTGTGCCCCGAGCGGCCTCATTGTGGGAAACGTCCCCCGTCTATTCTTGGACGACAAGGAGTTCCTACATGATTGGTCGCTTATAGCGTGGAAGTGCACGCGTGACTGGCTGTGTCTGATTATAAGAACGGCAAAGAAAACAGCAGACAAAATAATGGTGGAGATTCAAGTCTTAGAGGGCCAGATTAAAACAACCATTTCATCGAGTAAATTGTTTACAAAATGCCAAGAAGATGGAAATAAATCTAGTAAAGAGTTCAGAGACTCTATACTATTTACTAAATTAGAGAAATTTAAAAAAGATCTGGCGAAATGTGCGATGGATAAGGTCTATCCATACACTAGTGACAATTTCCGCCCTACAAACCAAAAGGATGTACATAAGGGAGGATCTAACTATGGGAGCTCTAGCTCCGATGGTGCCTCCAGCGATTCGGATGGATCCAACACTAGCCAGTCACCGTTCAAACAGCGGGGAAGAGGTGGCAATAGGAGAGGGTGGAGAGGGTATAATCAAGCCTTCCCCCAACCGCAATTTCCACCTTGGTGGCAGCCCTCACCGTGGGGACAACAACCCCCTTTTCCACCAATGATGAATCCCTATGGTCCGCCTCAATTTCATGGGGACTACAGCCAACAGTCTTTTTTAGGCGGGGGCAGGAGAAGCCGGGGCCGTCAGAAAACTCCCAAACAAGGACAAGTCCGCTGGAACGTACCACCCCAGACCATGGATCTGAGGAGTGGGAAGAAGATCCCACAAGACCAAACAGCAACCACCGCGGGACCAGTCTAGTCATCAACTTGAGTTCACAAGAACTAACAGAGACTCAAGAACTGGTATTGAACAAGGGCCTTGGCTTCTTCACAACGAACCATACAGATCCTTTCCAAACACAAATTGAAATAAGCAAACTCTATAGAAAGATCAGACTCCATTTTTTGTTTGCAAATAAGACAACGGAGACGACACAAACCAGCCTCAATGTTAACACAGGGTTAAAGAAACCTTCAACTTTCAACCCTACCACATTAGGTCAGCCCCCAAAGGTTCTCACCTTTGAAGAGGCTGTTAACCATGATATACGGGAGCTTTTTGAATCCAGGCAGAGGACATTTTCTAACCTGTCCAGAAGTTAACTGAATGCTATCAAAGAATTGACAGAGAATCCCCTCATCGTAGTAAAATCAGCAGACAAGGGGGGAGGGGTGGTCATCCTTGACGTAGAAACTTACCGCAATGAGTGCTTACAACAACTCAATGATACACGATTGTATAAAAAACTTAAAGAAGATCCGACAGCTAGACTTACAAACATCATTGGTCATATCGTGGAAGAAGCCCTTGCGGAAGGATGGCTTACGCCAAAAGAGGGACAATACCGCCGAGTATCCAATCTTGTCATTCCTTACTTTTACCAGCTACCCAAAATACATAAGGCCCAACGCCCTCCACCGGGTCGTCCCATAATATCTGGGATAGGTTCACTTCTGGAACCGTTGTCGACTTTTGTCGACGTGTTCCTTCAACCGATGGTACAAGAAATGCCTACCTTTTTGAAGGACACGAAAGATGTCTTAAGATTGTTACCTGACATTGAATATGACATTAACACTGACCTATTGGTGTCATTCGATGCCGAAAGTTTATACACATCTATACCTCAAACAGAGACATTGCAAGTGATAGAGGAGTTATTACTTAGAAGGGATTTGAATTCCATAACTCCGGTCAGATTCATCATGACATTGGCGACACTGGCCATGACAGAAATCTTTTTTGCCTTCGAAGACTCCCTATATTTACAGATTAGCGGGACTAGTATGGGCAGCGTTTTTTGCCCCTAGTCTCGCTAATCTGTACGTGCACCAATTCGAACAGGAGCACGTGCTCGCAGACACCAACCTCCACCTTGGGTGTCTGCGAGCATGGAAACGCTACATCGATGATATTTTCGTGGTGTGGCGGAGAGATGAGATCCAACTCAAGGAGTTCCACGAGTGGCTCAATCAGAGGAATCGCTATCTGAAATTCACTATGGAGTATCACTCCTGTCAATTGGCCTTTTCAGACCTATTGATTAAAGGCACACCCAACGGCCTCATTTCAGAACTTTATCAAAAACCAATGGCTCGCAATTCCTTGCTTAACTATCACAGCTGCCATCCTAAGTCCCTACGGGACAATTTGCCCTATGGGAAATGTTTGCGCATACAGAGAAACTGTACGTACAAATGTTCTTTTGAAACACATGCGAAGAGCCTGACACAAGATTTATTGGACAAAGACTACCCAAAGAAACTAATACATCAGTCCAAAAAACGAGCGGCGAATAACAACAGAGCCAGCCTATTAGAAATAATGCCCCCCAAAGAGAAAACTGAACGTATGACATGTGTCACAACATTCGGTACACTGTCAAACCACATCTCTAAAATCATCAAAAAACACTGGGGTATCCTCAACACTGGGAATGACAAATTGCCTGCCCCCCTTTTTGCTTTTAAAGGGGACAAAATTTAAAGGACAAATTGGTCCACACAAGACCAAAAATGACAATTCCAAGAAACACAGGCACCCTTTGGGTGATGCCAGCAGTCACTGGACATCATCCATGTGGACAGTGTGCAGCATGCCCTCAAACTTGTAAATCTACCCAGATCAATATTGGTACAGAACGACCATGGGAACAACCTAGGTTTACGAATTGTAACAGTTCGAACCTAATCTATCTAATCAGTTGCCCATGTGAAAAAAAGTACGTGGGCATGACCACTAGAAAAATAAAAACGAGGATGTCAGAGCACAAGAGCTCAATACGTTGCAACAAGCAGGCTACAAGATTAAAAAAGCATTTCTTAGCAGCCCACCATGCTCCTACAGACTTACACTGGACAGTGTTAGAACAACCAATGATACCTAAACACATCTCTGACATTAGTACCTTCCTACATAGAAGAGAACAAAGGTGGGTGTTTAAATTACAAACTGATAAAACGGGTCTCAATGAAGATATTCCGTGGATGTCACTGTAGGTATCTCGCTAGTTGGTCGTTCATATGCTGTACATTATAGTTACTTCTATCTGTAAAGTATGACTACTGTTTTTAGTTCTACGGGCGACATTAACAAACCAAATAACATCTTGTTAATTAGCTTGTACAATTTAACAAATACCGACTTAAACAATAAGGATGATAAATAAATGACTCACGGCGGGCAAACGTCCTTAGTGTTTCTTTTATTTCCATCTAGGTGTCGGTAACAACCACATGGTTAAAACTACGATCCCCAGCAGTCCCTGGGAATTAGAGCGCGTAACAACACGTAGTCATGTGATTTTTCTCGTAACCCGCAAAAGTACGTTTAAATATCCGCTTCCTGTCCGTGCAGTTACCTCCCACATGACAGCCTAGACGGATGTCAGGAGTACCGACGGACAGGTATGCACTTTCGAGACAGTACGGGACTAACTGAGTGGGCTCACACGATCACGTAGCGCTTTTGCACTTGGTGGCGGTAAAGTCTATATGTATCTTTGCGTATTTAAAATACTCTGGTCCATAAGTTTCCACTCTACTTGGACGCTCGATACACAAGCAGTTGTGTTTTGCTTCTAGCATGAGTCATTGTGTAAAACTACTCTCACTACAGTTTTCAAGCGCATATAGTTTAACTGATCAGAATGTACCGGTAACGATATGACAGCTATTGCCAATACTTCTGATACAAGCTATTTTTCCTAAACGCATAGTCATTGTAAACCGGCGCCCATGATGGTTGACATATGTAATTCTAGAAATGCGTGATCTATGCGTATTATGGACAGGGTGTGTCTAGCTTAAACTCCTGTTGACTCTTCCTCTTTCTATAGTGTTTTCTTCGCTTTTCTTCTCAATAGAGCGGTGCTCCATTTGTACCTGAGCTGTAGCCGGGTGAGGTGGAGAGTTTAGTCCCCAGAAAGTGGGTGAGTGAGTATAATCTCATCCTTTGTCGTGTCAAAGTTGATTCTTTTCAAACTCAGGTTGATTACTAGGCAACCATTGACCAAAACTATTTGGCAATCATATATTTCTCATGAGATAATTGTCTCTTTTCACTAGCTATCGTCATTAACTGTGTATTTTTCTCTTTTTGTGTGTGTGTCCGTCTATGATGATTCCATGACTATCCTGAACATCTCGACCGATGTCCCCAGGTGATATGATTTTTAATCACTACATTACATTCATCAGCAGTAGCATCTTGTGTTAAGGTCCTGAAGAAGCAGTCAGGGATCTTTTGACCCTATTATCCTGCAGAAACATGTCGACCTCGATTACATCTAAGTAGTTATTTGTTACACTACTTTGCACTGTTTTTTAACCTTGGGTGTGGGTAGGATCCTATTATAATTTATTTTCCACTCCTGCAACCCAATATTAATCCATTCACTTATTAGTTGCACATAGCACTTTCATTATTTGCACTGCTATTTTTTCATTACCCCCTGATACCACATTTCTATCAACATATCCCTGCATCCTTCTACACGATTAGGCTACAATCTACCTAATCCACAGTGGACATGCTTCCACTTCCTTCGGGTGAAGGATCCCAAATGATGTAGGGCGGTACAGGTTGGGTATCTGATGGGAACACAATTTTTCACCTGAATACTTTGGATTCATAGATTGTATCCCAACACATATACACAGATTTTTAGATAGCTTTAGTTGTCTTTTGACCCATTGCTAATATTTGTTTTTTCTTAGTTTGTAGGGACCGTAGCAATGCCAGGTCAATAAATATTTCCCGTGTACACCCTCTTCATTGTATTAGTGTTATCTTATACTGCACCTTCTGCAACCTACAATTTTTGGCTGAAGTAACACTAGAGTGCTGAATAAAATACTTGGTCTACATATAATGTTTCATATTTATTTGAGAGTGTTCATCTGAACCCATCTGAGTTCACTCTTCTAGGTAATAACTCTATTGACACACGGCCTTGACATAATATGGAAAAAAGTAAAATGGTGAAGGAAGACAAGTAACAGCATATGTTAATGCTATAAATTGATGTTGCAGGAAATAACCCTTTGATCTCAGTTCATAAACTGATTCAGACTTTTACAATTGATTCATGAAGGAACAGAAAGATTATTACAATGTCTGATGCAAAGCCGAAAGACGTACCAGAATAAGATGTCTTTTTTCCTCTGTTATGTCAGGAAAATCATTACGGACAGGCTCCAATCTGCCTCCCTGAGGAGAGCGAGGCAGAAAGCCAATTAGACACCAGGGATTGTTGTTTGTTGATTGTTCCTTCCAACGGGGAGCAAAAAGCCCACTAGACCCTGTTTTTTTTTCTTTCTACAACAGGTGAGGGTGGGGATGGCCCACTTGCCCAGCCCACACATTATGGCCAGCCTCCACCCCTAAAATGACCCCAAAAGTCTTTCTGAAGGGTGCAGACAGGAAGTTTCTACCTCCAATCTTCCCCCCGTAGACGTGGAAGAAACCCAGTAGACACAAGGGAGATTTTTTTTATATCTATTAGTGGTGAGGTTGACGCCCAGACATCACGATGAATCCCCACCCATATAATTACCCCAACAGTCTTCCTGCTCACATGGGAGGGGCTTATAAGTGTTCTTTACCTCCTTTTTCTGTGACATATAAAAAGGGAATTGGAAGGTGTTTACCCACAATCTTCCCTAGGAGGACAGAAAAACAGTTGCAAGGTGCTCTGAAAAAGTAAGCCACCCCATCACCTTTTTAGGGGGTAACATTTTCCCCCTCATGTCTAGTACCCATTCTGTCCCCCGAGGACAGATTTTTGGTAATTCCCCTCAATTCCACCGAAGGGGGCAAAAAGTTGGATGCACCTTTGGTAGCACAACACAATGCCTGGGTGAGCAAACGAAACCGATCCCATTTTTTATTTTTCATTTTGGGAATATTTATCTCCTGGTGGCTTGTGGTCTTTCTGTATCCCGGGGGCAGTCTTTGGGTAAATAAGAAATTGGTGTGGGGCAGCCTATTTTTGCCAAAGAAGAAAAGCGTCTAGGGGCAACTCACACAGGCATCTCACGTTCTCCCACGCCAGAATAGATGCAACAGTCTTTCTGCCCCCTTGAGGTGAATTGAGAGTGTTTACCTAGCATCTGCTACCCAGGGACTGAAAGGTAACTAGACACCAGTGATTTCAACATGGCACCAAAACAAAGAAGAAAGGTGGGGTGACCTACTTTGGCATCCAGTAAATACTACTATTCCAGAATAGGCAATATAGTATGTTGCCCCCCTGGGACTAAAGCATCCTCCTCCCTATGGTAAGAGAGAAAGTTTTGATTCTTTTGGATGTGTTTTTGTATATATGAGTAGTAGAGTGAGCTAGGTCCCAATATTGTTCTACTTCCATGCTGAATGGGTTTTTTTTAGGCTTGGGACAGCTGCCACCTGGTGAAACCTACCAAACAAGGCATTTCTGAAAATTAAACACTTGGGGTCAGCGCAAGTTGGTGTGTCTCATGATGATCCCATGACATGTTCCTACCCACAATGCCCTCCAAATCTTTATCTTTAACTTAGAGTAAAATGGCACATTTTCCTTGCATTTCTGTGACGTAAACATCCCAGAAATGCAGACACTACAAGGATCCACAAAATTCCTACTGCCAATTGTCCCCCGACTTGTCCCAATAAAAATGCTACCCCACTTGTGTGGCTGGGTCTACTGCCCCCAACAGACACAAATCCAACCAGGGTCAAGGAGAGCTGCCCATGATGGACTCCAATTGATCTTGATTTAATGCTTGTCTGTCATGAGCAATATGTCCTGCCACACAATTGGGCAACATTTTGATTGGGATAAGTGGGGAAACACGGGGTGGTCAGATTGTTGTGGGTCCTGCTGATTCTGTAAGTATACGAAGAAATTAGAGAAAATGCTAGATTGTAGGCAAAATGCGAGGTTTGCAGGGCATCTTGGGTAAAAGAACATTGCAGAAACTATGTTGATATAGTTTTCAGAAATATCTATGTTTGGTAGATTTCCCTGGGTGTCTAACCCCATTGTCAAATTGGGTCATTTTGGTGATCACCCTTATTGTGTTCTGGACTCTTTCCAGTCCCTAGGCCTAACCACACAAGTTAGGTACCATGTTTATCAGGAGACTTGGTTGAAAGCTAGGTGGTAGGAAATGCAGATTCAAGAACTTTCCATCACAAAAAAAGTGAGGAAAATGTGTTTTGTAGTCAACGTTTCAGGTTGGCAAGAGCTACTAGGTAAGACAACCTGATGAGAGCCAAGCAAGTCACACCATCCTGGATTCCTCTGGGTATCAAGTGTTTAGAAATGTGGAGGTTCGCTACACTTTGTTAAAATAGGGTTGCTTTTCTCAGTGGAAAAATGTGATGTTTTGGGCCCTTTCATATCATTGGCACTAGGCTTACCCACACAAGTGAAGTACCATTTCTATTATGAGATTTGAGGAATCGCTAGAATATAGGGAATTTGTGACTCTCCACAGATTCTACAACTTCCCATCACAGAAATATTGGAAACATTTGCTTTTTTAGCCAAAGTTTGAGGTTTGCAGTGGCTTCTGTCTAAGAAAACCTGGTGCGTCATGCAAGTCACTCCACCCTGCATTTCGCTGGGTGTCTGGTGTTCTAAAATGTGCAGGGTTGCTAGGTGTACCTAGGTGCCATCTGATCTAGAGCCAAAAATTCACAGCTACCCACTTTGCAAAAAAGGGTCAGCTGTAGGTGGAAATATTATATGTTTCCATGTTGCACTCTCGCCCACAATAGTAAATCTAAAGATGCCCATCTCAAAAGTCTTTTGATGTTTTCTGCAATAATGTTTTCATGATGTCTTGAACAGTATTAGTCACACATAGGTTAACTAGTATGCCTGAATATTTAATGTTCTTTGGTATCCAGTAGAAGAGGTTAGAATCAATTACCTCCTCCCTTTTGTTGGTGGTGAGAGGTAAGACATTGCTCTTACTCCAGTTAATGTGATGTCTGAAACAGGATGGAACTTTAGAGAAGATGGACATTACCACTCAAATTGAATAGGAACAGTAACTATTTCTCTCTCTATTCCATCATTCTGACATATAACTGCTGCCAGGGATTCTAGAACCATCAGAAATAGAAGTAGGCAAAAGGGCAGCCTTGCCTGGCATTTTGCAAAATCAGAAGTGGGTTAAAAAAGAACCCTTCATAATTTATTCTAGCCCTAGTTCTTTATAAAGGCATCACACGTTCAGCATGAACTTAGACCCCATTTCCACTCTCTCGATACTGCAGCATCAATACTTCCTTTCCACATGTTTAAAATGATTTCTCAGTTAAGAAAAGAGGGAGCACTTTTTTGGTCTTAATGACTGCAAACTACTTTAGGATTTGTGAGAGGTTCCTCATGTTATCTCACTGTCTTAAGTCTATTTTCTATCACTTTCACTAGAGGGCCTGACTTAGACAATGATGATGGATATTCAGTCCGTCAATATATAGATTCTACCATATCCTATGGGATTTATATTTTGGCTGACAGAGTAACCAATTTGTCAATTTCTAAATCAGGCCTAAAGCCATTATGTCTGTGCTTACGAGGGCTATAGGGCAATAGTTTCAACATTATAAGGGATCTTTCCTGGTCTTAGATATTTGCATTGCTACTTCCCTGTTGAATTTAGCTTGTAAAGTTTCAGTGTGTTCTGCGTTCATAATCAATGCATTAACGATCAGGAAGAGTCTATCCTTGTTAATTTTGACATCTCTTTACTGGATACTTGGATCTACTTGGATATATCATTCTGTTATACTTCTTTCTAGTTCCTTCCATGTGCCATCTGCAATAGAGTGTATCTTACTATTGATTCAGAACATTCCGCTATGGTCTGAGTATTATGGTGCATGGAGTCACATAAGTATTTGAAATATGGGTAAAATTACATAGTTATGTCTTATGGCTATTGATAGAGCGCGGGTTCACTTGCTTGTTTTACCATACTCACCTGGGCGGCCCATAAACACATACACACTTTGAACAGGTAAATCTACGCTTTATTCAAAATGTTAAATTACCCATTTAGGACCTATACTATTTGTCTTACCAATCCTTCTCACAGGTACCTAGAGTCATAAGGGATCAAGGGTGTTAGCATAGTAGACAGTAAATAAACATTTGCACTCATAAAATAACCACAAACTCAGGAAAGATTTAAGCACTTTATCTATGTAAATTCTTAAATGTCAGAATCCATACCAATTCAATCAAAGCTCATTCAATTAGGAAGAATATAACTAAAGCAAGATGGTGTGAAAATATTATGAGTCTTTCTTTGCGCATTGAAACATAGTAAGGGTAAGAAAAGGGGAACAGTACAATGACATACCCACACAAATTTATAATTACCTAGAATGGTGTGAAGACCAACCCTGGCCACGGGCTGGAATAAAGGACAGAAACCCCGATAGTTCAGGTGCCAACAGGACAGGACAGGTGCAGACCAGAATCAGGACAAGTACGGACCAAATTGGATCAGGACAGGACAACCGCAGGTCAGGACCGGCATCCACAGCTAAAGTGCAACGCCAGCGTCGCAACCCTCTCTGCAGCTAACAGTCGGGACCTCGATTGGGTTATCGAACCTTCTCCCACAGAACCCCGATTGGGTTATCTAACTCCTTCCCAGAACCCTGATTGGGTTATCAAATCTTCTGACAGAGTGCTCCGCCAGCACCTCTGCTCTCGATCACCTATTGAATGCGTTGGGTCAGTGACAGGTCAACTATTCGGACAAGTCGGACAAACTAGCTAGCTAAGCCTACCTTAGTTATACCATTTTCCAGGGCAGTGTACCACCCCCCAGTGTTGCAAGTTCGTGCATTCCCTCAATTCGATTGGTCAAAAGACGAGGAGAGGTCATCACACCATACCAGTTATGTGGTCACTTGATTCATATATTCAAATTATTGTTCCCTCCCATAATCTATTTTCCCATGTACTTTTATTCCACCCAACAATGGATGTTTCAATAACAAATACATTGTATGTAAAATGTCCAATTTAGCTTTCTCTCGAGAGGTCGAGGGGTGAGTTTCCCAGGTGCATCTTCAGGCAAGACAGTCACTGGCACAGGTTCAATGCCATGACTTGTGGAGTCTTCAGCTCTTCTGCGCAGTAACAGGATTGCAAGATGGAGTGCAGCAAGATTACATCAGGCCCCAATATGAGCTAATAGTAAAATCAAAGAGAAACAGTTTTAGAACAAAGAATAAAGGAATGCACTTTATACCACTTATCTCTACTCTATTCCCGTTACTTTATTTTAACTACAGCATTAGGAATTAGGCAGAACAAACAATTTAATAAAAGCAGCAATGCAAGCGTCAGCATGTGAAAACATAGAGCATCCATCTTTAGTTCTGGTACACAGAAGCAAAGATTTCCCACCAAAGCAGAGAATACGTCATGTCACGTGAGTGTGACAGACGCATGTGCAGAAAAGTTCCTACATTGTGGCGGCCATATTAGGTCACTCGAGTTACTGTTATTAAAAGCACAAAAAGCACATACGCAAGCTTCCCCTAATACTAGAAATGTCGTGTGGTGCATTATTAGTAAGACAAAACATGTTCATTAGTGCATTACGTTTTATTTAGAGAGGGTTGAGTCTGAGCAAGTCTCTTTACGGCGAAACCTTGCTCCATCATATTTTATATCATCACAAACTACAGAAACAGATGCCAACTTCTCAACATTTACTCATTTCTATTTCTTCAAACACTCTTTTAGGTTTTTCCCCAATATTCATGTGGAAGTTTTTCATCTTCTTATACAATTCCCCATTTAATTCTTCAAGCTCAATTCCACTGAAGTTTCTTGGCTTCCCTTTCTTATTTACTGTATATGTCTTTTTATGTTTGCGACATTTGCAACAAATTATTATCCCTAAAATCAGTAGGACTACTCCCACCATTGGCATCAGTATTCTACAGACAAAACTTTTTCCTACGTAAGAGAACCAACTACCTATTGAAGAGAGACCACAAATTAGTCTCTTTCATGCTCTGCCAACCTCCAGTGATTTCCATTCTTCTCTCAAATGAGTAATGTTTGTTGCATATTTTCTAATTTCAACATTTTCGTCTGGAATGTAAATGCAACAATGTTGCGTCTTCAACATTCTACAGACTCCGCCCTCATTTGCCAATAATATATGAAGAGCAAGTCGATTTTGTAAAACCATTGATCACACTGCAACTAGCTCGGTATTGATCATTAGAAATCCACTAGCAGTGTCAGTCGATAAACGATCTACCACTATTGACAATTTAAAAATTCTTTGAGTGTTCAGAACCACTCCCACTGAAGGTATTATTGCACTAAATATGTCACCTACAATTTCAGAAAATGAATCTCTCTTACTACAAGTTAATCCATTAGTTTCTTCATTGCTTCCAGTGATTTTCTCTACGTGGTACACCTTGGGGAATACTATTCCAAAATAGCAACTCCCGTACCACTGATCAGGCAATTTACAATAGGCCTTACGCCCACAAATGTAATGCATTCCAGGGAATACTGGTTCAGTTCCATCTTTGAAACCCCAACCCCCAATAACTTTGAAATTATGTTCACAATCACTGGAACCAATGACTATATTATTATAATAGTTTGTTTTCTCTCTATGGAGACAGAGACTCCCTTGCTTTTCGAAATCCAGTAACATAACAGCTTAAGTCTTGCCATTAGAGGTAAACTCTTTATTTTCAGCCCATTTAGGAATCTTTCGTTTATGATCAGATGCTTTCTTGTGGAGATCCTGTCTCCTTTTCTCGACTAAATCTAAAAACATCTTTTCTTTCTCTTGTAATATGCATGTTAGATTATCTTTGTGAGCCATAGCTATATCTATTGATCCTACTGTTAGAAAATAGTCACCCATGAAGTGCGTGGAGTCTCTAGTACTAGAAATACGATTTAGATTTCTACGTAAAGGAACTTCAGAAAAGATCACATCTAAATTTGAATAATAATACTGTAATTTTCCAGTTCTATAAAATAAACTAGCTAAAATGCTACATGATATACCATATGTAAGTGGTAAGTGATGATAGGCGACCCCTTCAGCTACTCATATGGGCAACTTCATGCACACATAGCAATCACTGATTTCCAAAGCTTCTACGTAATGTACTAACAAATTAGCAAATACATTTAAATGAGTTCTATTTCTAGCACTTCTATAGTGTAAACCTCCCTCATCTGGTGCTTCTAAACCTTTTCCAGGTTGCTTAAGACTAACTGCTTTCTCATCTATTTTCTTAGGTGAATCTACTTGCTCAGGTATATTAGTGTTATTCTGCATTTCTTTGCTAAGGTATAGCTAATGACAACCCAATCCATACTATAACTATTATTAATATACTACCTGTGCATATTCTACAACATGTCTTTAGACAATTTCTTTTCGGTCTTCCGTTACCATTATAATCAGCCATTTCTGACTAAGGAGATTTTTTTACCCCCTCTTTGTAACTTTTCCACAGACTTTAACCAGTGTAATTTTCTCAAGTTGGACTCAATTCTTCCTCAGTCTGATCAACAATCAGTTTGTCATCACTCAGTTCTAGATTTTCAAAATCTTCAAGTATGACGTACGTCTACTCAGGTCCTTTGAACTTGTTATTCAGTCTTTTCAAACGTGGACTTCTCCTTCTTGGTTGCTCTGTGAACGGTCCAGCTTGGCTTGATATTTCATTTACTTGCTCTGGTTCTTCATTTATTGTTTTAAGGCAAAATTTCAGTCTTTTGACAAAAACAGGCCACTTATCACCCTTTCTGAGTCTTTTAGCTGGCACTGAGCTTTGATTGTCTTCAGATGCTCTTTTATTTTCATTCAGTTGTGGCACTACTTGTTCTTCGTCAACTTCTGAATTCCTCTCTATTTGACTTGGTCCAGGTCTTATTTTTGTTTCTGCCGCCTGGCTTCTAATCTGGCCTTGTTCAGGAGTTTGCTATATTTGACTTTGAGTTTGACTTTGTTTGCCTCATTCTTCCTGAACATGCTTTTCTACCCCTATCTGGTCCTGCTCAGGTCTTTGGATTTCTTGATTTTCTTCTGCCTGAGCTTTCGCCCTAATACCTATCTTTCCCTCCTCAGACTCTGGAGTTCTGGCTGGTTTTTCAAATGTCTGAGTACACAGGTCTTTCCTTATCTGGTCCTCCTCAGAATACTTTTGACTTGGATTTCTGTAATATGAGTATATTCTTCTATTCCTGACTCATTCTCACTATCACAGTCACATGTCTATCTAAATAGGTTTGACTTCGGGTTCTCACAAATTCTACAGGTATGTCAACTACTGGAATCCATTCATCCTGACTGGTGCTCAGTTGCTCTTCATCAACTACTTCGGGATCAACTTCTTGAGACCCCTCAGCTGCACAACCTTCAGTTCCTACGTCATCAGGTTCTGTTACCCTCTTTGTGTGACTGGCATGGATCCATTTCGGAATTCCCCTGCACTTCATAGCTGTGATGGTATCCAATATCACTTGATGTCGCTTTCCCCACCTTGGTGCTAGGCAAGATTCTCGAGTGCGTTCTTTTATCACTACCCAGTCACCTGCATTCAGGTCATGTGCTGGACAGCATGGGACGACAATTTGATTAACTTTGCGGAGGTCTTGTACGACCATATATTTTTCGCTCGGGTTTTTTATTTCAATTATAGATGAATTACATGGACTGCTCATAATTTCTTGTAAAATGCCTTGCTCAACCAAATGCTTTATTTCTGCTGCAACACCTGCTTTTATTTCGGGGCTCATCTTGTATTGTCGAATATTTGGGTAAACTGCACCTTCCTTCCCTGTCACTTTTACTGGGTCAACATTTGCCATTAATCACACTATTAGCAAATTCCCTATTTTTTTGACTTTCATGCATTGCATTTAAGGAATCTCAATTTGGGATTCCTTAAATGCAATCGCAATTTAAAGAATCTCAACTTAGAGATTCCTTAAATTGAGATTTTTGCATTTATGATGATGCATCCCAAATGCAAAAATACCGGGAGCAAACAGACAGATTCTAAGAATCTGCCCCATTGCTCCTGGTATTTACTTTGATGCATATGCCTGAATGTGAATGTGAGACTTTCACTGCACTCTGAATTAATCACTTGTTTTATTTTTACTTTAAGTACATTTGTTGGTTAAATTTCACCAATTTTACATTTTCAACATCTACAAAACAAATACAACAATTTGATAAAGCATTGAATTATACATATTCACAATCATTCAGTACTCACAGTCATTCAATAAGTCAACCATTCATCCACTAGACATCCAGATACTACACTACCACACCAATTATTTACAATTGAATGTTAATTACAATTTTATACAACAACCATAGACATTGAATTTGTCTAATTTCCTTAAGTTTGGAGCGATGTTTTTTAATCTGAAAGTCTTATGGCTCTACAAACACTGGTCTACCCGTTTCGAACTCCTACTTGGTAGGGAGTTCTCATCCGGACCCAAAGCTTAAATGAGGAAAGCCTGGCTAGATTTTTGCCGACGCTCAACATACAGTCCAATCGCAACCATATACTTCTGACTTTTCAACTTCCTGTCAGAGACTTATTTCCTAGATTGTTAATCCTAGGTGGCTCGTAGATGTAGGCACTCGAGCACACCCTAAAGTGCCATTCGTACTCCCAGGTCAGTGGGGTCAGCGTGTGCATAGAATTGCGCAATTCCAGTGTTTGTAGAGCCATAAGACTTTCAAAAAGCATTTACCGATTCTAAAATACCGAATCGGGAAAATTCGGTATTTTAGAATCGGTAAATTTGGATTACCTACATCTGGCCCTGAGGGCCAGATGTAGGTAAACTACATTTACCGATTCTAAAATACCGAATTTTACCAATTCGGTATTTTAGAATCGGTAAATGCTATGTTGGTAATGGATCGGTAAGTATTACCAAATCAATACGATTCGGTATTTACTGAATCGGTAAATACCGATTCGGTAAATCCCATTCATTCCTATGGGCCTGGAGGCCCATAGGAATGAATGGGAATTACCGAATCGGTATTTACCGATTCGGTAAAAGGGGGAACACATTCAAGGGTGGCAGGGTGTCACTTTGATACCCTGTTGCACCCCTGAATAGTGCATGGGTGCCCATGTGGCACAAATACTTGCCCAAAGGGCATGCATGTCTGCCACATCGCACTGTGGGAAAAGCAAAAAAAATGCTTTTTCAAAGGTTTTCATTATTTACCAACAACCTGTAGTTGGTGGTAAATAACAAATCCTTAACTGAGGAATGCACTAACTTGAGTGCTCCCTACATCCTGGATTTGGTAATTTACTGAATTTGGTATGTTAATAATTCGGTATTTTACTGAATTCTTAAATTACCGATTCGGTAAAATACCGAATCCTACATTCGGTAATTTCGGCCGTTACCGACCGGTATTGGGCGACCTACATGTGGCCCACAATGTTTTATCTCTCAGATACAGTGGCGTAGGGAACGTGCCACTTTAACAGGTTAAACTAAAAGAGTTCTGATACTGGGCTTGATGGGCTGGTGAACCGTGTCCCATTTAGATGTCATTTATATGCTATGGGCCTCCTCTAGGTGCAGGTGTGCAGACAAAACTCTCATAAATAACAGTGTTCTGGAATACCAAGAAAAATAGCTGAGGGTCTTGACTGGCTTGCGCAATGAAGGCAATAGAGAACGAAAAGTAATAAAAATGATGGATCATAGAGAGAGGGAAAAATTGAAAATTCAGGAGAGATAAAATACAAGAAAACAAATTAAGGATGAGAAAGAAAAGATGGATAGATAGAAAGGGGAAAGAACAGGAGCGGGAAAGAAGGATGACACAAACAAAGGAAATATGAAGGGAAAGGAGAAAAATGGTGGAAAGCAAGATTGAAGTGTGAAAGAATGAATGTGTGGAAGGGTGAAATGATTAATAGATTGGAGAATAAAAGGTCAGATGAAAGAGTGAAAAGATCGACAGGCAAACGTGTAAATGGGTAGCTGTAGAAGAATGGATGGGTGGATGTATGGATGAATGGATAGATGGATGGACGGATATATTAATGGTTTATGGCTTCAAGGATGGATGGATGGCTGCATTAATAGATGGCTAGGTGAATGGATAATGCATGAGTGTTTTGGGTATGGGTGGTTTTATGGAAAGGTGAAGGTGTGGACACGAATAAATAGATGGAACATTAATGAATGGATGAATAAATGGAAATAATATTGGATAGTGAAAGTAACTCTTTTAAGTGAGATCTGGCTTGTTCACTGTGTGTGCTCAATGTGATTATAGGTATGTTTCTAGTACAGGGGTATGTCAATTTCCTGGCTTCTCCTTAGTTAAGATATCAGTCTTCCTGATTGGGTCTAGAGGGTGTGCAGCTAACACTCCATTGCTAACTTCACTGTCATACATGGATCAATGAACCTTGCTTGAGTTGGGATTTTGTTATGAATCTGTTCTCCACTGCAATCTGCAGTCAATAAGGATATTACAAAAATAAGAACCAAGAACTGTGTTCCTGGGGCTATATTACAGAAAGTGCCCTGGGGGCCCAATAGGCATGTGTGTTCACTTTGTGCACCCTCTGAGTACTTTGGTATTGCGGAAAGAGCCGCAGATGCTTGTGCATACCCTTCTGTAATACTGATCATGCTAGCGCCAGCACTTTCTTAAATCATTCCCTCATTTGCACGGCTGCGTGGTCCTATGCAAATGAAGCAACTATTTGCCTCTGCATGTGCTCCGTATTATGTACATGGGAGCAAAGGCAAAGAAGCTGTCAGGAAGGGCACCGAAAGTGTGCCACAAAAAGGTGGTGTACTGTCAGTGCACCTCCTTATGGCAGCCTTCTCAGGGGGGCAAAGGGATTCCATGGACCCCTTGGATATCCCCTTGCGGGCGGGTGCACACGCACTCCACCTACCTGCAAAGGGATCTCTAATCAGTCCTGTGAAACGCAGCGTGACTTTGAAGCAGCCACTCCATATTTCACTTAAATGCACTGCCTCCAGAGCAGTGCGGGTTTGTGGCTATCCTGGGGTCAGTGCATTCTGTGTAGTAGGAGGCACTTTCCCTGTTTGCGGATGGCACACCTATTTAAAGGAGCACTATGATGCAAACAGGAAAAGTGAGCCCTATGTGTGATAAAGGCCCTAGAGAGTTGTACTTAAGCATCTGAGATCTGATGGTAAAAAACACGTTTAGCTTTTATCGGTGGTTTGTCTTAATTTGCCGTAAATGGAATCAGGGCGTGTTAAGTGCTTCATAAAGATAATAGGTATGAAACACAGTCATTCATAAAAGCAGAAGTTCTGCAATAAATTCACATTCTCATGTAATTATTCTATTGCACCGTTCAATACCATGTGCTCCTGTAATACCTCTGGTCCACCCAGGTATATAATACCTAACAAGGGCAATTTTAAAAGTGCTAGTTTCCATCATAAAACGGTTATCCAGTAAGCACCAGTCAGTTCCTACTGGATGCCCATTTTATCAGAAAATGACTGTAGCACCAGCAGTTGTTTCTAGTGAATCACACAGCATATAGAGGCATTTCAGCAGCATGCACATCTAGCATTCATTAGCCTTTTCAGGCAAGATTTTGTCTGAATGCTTGTTTTGGAAAGTGTTGTCCTTAAAAACCGATCGGCTTTATATTTGATTTGAGAAACCTTACTTTCTGGCTTTTGTTTCATTTTTCTCCTGAAGCAATGCACATTGTGCATGCTCACAGATTTGCTCTTGTCATCATCCATTAGAAGAATTCTCTTTACTGTTCCCAGTTCATTTGGACATTGCAGTCATTCATACATCACTCACAATGCTTACAAGGTCTGCAGATGAATAGCAATCTGTCCACTGTACACAGAACTTGGAGGTGATATCCAGGTGGAATTAAACTGGTTACTGTGGTAACCGGTGTTCCAGGAGATGTAAGAAATATGCGAGAACAAGAAGGGGCAAGTAGATGTTCAGTGGTGGAGGAATAAAATGCAGTGCATTGTAAGCAATGGTAGTGCACTGCTGTTTCTACTGTGTTTTGCAGTTGGAATGAGAGAAAATGGCAGGCAGGATAGATGCTAATGTGAAGCTGGGAAAACGTCCAATAGCTCCATCAGCATTGAACTCTACCTGGGTGGTGATCCTTCTCAGGTGGACGTAGTCCTGAATATTGACTAAAAAACTATCAAAATGTTGTGAACCCTACACTTATAAATAAAATAACAAAAATGTCAATTACAAAATATCTTCCACAAAAATATCGAAAGTGAAAAAAAAATATTATGCAGGAATATTGATTAGAGTAATACTGAGTTCTAAAATTAACAATAGAACATACAGAAATATCAAAAGCCACTATATGGTGTGAATAAATACCAGTTACATAATGTAATATTAAATGAATGTAACTACAATTTAATTTTATTTCTTAAAAATGTCATTCTTTCAATAAAAGATTTTACAATAATTAAAAGCAATTCTTTTGGAAAGGGGCGACCATTCGGTCCCCCCGAACGTATGGTGGAGTACCCCGATCCCCCCCGGGAGGCCATCTTGGGCGGGAGGCGAGTCTCGGCTGGTATGCCCGAAGCGGCGTAGCCGGGGCGCGCCTTTTCCCGCCCTGGAGTGGGTTGTCCTAGACGATGACGCCGCCGACCACGCCCCTGGGGGGCAAGGCGGAGGCGGGTTTACGCCCGCCCGAAGACGGATAAAAGGAGCAGCAAGCCAAGAAAGCATCCTCTTGTTCCTGTGCTCTGAAGCTGCACCTCCCCGCTGCACGTGAGCTCGAGACGGAACGAAGAGCCAATTTTGAGCGTTGTAATTTTGTTCTTGTTTTTTCAGATATCTTTGTCGGAGAATGCCGGGCAAGAAGGTCGGAAAGCGGGTCGGTACCGATCAAATGCTCCGCATGCTCGTAAAGGAGGTAGCCGTGTTGAAGAAACAGATGGCGGTAAAGAACGGGGAGGGAGGCCCGAAGCGAGTCGTAGGACCAGCATTGCCGGGAGTAGTCCCTAGCGGGAGAGGCAAGAGGCCCAAGAGGGGGGCACCTGGGGAGGCCCCGGTTCCTGATACACCGATAGAGGAGGCAGTCCCAGCGCCGAAGGGGCATCCGATCCCCGTGGTAGTCACCCCCGTGGACGAAGAAGATATGCCTCCCGAGTTGGCTGCACAACTGGCAGCGTGGTTGGGAAAGGATAGTGAGAGCACTATGAGGCAATTGCGCGAATCTAGACAGGCTGCGAAGGCACCAGCTTCTGTTCCCCCACAGGTTCCGGTGGCTGAGATCGCAGCAGGCGCAAGTTCGTCGGCAAATACGGCACCTTGTTCAGGTAAGCGGCTACTGCCGATTGCGGGGGAGGGGTCTGTACCCTCGCGAAGGGAAAAAGTGGCCCAGCATGTTCCACTCGAAATTAAGGAAAGGATTTGGGCCGATCAGTATGTTAACATGTTTTCTTTGCTTACTGATCATTACGAGATCGAGCATGTGAAGGCCCAAAAGGAGTTAATGCATCCAAGTGTTTGGCGCGCAAAAATGGCCGCCTTTAAAGTCGACGAGAACATTGGTACTTGGGGCAGAGCGTTTGGCATTTTTACCTCCATTATGGGTGAGCGAAGGCCTGAATTGTTGACAGAGTTGCCTATTTATCAGGCTCGTATTATGGAGTATTCTGTAGCGTACGAGGGCAATCAGTGGTTCTGCTATGACAATGTTTTTAGGAAGGCCAAGGAACACAACCCAGCTCTAACTTGGGATTGTTATGACTCCATTTCTGGCATGTTAAAGGTACCGTTGTTGGGGGGGTAGCGGGGGTGAGTCTTCCCGCCAAACCTCGGGGACACCCTTTCGGACGGGTACAGGTAGCGAGCATCACCCGAAGTCGAGTGGTAACTCAGGAAAAAAGGGGATTTGTTGGAATTTTAACAGGGGAAAATGTACTAGGCCTCAGGGGTCATGCAAGTTTAGACACGAATGTGGGGGGTGTGGACAGTCCTCTCATCCCGAGACCATGTGCAGAGCCAAAACGGGTGATAACGGTGGTAGGGGAAGCGCCAAACAGGTCTGAAAGAGTCTGAGGGGCGCCTTTACCTACCCCGGTTGATACCATGGCAATGATTCCTTGGCTCAGTGAATACCCGGATCATGTCTCCGCTAAGGTGTTGCGAGAGGGGTTTTCGTATGGTTTTCGCATTCCGGTGGGGGATTTTCAGGGTAAAACAAGTTGTAAGAACCAACTGTCGGTCATGCAGCATACGGAGGTGGTACAGGTAAAGATTGGGAAAGAGGTGACTCGAGGGCACGTTGCCGGTCCATTCGATGTTCCACCGGTTACTAACTTTGTTTGTTCCCCCTTAGGGGTGGTCCCCAAGAAGGACCCGGGTGAGTTTAGGCTGATACATAATTTGTCAGCCCCACGAGGTCTTTCCGTGAATGACGCGTTAGACCCGGAAGTGTGTTCGGTGCGGTACGCATCTTTCGATGAGGCCGTCGCCATGTTGAATCGCCTGGGGCCCGGAGCGCTGATGGCCAAATCAGACATTGAGTCAGCGTTCCGGTTGCTCCCGGTACACCCAGACGATCAGCGTCTCCTTGGTTTCATGTTTCAGGGCCGCTATTACATGGATAAATGTATGCCAATGGGTTGCTCCATATCTTGTGCTTATTTTGAGAAGTTCAGTTGTTTTTTGCAATGGGTGTTCACAAGAAAGACGGGTTTTCAGCATGTGATGCATTATCTCGATGACTTTCTGTTCCTGGGGGCAGCCGGGGATCCAGAATGTGGGCAGGCCTTAAAAGAGTTTTGTGTCTTAATGAATCACTTTGGTGTGCCATTGGCACCAGGTAAGACTGTGGGTCCCTCGACTACACTCGAGTTTCTGGGGATCGAGCTCGACTCGGGGGAGGGCTGTTTTCGGTTGCCAAAAGAAAAGGTGTTGAAATTCAGGGCATCCCTTCAAACATGTATCCGAGAGACGAAGGTAACCCTGCATCAATTGCAACAGACGGTGGGCCAGTTGAATTTTGCCCTTAGAGTAATCCCAATGGCCCGCCCCTTTTCCCGCTCGATTGCCCAAGCCATGGTCGGCCTTAAGGAGGGACATCACCGCACGAGGCCCTCGGCAGAGATTCGTCAGGAGATGCGCATTTGGTTGGCGTTCCTGGCGGATTTCAATGGTCGAATTGTCTGGAACAAGCCGGCGGTGTCCTCCGAAGAGCTGGGGCTGTGGACAGATTCGGCGGGGAGTGTAGGTTTTGGCGCCATATTCGGTACACAATGGTCGGCTCAGAGATGGCCGACATGGTGGCATGAGTGCGGGCTCACAAGTAACATTGCTTTCCTCGAGCTCTTTCCTACTTTGGTGGCCTTAAAAACATGGCCTGAGGGGTTCCGAGATCACTCTGTGGTGTTCTGGTCTGATAACATGACCGTGGTCGAGTGTATCAATAGTCAGGCAGCTCGTTGCAAATGGATTCTGAGACTGCTGAAAGAAATTGTATTGTTGTGTATGCAGTTGAATGTGCTCTTTAGGGCGCGACATGTCCCAGGGGTGCTGAACCAAGCGGCTGATGCGCTTTCTCGTTTCCGTATGCAGGCCTTCTGGGGTTTTCTGCCCACAGCGGACCCGGTGGCGGCACCCTTTCCCGAAGCTCTCTGGTATCTCGGTGCCCCGAACTACAAAACCTCGTGGGAGAGAGTTTAGCACCCAGGACAAGGAAGGCATATGAAGGGGCGTTCCGTTCCTATTGGTCCTTTTTGGGTTCTGCTAGGGGGGAGCTGTGGGGACAGGAGGAGCTTGTTGTACAATTCTTGCTGTCTTTACATCAGGCAGGCAAATCTGTAGCCACGGCCCAGAGGCATAGGGCCGCCATTTCCTTTATGGCAAGGGCTCATGGGATCCAGGACCCGACAGCGTCTTTTGTGGTTCAGAAAGCGCTTCGTGGGTGGCAACGCCTTGAGGGTCGCAGAGTAGATGAGAGGCGCCCGATAGGTCTGGATAGGTTGGCTCTGTTATTATCTGTACTCCCTGCGACTTGTTCATCCCAGTATGAAACGGGGTTATTCCGGGCCGCCTTTGCGTTAGCATTTCATGGGGCAATGCGGGTAAGCGAACTGGTGGCGAAGAACAAGCGAGATGCGATGGGTGGACTGTGCCGAGAGCACATTCAGGTAAAGAGGGATACGATGACTGTCTCGTTTGTCAGGTCCAAGGCCGATCAGGGTGCG
The DNA here is from genome assembly GCF_964263255.1 of Lissotriton vulgaris. NCBI lineage: Eukaryota > Metazoa > Chordata > Amphibia > Caudata > Salamandridae > Lissotriton > Lissotriton vulgaris. The sequence continues at coordinate 32,607 of NW_028249665.1, read as the reverse complement.
ATAGGGGATTGTGTAGTCATACATCGGATTCCCGGATCTCCCATGTGCCCTGTTGTTTGCGTAGAGGAATATTTAGCGCAGAGGGAGTCATCATGGGGGGGGACCTTGTTGAGGCACGCTGATGCTACCCCACTGACGAGGTTTCAGTTCCAGCGGGTGCTTGCAATGGCAATTTCGGCCGCGGGCTTGAACCCCGGCGAGTTTGGGACCCATTCCTTTCGGATAGGGGCTGCTACTGAGGCTACAGCCAGGGGTCTGAGTGTAGAAAAAGTGAAACGTTTGGGGCGTTGGTCCTCGAATTGTTACAAAAGGTATGTGCAGTTGCACATGTTGTGAAGCTGCTATCATGTACTCACGCTTCTTGTTTTTGTTTGGTTTTACAGTTTTGCAAGCTTACGAGGCGGGGCGGACTGTGCAGTCGACCCGACACCTGGGAACCAGCGGTCAAACATCACCGGCTGCGGAAAAAGTGGTGTGGGTCGTGGGCCACTCATACGTGAGGCGTGCCGCGGACGTGTTCAAAGCAGGTGACATGATTCACGTTGCTGGGGAATACGGGTACAGGGTGACCTTCTACGGAAGGGGTGGGCTCTGTATTGACCAGTTTCAATCCTTTTTCGAGGGTTTGTTAGGGCGGACAAGGTCACCGCCGTCTATAATCATAGTCCATCTTGGGGGTAATGATTTGGTGACCACTGGTAGACGACTGCTTCTCGAGGCGATGCTTTCCACTGTAAGTTGGTTGGCGAGAAGAGTTCCAGGGTGCACAATTGCATGGTCCCATATGATTCCACGAAAAGTGTGGCGGGGGGCGATTTCTGTTTCTGCTCTGAATCACTCAGTGAAGAAGGTAAATAATATGTTGGGTAGATTGTTTCGTTCAAATGTACTGCATTCTATTCCGCATGGTTGTATCAAGGGGGATGGTATGTATTTGGGTGATGGGGTCCATTTGTCCCAGGTGGGGAATGAGTTACTCATAGGAGACCTCATAGCTTGGCTAAAGAGTTTAAAACATGACCTTTAGGTAGGAGTTGTTGTGGGGGGTCCGGATAGCCGGTCAACTATCCGGCCTGTGGCGGTAAGGTCATGATCGGTGAGCAGTAATTGGAAGATCCCTATGGGGGGGCGTCACCCATTACGGATGGGAGCGCCCGGGGGAGGTGGCCATTGGCCCCTCAACGGTGAGGCGGTCCCTTCTAAGGATGGGCCGCCGAAAGAAAAGGAAAGGCGGTCAAGGCCCCTTCCTTGATAGGAGGGGCTAAGGCCCCTCCTGGGGAATTTCCCGGGGCCAGGACACCTGCGACGGCAGATGTGGTAAGTTGTGTGGGGTGGGGAGGGGGTTTACGCTACCTTCTAGACACCTCACACGAGTCCTCGGACGACCTTTAAATGGCGTCGAGTTCATTGGGGCCCCCGTCAAGTCAAGGGAAATTGGTAGATGCATTTGAGGTACAGCCTCTGTGCGGTCGCCCCTCCCAAGTGGGGGGGGTAACTCTGGTTTAGGGATCTGACACCGGTTACGACCTTGCCGTTGGCCCTTAACGTTAGGATGTACAATTTCAAGTTCAATGTTTTGTAGGATGTTTAGTTCGGCTAGGAGAACCTTTGTATTAGAAGTATGTTAAGGTTAGCCAAACATCGTAATGTGGAAATGAAATTGTACATAATATGAAACTGTTATTTTAATGTTTTTGATTTTGTTTCATATTTTAATAAATACGGCCGGGAGGGTCACTCCCTCCCGCCTTCCAAAAGTTCAGAACCGTTTCCGTTTTCCCATCCTTGGGGATTGCGTCGAGAGGGGGTGGCGGGTATCTCAGCCATATGGAAAGGGGCGACCATTCGGTCCCCCCGAACGTATGGTGGAGTACCCCGATCCCCCCGGGAGGCCATCTTGGGCGGGAGGCGAGTCTCGGCTGGTATGCCCGAAGCGGCGTAGCCGGGGCGCGCCTTTTCCCGCCCTGGAGTGGGTTGTCCTAGACGATGACGCCGCCGACCACGCCCCTGGGGGGCAAGGCGGAGGCGGGTTTACGCCCGCCCGAAGACGGATAAAAGGAGCAGCAAGCCAAGAAAGCATCCTCTTGTTCCTGTGCTCTGAAGCTGCACCTCCCCGCTGCACGTGAGCTCGAGACGGAACGAAGAGCCAATTTTGACCCACCCACCAGCCCCTGAAGTCAGCAAGTGGTTTTTGAATAAAGTTTTGATGTGGTAACTTTCTTTTTTGCAGGTTGTGATGATAAACGTATTAGTTGTGTATGTAATAAAGAGAATCATCATCTGGAGTATATTTTCGAATAAAGTTTTTCACTAGTGTTGATCAGTAAATCTTAAGTGAAGTAGTTATGGTTGTCTTTTTATTAGTTTTAGTTAATTGTCGTATTTATTTTGGTCGGGCGGTAAGGTCATGATCGGTGAGCAGTAATTGGAAGATCCCTATGGGGGGGCGTCACCCATTACGGATGGGAGCGCCCGGGGGAGGTGGCCATTGGCCCCTCAACGGTGAGGCGGTCCCTTCTAAGGATGGGCCGCCGAAAGAAAAGGAAAGGCGGTCAAGGCCCCTTCCTTGATAGGAGGGGCTAAGGCCCCTCCTGGGGAATTTCCCGGGGCCAGGACACCTGCGACGGCAGATGTGGTAAGTTGTGTGGGGTGGGGAGGGGGTTTACGCTACCTTCTAGACACCTCACACGAGTCCTCGGACGACCTTTAAATGGCGTCGAGTTCATTGGGGCCCCCGTCAAGTCAAGGGAAATTGGTAGATGCATTTGAGGTACAGCCTCTGTGCGGTCGCCCCTCCCAAGTGGGGGGGGTAACTCTGGTTTAGGGATCTGACACCGGTTACGACCTTGCCGTTGGCCCTTAACGTTAGGATGTACAATTTCAAGTTCAATGTTTTGTAGGATGTTTAGTTCGGCTAGGAGAACCTTTGTATTAGAAGTATGTTAAGGTTAGCCAAACATCGTAATGTGGAAATGAAATTGTACATAATATGAAACTGTTATTTTAATGTTTTTGATTTTGTTTCATATTTTAATAAATACGGCCGGGAGGGTCACTCCCTCCCGCCTTCCAAAAGTTCAGAACCGTTTCCGTTTTCCCATCCTTGGGGATTGCGTCGAGAGGGGGTGGCGGGTATCTCAGCCATAGTGGATGTATTCTTTAAAAAGATGTGTTTTAAAACACAAATAATCAAAAATAATATAACTTTTCTACCCCAAAAAATATACTTAAACTATATAGATCAATTAACAAAATGAAATAATTTTTGTAAGTATATGCTAATCTAAAATTAAATATCATCACATTGTTTAATTTTAAAAACATAAAATTACTTTTTAGAAAGACGCAAAAATGTGAAGCCATTCCTTAAAAAGTAAATGCATTTTATTAAAATAATATATACACAAACACATAATCGAAATTAACAAAAGGTTAATTTCGATTATGTGTTTGTGTATATATTATTTTAATAAAATGCATTTACTTTTTAAGGAATGGCTTCACATTTTTGCGTCTTTCTAAAAAGTAATTTTATGTTTTTAAAATTAAACAATGTGATGATATTTAATTTTAGATTAGCATATACTTACAAAAATTATTTCATTTTGTTAATTGATCTTAACAAAAGGCTTTGGAAAGTCGCGAAGGCCGGGGCGGAGTCCAAGATGGCGGAGTGAGGACTCTGCTTTGCGGCGAACTAGGTGCTCTCTCCCCTCCTGAATATCGGCTCTGGTTATGATTTCTCTTAAACCCTCCCGAGTCTAATAACTGGAACCGGTGAAATGCAATTACCCGGGTGGTGATGAGACGGGAAAAATCTGAACGAATACACGGAGCATAGTAGCAACCGGGAAATGGGCGAGACAAGCGGAGCGGCAGAGCGGCAGCACTAAACTACAGCGTTTAGACCGACTCACCTGCACTAGCTGTCCGGAGTTAAACATTGGATTTGGAGACCTCCAACAAACCCTGACGCCTTCTGCAGCAGCTTTGACGGCTTCGACGGTGTAAGGGGGGGCACTCTTTCAGCTCTTTCAGCGGCTTCAGCACAACAGTCATTTCAGCGCCACGTCTGGGAAACGAAGGAAAGACATCGCTGCAACATTGTTTCAACTGATACAGCTACCGCTGCAACTTTGTCTCAACTGCTACAATCGCTACAATTATCTTTCTTTACAGCTGAAGGCCGACGAATGCTGTGGCGAACAACGAAGATTTGGAGTGCAGTGAAGGTCTGGCTCACTCGCTCCGGGATCATTGTGTTAGGTCTGGCTAAGACAAGGTTTCAGACCACAGATATATTCATAACTACTGAAGATATGTCTCCTAAACACCCTTCGCGCACAACACGAAATACAAAAAATTCAGCAACAGCTGCGGTGGCAGCGGCGACCACTGCAAATGTACCTGTATCTACGCCCTCGGCAGGAGACTCAACGGCAGCCTTGATTCCAGCCACTGTTCCTGCTTCAACCACAGCCCAACAGACTGCAGAGGTTTCAGCAACTAAAACGCAGGGGGGCCTGGAGAAAACAACAGCGATTATGAAGCTGAACGAGAAAGAGGCAGAAATGGCAATGAAAGTACTATCAGCTTGTGGAACAAAAGGCAACCCTGAAAAAACTGAAAAAACTGTTACAGCCAAGGGGAGCGACAAGAAGTTGGCAGGTAAGACGGTCCTGCACCCTCCTTTATTCAACTGTGTAACAATTCCAAAAAAAAATAATACAATGCTAAAAAAAAACAATAATATAGACACTAATGAAAGTGCTAAAGTCGGGACTAATGTAAGGGGGGAAGGAGGGGAAGGAGGCTCACTCAATAAAAATGACAACGATGATGACACTGCAATCGTGCCCAAAGGTAATAAGACTCGTGACATAATAGAGCTGAAAAGTCTCGAGGAAACCATTGAGCTAGAGAAGGTAACCAAGGTACTAAATACTGCTGAGCCATTATTACTGGAAAGGATGGAAATTACTGCAGATAACGTCAAAAATACAATGGAAGAGCTTAATAAACTTGATACCGAACTCAAGAGTAATCATGTGTCAGAGCAAATTTTGGGACTTAACGACGACCACCCCTCTTCTGAGGATTGCGACTATGACACAGAGGAGGAATTAGACGAACCTATGAACAAAAGTTCAAATAAACCACCTTCGAGGAAACGCAGAGGCAAGGCCAAGACGATCTATAAAAAAAAAGGAAGAAATCTGACCAACATGGTAGCTGGAGTAATACCTTTAAGTACAAGAAAGGCTATTATCGACAAAAGTCCTCTGAGAAAGTGGATGGAGGCTAAAGGACTAGTCAAAAATATGACCTTAAGGCTCTCAGGGGGCAGCCCTATAGACTTTGACAATGGGACACAGCAGTGTCAGGAGAATGGGTCCAACTTAACGACGCAAACTCCGAATCTCATTATTAACAAACTGGTTTACGAACAAATCAAAGGGGGGAATGAAGTCCTGGCAGGTGCACCCTCACTGGATTCAGCAGATACAGCGGACCCGAGCTTGGACCCTGAACCAGAGCAATCTAATGATGAAAACAAGCAGGATAACTTAAGGGAAGAGCCAAAGCTAGGTAATACCGACCACCCTCAGCTAGATGCTATCTTAAATCTTCTGGTGAATCAGAGGGCAGAGTCAGAGGCACATTACCAGCAGCTAAAAAGTGATAACATAAGACTGCAAACATCAATAACCGACATAGCCTCCATACTAAAAGGAGTCACACAGGAGATAACAGAGCTGCAGCAGCGCACAGTATTGGTTGAAGAAAGAACGCAAAGGGTTGATGCTACTGTGGAACGACATGATGCTGTACTAACCCAGCTACAGGGCAAAGTGGATGACCTGGAAAATCGCTTAAGAAGATCAAATCTCAAACTGTACGGTATTCCGGAAGGGGCAGAGGGGTCCGATTCTAGGGCCTTCTTGGTGAAACTGATGCCCCGAGCATTCCCTGAACTTTCTGATTGGGACTGGGATTCCCAAATTCAACGAGCACATCGGCTCCCCCTGGGCCAAAAACGCCTCAACAGTAAATTTCCGCGCCCGTTTTTGATCTACTTCGGAAATTTCCTGCTACGACAAGCGGTGTGGCAAAAAGCTAAACCCAACACCCCAATAACTATTGATAACTTTACTATTTTCGCACGCTCAGATCTAAGTAAAGCCACGATGGACAAGAGATGGGAATTGCGCAAATTAATTGATCCTATCAATAAACTGGGTGGTTCAGCTTATTTGCAGGAGCCTGCTCGACTCAAAGTGACCCTGAAAGGACACACAAACTTCTTTTATGAAGTACAGGAAGCACAGACATTCTTAACTAATGCTAAGCGTTAATAAGAGTAAACAACTATAAAGTTGAAATGAAAGGAGATAGCGTATAATAAAAAAAAGGGTTGGAAGGGGAAAAAAAGAGGGAAAAAAAAAAAAAAAAAAAAAAGAGAGGGGAGATGATTCAACACTATTAGCAATCGTAAAATCACTAAGGAAGGAGGGGGGGGGTGGTCCTAGGTCCCACGCCGCAAGCGCTGCCTTATCAACGGCAGCAGTAGGTAAGGGGGGGAAGGGGGAGGGTAGTTCTTCGCAGTTCGGGGGGGTTGTGTTTGGGGTGGGTGGGTGGAGAAAGGGCCGGGGAAAAAGGGGGGCAGAAAAAAATATTTTCAACCTGGTAGAAAGACTTAAGAAGAGATTTAATTTTGTAAAGTGCTTTTTTTCATATGTGAGAAAATGTCAAACTATGTTGTTAAAAGGTATTATTGCTTATTCTTATTATTTTAAAGATGCAAAGTATTAGATGTTTAGCATGGAACGTCTCAGGGCTAAACAACAAGCGCAAAAGACATTTAGTTGCTGAAGAATTACATTTATATAACCCCCAGTTAGTATTTTTGTCAGAAACCCATATTGTAGAAAGCGATAAGAAGCTGCTGAATCAGTTGGGCTTCGAGATGATAACATATTCAGCAGCCGCTTCACATGTCAGAGGGGTGGCCATCTTAAAAGATAAAAGATTTAAGGTAGAGATAACTAGGACGCAAACCGACAAGCGGGGGAGGTGGGCAATTACTCAACTAAGTCATAATAACATGAAATTTGTGGTTTGTGTAGTATACGGACCAAACAGAGAAGATCCTAGAATATATGAAGAGTTAAATATAGCTTTACTAGACTGGGATGGATAAATCATAATAATGGGTGATTTTAATTGCATTATGAATTGCCAGACGGACACAACACGCCCTGGTAACCATATTCGAATGCCCAGAACCAGAACATCCATCTTAAACTTGTGTAAGCTACATAATGTTAGAGATGTTTGGAGCTCATTACATTCTAATGCTCCAGGATACACATATTACTCCGCTCCTCACAAGCTATGTTCACGTATAGATATGGCTCTAATATCAGACTCTTTGATGAGCTCTATCACAACAATGACCATATACCCACGTATCACATCCGACCACAACCCCATTATGGTGGAACTAGCTACTTTTCAAAAACGCAATCCTCCTAGAGCCTTTACTTTTCCAAGGAATTTAATATCGAATACGTCTTTTATTTTACAACTAAAACAACACATCACAGAATTTCTGATTTTTAATAGAAACACTGCTTCTTGTCTAACAGTCTGGGACACATGTAAAGCTAGTATTAGAGGATTTGTACAGACGTATGTCCTAAAACAAAATCAAGAAAGACGTAAATACAACATAACCTTGACCTCGGATATTGCTGTAGAAGAGGCGAAACTAGTAGAGGCTTTAAGAGGAAACCTTCCAACTTTGGCTATTAATACCAATCTTAGCCGGTTAAAATATAAGACCAAAGAAACTTTGATAAAAAAGAGAAGTGCACAGATCCATAAATACAAATTCGCACAATATGAAGGGGGTGACAAAATTGGTAAAATTTTAGCATTTAAGGTAGCAGAGGATAGAGCAGAATCCACGATTTCACAAATTATAGGCGTTGACAATAAGAGACATAATCAAACAGACACTATAATACAACAATTTGCCAAATATTACGAAATTTTGTATACTCCGGAAAATACTCCCAATGGGGAAACAATTGATAACTACTTAGAAGAGAACTTAACGAATAAAATAACAAACGAGGAAGCAGGAAACTTGGCTTTAGAAATAACCAGAGAGGAACTTAGAGAAGCCATAAAATCATTACCATCAGGCAAAGCTACTGGTGAAGACACTATCCCTCTGGAATTGTATAAAATATGTATGGAAGAGTTAACCCCCCTTCTTTTGGAAGTGATTAATCATATAAGTAAAACAGGGTCCGCTCCGAGCTCTTGGAATAAGGCGAAAATTATTTTTTTCCACAAAAAAGGAAAACCCAAAGAGGAGATGGGCTCATACAGACCTATCTCTTTAATAAACGCCGACGCGAAGATATTCGCTAAATGCTTAGCAAGAAGACTAGCACCGCTCTTGCCTAAAATAGTAAGCACACAACAACACGGATTCGTGATGGGGAGGGACACATCAGCTCACGTAAACACGGCAATAACAGCGTTTGACATAGCAGAAGTAGAGTCCACTCCCTTAGCAATGATAATGCTTGATGCTGAAAAAGCATTCGATCGGGTGGGGTGGGACTATTTATGGCACACAATGGGATATATGGGATTTAGCGGAAACTTTTTAAATGGGATCCAGGCACTTTATGATAATCCATCCGCATACATAAGCTACCGCGGCCACACGTCAAACTACTTTATAATTCGGAGAGGCACACGTCAAGGGTGCCCTTTATCTCCTTTATTATTTGCCTTATCACTAGAACCGTTCTTAAAGGCATTGGGTAATCAACCAGAAATAACACCCTTCAAGACTAAAAGCCAGAGCTTAAAAATAACCGCATACGTGGACGACATAGCCATTTATTCCACTGAGGTTATCAATTCTCTGAAAACAATTAATTTAGAAGCATCCAAATTCGGCAAAGTATCTGGCTACAAATTAAACACTCACAAAACTCAAATAATAGCTAACTTTGTCCCCTCCCAAATAATGCCGGAAATCTGTAAGACTGCGACATATCTAGGAGTACAAATCACCTCAAATATCAAAGAGATAAACAAGATCAATTATAATAAATTAATGAAAACCACCACTTCAAACCTTAAAAAATGGCACCGACTTCCACTAAACTTAATAGGCAGAATAAATCTAATAAAAATGAAAATTATACCTAAATACTTATATCTGTTCAGATCCAGTCCTCTGGCACAAAACAGGCTCTTTTTCAAACAGTTAGACAGCGTTTTCTGCAACTTTATCTGGGGTTATATGGCTGAGATACCCGCCACCCCCTCTCAACACAATCCCCAAGGATGGGACACCGGAAACAGTTCTGAAGTCTTTGGAAGACGGGAGGGAGTAACCCCCCCGGCCGTATTTATTAAAATATGAAACAAAATTAAAACATTAAATAAACAGTTTCATATTATGTACAATTTCATTACCACATTGCGATGTTTGGCTAACCTTAACATAGTCTCTAATACAAAGGTTCTCCTAGCCGAACTAACATCCTGCAAAACATTTACTTGAAATTTTGAAATTGTACATCCTAACGTTTAAGGGCCAACGGCAAGGTCGTAACCGGTGTCAAGATCCCTAACCCAGAAATATCGCCCTCACTTGTGAGGGGCGGCCCAGAGGCGTACCTCAAGTGCAATTACCAATTTCCCTTGACTTGACGGGGGCCCCAATAAAACTCGTCGCCACTTAGAGGTCGTACGAGGACTCGTGTGAGGTATCTAGAAGGTAGCGTAGACCTCCCCCCAAACCCCACACAACTTACCATATCTGCCGTCGCAGACGTCCTGGCCCCGGGAAATTCCCCAGGAGGGGGCTGTAACCCCTCCTACCCAGGAAGGGGCCTTGACCGCCTTTCCTCTTCTTTCGGCGACCCATCCTTAGAAGGGACCGCCTCCCCGTTGAGGGGCCAATGGCCACCTCCCCCGAGCGCTCCCATCCGTGCTGGGTGACGCCCACTCATAGGGATCTTCCAATTAGTGCTCACCGATCATGACCTTACCGCCCGACCAAAATAAATACGACAATGCTAACTAAATGATTAAACTAAAATACAGTAGCAACTATACTTTTATTAAAAGCATGCTTACCAATGAACACTAAAGCAGAATTTCTTTATTTGCAAAACACAAATCGACATTCTTTATTACATACTCAAAATCATCACGATAATACCACGACCTGTAAATGAAAATCAGAGTCGTCCATCAACTTTAATCAAAACCACTTGCTGTCATCAGGGGCTGGTGGGTGGGTCAAAATTGGCTCTTCGTTCCGTCTCGAGCTCACGTGCAGCGAGGAGGTGCAGCTTCAGAGCACAGGAACAAGAGGATGCCTTCGGATCTTGCTTCTCCTTTTATCCGTCTTCAGGGCGGGCGTAAACCCGCCCCTGCCTGCCCCTTGGGCGTGGCCAGCCGCGTCAGTGTCTAGGCCAACCCACTCTAGGGCGGGAAAAGGAGCGCCCCGGCTACGCCGCTTCGGGCATACCAGCCGAGACTCGCCTCCCGCCCAAGATGGCTTCCCGGGGGGATCGTGGTACTCTGCCATACGTTCGGGGGGACCGAGTGGTCGCCCCTTTCCATATGGCTGAGATACCCGCCACCCCCTCTCAACACAATCCCCAAGGATGGGACACCGGAAACAGTTCTGAAGTCTTTGGAAGACGGGAGGGAGTAACCCCCCCGGCCGTATTTATTAAAATATGAAACAAAATTAAAACATTAAATAAACAGTTTCATATTATGTACAATTTCATTACCACATTGCGATGTTTGGCTAACCTTAACATAGTCTCTAATACAAAGGTTCTCCTAGCCGAACTAACATCCTGCAAAACATTTACTTGAAATTTTGAAATTGTACATCCTAACGTTTAAGGGCCAACGGCAAGGTCGTAACCGGTGTCAAGATCCCTAACCCAGAAATATCGCCCTCACTTGTGAGGGGCGGCCCAGAGGCGTACCTCAAGTGCAATTACCAATTTCCCTTGACTTGACGGGGGCCCCAATAAAACTCGTCGCCACTTAGAGGTCGTACGAGGACTCGTGTGAGGTATCTAGAAGGTAGCGTAGACCTCCCCCCAAACCCCACACAACTTACCATATCTGCCGTCGCAGACGTCCTGGCCCCGGGAAATTCCCCAGGAGGGGGCTGTAACCCCTCCTACCCAGGAAGGGGCCTTGACCGCCTTTCCTCTTCTTTCGACGACCCATCCTTAGAAGGGACCGCCTCCCCGTTGAGGGGCCAATGGCCACCTCCCCCGAGCGCTCCCATCTGTGCTGGGTGACGCCCACTCATAGGGATCTTCCAATTAGTGCTCACCGATCATGACCTTACCGCCACAGGCCGGATAGTTGACCGGCTATCCGGACCCCCCACAACACTCCTACCTAAAGGTCATGGTGTAACGTTTTTAGCCATGCTAAGAAGTCTCCTATGAGTAACTCATTCCCCACCCGAGACAAATGCACTCCATCCCCCAAATACATACTGTCATCATTAATACACCCATGGGAAATGGCATGCAGTGTCTTGGAACGGAACAACCTACTCACTTTGTTATTAAGCTTCCTAACAGAATGATTTAGAGCAGGAACCGAAATAGCCCCCCGCCACACTTTTCGTGGGATCATATGGGACCATGCAATTGTGCACCCTGGAACTCTCCTCGCTAACCAACTTACAGTGGAAAGCATCGCCTCAAGAAGAAGTCGTCTACCAGTGGTGACCAAATCATTACCCCCAAGATGTACTATCACTACAGACGGCGGTGACCTCGTCCGCCCTAGCAAACCCTCAAAAAATGATTGAAACTGGTCAATACAGAGCCCGCCTCTTCCGTAGAAGGACACACTGTACCCGTATTCCCCAGCTACGTGAATCATATCACCTGCTTTGAATACGTCTGCGGCACGCCTCACGTATGAGTGGCCCACAACCCACACCTCCTTTTTCACAGCCGGTGATGTCTGACCGCTGGCCCGGTGTAGGGTCGACTGCGAAGTCCGCCCCGCCTCGTAGGCTTGCGCAACTGAAAACCAAACAAAAACAAGAAGCGTGAGTACATTGCTACAGCTTCACAACATGTGCAACCGCACATACCTCTTATAACAATTGGAGGACCAACGCCCCACCCGTTTAATTTGTTCAACATCCAGACCCCTGGCTGTTGCTTCTGTAGCAGCCCCTATCCGAAAGGAATGGGTCCCAAACTCGCCCGGGTTCAAGCCCGCAGCGGCAATCGACATCGCAAGCACCCGCTGAAACTGAAACTTTGTCAGTGGGGTGGCGTCAGCGTGTCTCAACAAGGTCCCCCCCCATGATGCCACCCTTCGTGCTAAATAATCTTCTAGACACCTTACCGGGCACATGGAGGACCCGGGAATCTTGCGTATGATTACGCAGTCACCCATCCCACTTTGATCGGTCTTAGACCTGACAAATGAGACCGTCATCGTCTCCCCTCTGATCTGGACGTGCTCCTGGCACAATCCTCCTGTCACATCCTGCTTGTTCCTCGCCACTAATTCGCTTACCCGCATAGCCCCATGGAATGCCAGTGTAAAAGCGGCTCGGAATAACACCGTCTCAAACTGAGATGAACACGTAGCAGGGAGACTGGATAATAACTGGGCCAGCCTATCCAAACCTATCGGGCGCCTCTCATCTACCCTGCGACCCTCAAGGCGTTGCCACCCCCGTAGCGCTTTCTGTACAACGAAAGACGCTGTCGGATCCTGGATCCCGTGAGCCCTGGCAACAAAGGAAATGGCAGCCCGATGTCTCTGAGCCGTGGCAACCGATTTCCCGGCCCGATGTAAGGACATCAGAAAATCCACCACCCACTCTTCCTGGCCCCAAAGCTCCTCCCTATCAGTACCCAAAAAGGCCAAATAGGACCGGAACGCCCCTTCATATGCCTTCCTCGTCCTGGGTGCTAAACTCTCTCCCACGAGGTTACGAAGTTCGGGGCACCGAGAGACCAGAGAGCTTCGGGAAAGGGTGCCGGCTCCGGGTCCGCTGTGGGAAGGAAACCCCAGAAAGCCTGTATACGAAAACGAGACAGTGCATCAGCCGCCTGGTTCATTACCCCTGGGACATGTCTTGCTCTGAATAGCACGTTCAATTGCATACAAAGTAAAACAATTTCTTTGAGCAGTCTCAAAATCCACTTGCATCGTGCTGCCTGACTATTGATACACTCGACCACGGTCATATTGTCAGACCAAAATACCACCGAGTGATCTCTGAACCCTTCGGGCCAAGTTCTCAGGGCCACTAAAATGGGAAAAAGTTCCAGGAAAGCAATGTTACTTGTCAATCCACTGTCATGCCACCATGTCGGCCACTTTTGTGCAGACCATCTCGTGCCGAATATGGCACCAAAACCTATACTCCCCGCCGAATCTGTCCACAGCCCCAGCTCCTCAGAGGACACGGCTGGTTTGTTCCAGACGACTCGACCATTGAAATCCGCCAGAAATGCCAACCAAATGCGCATGTCCTGGCGGACCTCTGCCGAGAGCCTTGTGCGATGATGGCACTCCTTCAGGCCCACCATGGCTTGAGCGATCGAACGGGAAAAGGGGCGGGCCATTGGTATAACCCTCAGGGCAAAATTCAACTGGCCAACCAACTGCTGTAATTGATGCAGCCTAACCTTAGGTCCCCTTATACACATCTGCAGGGCTGTCCTGAATTTTGACACTTTGTCAGCCGGTAAACGAAAACAACCTTCTGCGGAGTCTAACTCGATCCCCAGAAACTCGAGGCACGTGGAAGGCCCCACAGTCTTACCTGGTGCCAATGGCACGCCAAACTGATTCATCAAGTCACAAAACTGTGCTAAAGCCTGCCCACATTCCGGGTCCCCGGCTGCCCCCAGGAACAAAAAATCATCCAGGTAATGCATCACATTTCGGAAACCTGTCTTCCTTGTGAAGACCCATTGTAGAAAACTACTGAATTTTTCGAAATAGGCACAAGATATAGAGCACCCCATCGGCATACACCTATCCATGTAATAATGACCCTGAAACATGAAACCTAAGAGACGCTGATCGTCTGGATGTACCGGGAGCAACCGGAACGCTGACTCGATATCAGATTTAGCCATCAGCGCCCCGGGCCCCAGGCGATTCAAAATGGCTACGGCCTCATCGAATGATGCGTACCGCACCGAACACACTTCCGGGTCTATCGCTTCATTGACGGAGAGACCACGTGGGGCTGATAAATTATGTATCAGCCGAAACTCACCCGGGTCCTTCTTTGGGACCACACCTAACGGGGAACAAACAAAATTAGGAACCGGTGGTACACTAAACGGACCGGCGACTCGACCTCGAGCAACCTCCTTCATGATCTTATTCTGTACCACGGTCGTATGTTGAAAGACCGATAGCTGATTTTTACATTTCGATGCACCCTGAAAGTCCCCCACTGGGATGCGGAAACCATAAGAAAACCCGTTCCGCAACACCCCAGCAGAAGCACGATCCGGGTATTCACTGAGCCAAGGAATCATTGCCAAGGTATCAATCGGGGTAGGTAAAGGCGCCCCTCGGACTATGTTAGACCTGTTTGGCGCCTCCTCTACCCCCGTTATCACCCGTTTTGGCTCTGCACGTGGACTCAGGATGGGATGATTGCCCACACCCACTACATTCATGTCTAAATTTGCATGATCCCTGAGGCCTAGTACATTTTCCCCTGTTGAAGTTCCAACAAACCCCCCTTTTTCCTGTGTTACCGGCAGGCTTCGAGTAATTGTCTGTACCCGTCCCTGACCGAAAGGGCGTCCCCGCATACTGGCGGGAAGATTCGCCAACGATACTCCCCACTAATGGCAATTTCAACATACCAGTCTCCTTCATTTTGGACCATGACACAGAATCATAACAATCCCATGTTAAGTTTTTATCGTGTTCTTTAGCCTTTCTAAACAGGTTATCATAACAGAACCAATGATTACCCTCGTGTGATACCGAGTACCCCATGATTCGTGATTGATAAATCGGCAATTCGGGTAACAGATCGGGCCTTCGCTCTCCCAAGATCGATGTAAAAACCCCCCAAGCTTGGCCCCAATTGCCAATGTTTTCATTTACCTTAAAGGCGGCCATTTTTGCGCGCCAAACACTCGGATGCATGAGCTCCTTCTGGCCCTTGACATGCTCCATCTCATAGTGATCAGTAAGCAACGAGAATATGTTTACATACTCCCCTGCCCATATCTTTTCCTTAATAGCCAAAGGAACATGCTGACCCAATTTTTCCCTACGAGAGGGTGCCGACTCATCCCTCGCAATCGGCAATGGCCGCTTACCTGCACCGGACGTCGTCTCTGCTACTGAACCCGTCCCCTGCGGCCTCTCTACTGCTGCAGCCGGCGTGGACACCTTCGCTGCTTCCCGTGACTCACGCAGTTGCTTCATTAGCTCCTGCGCGTCGACAGCCGTGGCGCCCTCTTTACCTTTACCCAACCACGCTGCCAATTGTGCTGCCAGCTCGGGCGGCATATCTTCTTCGGACACGGGGGTGACCACAACGGGAATCGGATTCCCTTCCTGCGGCACGGGAGTTGGTGCCTCGAGCGGGGCACTGGGACCCGGGATGTCTTCTCCCGCTGCTCCCCTCCTGGGCCTCTTGTTTTTTCCTCCCGGGGCTGCTCCCGCCAAAGGACGTTTTGGTCCCCCTTCCTCGTTCTTATCCACTCGCTTCTTTAGTTCGGTCATCTCCTTCATGAGAACACGCAGCATCTGTTCGGTAGTCATGCGCTTTCCCGCCTTCTTCGGCATTCTCCAACAGAGTATCTGCAAAACAAACAAGAACGATTACAACGCTCAAAATTGGCTCTTCGTTCCGTGTCAAGCTCACGTGCAGCGAGGAGGTGCAGCTTCAGAGCACAGGAACAAGAGGATGCCTTCGGATCTTGCTTCTCCTTTTATCCGTCTTCAGGGCGGGCGTAAACCCGCCCCTGCCTGCCCCTTGGGCGTGGCCAGCCGCGTCAGTGTCTAGGCCAACCCACTCTAGGGCGGGAAAAGGCGCGCCCCGGCTACGCCGCTTCGGGCATACCAGCCGAGACTCGCCTCCCGCCCAAGATGGCTTCCCGGGGGGATCGTGGTACTCTGCCATACGTTCGGGGGGACCGAGTGGTCGCCCCTTTCCATAAGAGAGCTAGGAGATCGCTAAAGATGCTAAAAAATCAAATCGGAACAGGCGGTCTCAATTTTCCCGATTTAAAACTTTACTTTTGGGCCTCATTTATAAGGCGTATAAGATCCTTATTAGATTCAGAAAACCTGCTTTTCTATCACCACTTACTTTTAAAAGAAGATGCTAAACAGTTCCTACTTCGTATTACAGACCCGAACTTTTACAAAAGGGTTAAATTTAAGACTGCGCGGGATTTAGTAAAGATATGGAAAGATATGCTAACCTACTGTAAAAGCAATATTTTTCACACCCAACTAACTTTATGGGATGACCCTGGACTACCTAACATATTTAGCGACGGGGAATCCCGAAGATGGCAATCGAAAGGAATTGAGGTATTAGGGGACCTATACACCTCTCAAGGCATAATGGATTTCCACACCTTAAAACAAATATATGGACTACTCGACACATATGAGTTTAAATATAGGCAAATCTATGATTTTTTAGTGCGGGAGAACAGAATTAAAGACTTATCGAGTGGGGGTATTTGGGACATCTTAAATTCAAAAAAGGAGAAATCAATAATCAGTCTGGCATATAAGATATTGACAGATCTAAGAACGAATGATAACGATGCTATAGCTAATAAATGGAACGTTAAACTAGGAATCAACATAACAGGACAACAAATAGCTAATGCGTACACTAACATTCATCAACATGTAAGATCCTCTAGTTTGCGTTTACAGCAATACAGAACCATTTATATGCTATATTATACACCAGAAAAGATCTCTAAATGGACCTCAAACAATAATTTGGGAGAAAAAACCAAGTGTCCAAAATGTGACGAATATGCAGCCGATCTAATACACATGCTGTTCACATGCTCAAAACTTGGGAAGTTCTGGGAAGAAGTGGGAAAAATCTTAGCTATAAAAAAAGTAACCAGTACACCAATAACAGCCTCCATGGTAATATTAGGCTTATACACAACAAATCAACCACATCCCGTATTATTATCCATCCTATTATCCTGTGCTAAACTAACTCTAGCTAGAGCTTGGGTCAGCCCTAACCCACCTAACGCTTTGGAATGGTGGTATTTGGTTAATGAAATTAACACCATGGAACGTACGTTGGCAGAACTAAGAGGTGTAAAATCGTTGCAGAAATATGAGAAAATATGGGGGAAATTGGAATTGAATTGAGATGACACTAAGTTCTGATCTATGTACAGCAATGAACTCGTTTTATTTTGTAATAATATTTGATTGTTTTTGTAACCTTATACCAGGTGAAAATAATAAAAATAATTAAAAAAAAAAAAAAAAACGAAATTAACAAAAGGTTATTATTTATAAAAATATTTTCAAAATATTTAAATAATTAATGGCAAAAATAACACATTGTAAAACTCAAATAATTGATCTAAAGTAGACAGAAAGCAATGTGTAATATATAGTCATTCACTAAATTATAAAAGCACACATAAAAATGTAATTTTACTTCTGGAAATTCCATGCACTAGTCTAATGTGAAAATAACAAATATTGTAGAAAATTCACGTATTTAGTAGTGTGTTATGCCTCTGCTCACTGCCCTGTTGTGTCACTCCATGATGGAATGCGTGTGCCCTCAAGGCCGAGAGTTCTATGAATGTCAAATGGTAAGGATGCTGAGAGATAATATGGCAAAGAGAGGATGGTTGGAGAGATCTGTCTCGCCCAATTGTGGTAGCTGTATGTTAGGCTGTATTTCTACTTAAAATAAGAGAAACTTGCTCTTGCCTGCCAGCTTGCTGATGAGTCTCATGCCACTTTAATACTGCAAAAAGTGACTTACATGCCCCTCTCTTGGCTGTATTATTGACATTTCTACACATTCTGGTGAGTGCTGTTCTGCCGCTGATCAGTTTTGTG
The DNA here is from genome assembly GCF_964263255.1 of Lissotriton vulgaris. Classification (NCBI taxonomy): domain Eukaryota; kingdom Metazoa; phylum Chordata; class Amphibia; order Caudata; family Salamandridae; genus Lissotriton; species Lissotriton vulgaris. The sequence continues at coordinate 14,442 of NW_028249665.1, read as the reverse complement.
TTCACTAGTAATGCCACATCTGTGTTTTTGGTACGATGGGCAACTGCCATTACTATTTGCAAACCACCACTGGATTGGAATGATCTACTGCTAAAATTCCACTATGCCACCTTCTTTACCAGTGCACCTTTGATGTCAACACATGCACGCATGGGCTCTATCTTGTCTAATCATGGAAGGCGTGATCTCCATACATCTTTGTGCATTTTCAAGGATTCTTTTCACATTCTTTTATGTTGTGTTTTGACTATTAGAATAATAGCAGTGCAAATTACATGGAAAGAAAGTGATGGGCAATATTACAATTATTTTCACTACTCAAAAAATTATTAAAACGAGGAAAAGGGCAGCAAATTCTTTGGTCATCACAGACCTGTAGTAACGTTTTGGGGAAAAATAATACATGTATCATAACATTTGACTACGTGCCTTACATTATCTAAAATATTCCTCAGAAAAGCAATTTTCCTTTTGTCAATGTTGAAAGGATAGACAATGGATAGATTTGAAGCTTGAGTAATGTCAGCACCACCAACAGACACTACCAGCTCGTCGGTCCCTCAGTCTCCAACTGTCTCAGCAGGGACATTACCATGGAGACTAGAACCCCCAACACGAGCTGGAACATAACAAAGCAAGCTATTACAACACATCCCCTTTACTAATAATACAAACGAATAGAACAGGAAGAGCAAAAGGAAGAAGATAGAAAGGATAAATAGGTGAGGATATTGGGAAAAACCACAGGAAAGACAAAAAGGAAAGCAATTTCCTATTTAACATCAGTTCATTTCAGAATCCTTGAAACATATTGGAGGGCGACTAAAACTGGAAGAAAAACATTTTGTATGAGGAGAGTTATGTTTTGGCAAATGTGATCCTGGCAACATTGAATCAGTACAAGAAGGGTACAGCGACTTGTCACCATTGAACTTCACAAGTCGAAACATGCTCCACGTACCACCATTGTGCACTGTCACAACATTTCTCTGGATGGAAGAGATGACAAAAGGACCCATAAACTCAGTAACACCCTTGTTTTGCCATCTGGGTTTGTGACCTTCTAAAAAAAACAGGTGCGTACTCGTCAGTCCTCTCTAACTACATGCCAATTTCTCTTCTCCCTTACCTGGCCAAAATTCTTGAACCTCATTTTACTACCCACCTCTCTAACTTTATTGAACACTCCAACCATCTGGATCCCCATCAGGCTGGGTTCCGGCCTGCTCATTCCACAGAGACTGTCATCACTGCTGTCATGCACTCCCTTCATGACAATGCAGACAAAGCAATACCTCAGGCTTTGGTCTTATTAGACCTGCCTGCCGCGTTCGACGCGGTCGATCATGCCATTTTATTGGACTGTGTCGAACAAGCTGGCATCGGAGCTCAGCTTACAGTTGGATTAGTTCTTTCCTCAGTGACCGCACTCAATCGGTCCGCCTAGCCCCTTTTACTGCCTCTAAACTCCCGATCACCTGCGGGTTTCCTCAGGGCTCATCTCTGTTCCCCCTTTTGTTCAATCTATATCTTGTCCCTTTGATCAAGTCCTTGAGAAAGTTTAAGGCCGCCACATTCAATTATGTTGACGACCTCCAACTTATCTTCACTATAGACAGTTCTCCCGATTCCATAAGGGAGTTTCAGGATACCATGCTACATATCAGTCACTGGATGGACTCTAATCATTTATAATTGAATCCGGGCAAAACAGAAATGATCCTCAACGACAAAAGCCAAACATTCTGGGGCCCACATTATTGGCCCCCTGAATTAGGTCTCCTGCCAACTCCCTCTACATCGGTTAAGAGCCTAGGAGTAATCATCGACAGAGATCTGTCATTGAAAACCCAGGTTGGCTCGTTGGTATCCTCCTGCTTTTACCACCTCCGCAGGATAAGGAAAATTAGTCGGATGTTGACCCAGTCGGCCTTGATCCAGGTGGTGATAGCACTCGTACTGTCCGACCTGGACTATGCCAATTCCATCTATCTGGGCTTCCCTCTTTACCTGAGCAAACGTCTCCAACTGGTTCAGAACCAAACCGCCAGACTTATCCACCGGCAGCCCCGCTGGCAGTCAGCTAGGCCTCTACTAAAAGAACTTAACTGGCTTCCTTTTCCTCAGAGAGTAAAATTTAAAACAGCCTGTATTGTTTCAAATCTCTTCATGTCCGTAGCCCTCAGTTTATCAATATCCTTCTGCCTAGGTATATCCCCTCCTGCAATCTTCGTTCTGCTAATCTTCATCTTCTGGTCACGCCAACTTTCAAACTGCAGGGCGGACGCAGGTTCGCTACTATTGCATCCGGATTCTGGAACTCCCTCCCTCTGGGGATCCGTTCCTGTACCAACCTCCTAGCATTCAGGAAGCAGCTTAAGACCTGGCTCTTGTTTAGGCATTCTCCCTTGTTCATCTGGGTCCTCTGTCAGTCAGCGCCATGAAAACCCTGGGTGTACATGCGCTTTATAAAAGACTATTAACATAACCTAACATAACACCCAGTCACCTACACTCCGTGATCTTTTCCACACTGATTTTTTAAAATCATATCTCTCCTTATAACTCCTTTGATCCACCTCCTCCTTATCCAAGGAAATAGCATCTCTCAAAGGCAACCGCCCAGGATTCAACTTAGTGTGAGCTGGCCTCCCATGCAACAACTGGAATGGAGAACGCCTCGTAACATAATTAATTGTGGTGCCATGTGCCCACCAGGTGTCTCGCAAAACTTCCTTCAGTGGCACTCTTGATTCTAAAGCTCTTTGAACACAAGCCTTAACCACCCTGTTCATAAGTTCCTCAAGACCATTGGCCTGTGGCGCATGGAGAGGTGTTCTAAGATGGGTTATTCCAAAATCTTTCAAGAAATCTTGCATTTATTGAGAAATAAAATGTACACCGTTGTCAGTGATGAAGAATTCAGGAATACCTTCACAGGCAAATTAATCTTTGAGGAAGTCTAGAATCACTTTAGTTCTGGTAGTGCTCACACACCTGGTGGAAAGCCACTTTTAAGAGTAGTCTACTAAAACAATAAAACATCTCTCAGAAGGCCCCAACAGCTCAAAAGGACCCAGCTTAGTCCAAGGTTTATGTGGGACCTCCACTGGAGATAAGGGAGCAGAATTGGTGACCTGAGTCTTGTCATTCATGGCACATTGTTAACACTCTTTGACTACCTCCTCAACTTGATGGTCCATTTCTGGTCACCAATACCTCTCACAGAGTCAGGCCTTAGTAAGACTCCTTCCCAAGTGCCCTTCATGTGCAAGATTGACAAGTTAGGGTTTCAAATGACAAGGCGGTACTAATCTCTCTCCATGCATTAACTCATTTTGCAGTAACGTTAGCTCGTCTCTTATGTACGAGAAAGGTACCAAATCAGCATCAACAGTCTTGCACCCAGGCTACCCTTTGACTACAAAGTCAGCAACAACAGGCAGGAGTGCTTCATGAGACTTGGCTTAAGCCCACTCATTTTCTGTGATAGCAGGTTCTTTGACCCAACTAATTCTTACAGGTTCGGCATCACAAAAGTAATCACAGTCCTCAATAGGTAATCTGGACAAACAGTCTGCAGCCTTATTTGCAGAACCAGGAAGATATTGCCTGAAAATTAAACTCCTCCAGACCCTCGCTCCATCGTTTTAATCTGGGAGTTAATCTCTCACTCTCCATGAAGGAGAACACTTGCACTAAAGGACAATGGTCAAACTTTACAACGAATGGTATTCCCCACAAATAAAATTTACAATGCCTGATGGCCCAAGCAATGGCAAGCGCCTCTCTTTCAATGCAGGAATATTGTTGCTCAGCTTTTCTTAGTGCCCTGGATGCAAACACAACTACCTTCTCAACCCCTGCATCCAACTGAGTGAGAACCGCACCCAGTACAGACAGACTAGCATCATTAGTGAGCATTGTTTTTTCATTGTATTAAAATGACCAAGAGTGGGCATTTCACTAATGGCACGCTTAACACAGCAAAAAGCTACATTGCAATCATCTGTCCAAACAAATTTGGTTCCCTTCTTGAGTAGAGTTCTAATGGGCTCCACAATGGTTGCAAAACCCTTGATAAACTTAGAGTAGATCTCAGCGAGCCCAAGAAAGGACCTCACTCGTTCCTTATCAGTGGGAGCAGGGGCGTTAACAATGCTCTTGGCCAATTCTAATTTCGGTTGAATACCGACCCCAGAGATCACATGACCTAAGTAAGTGACAGAGGACACACTTATTCTATATTTATGACTATTGACAGTAAGACCTTTGTCTGCCAGTTTCATAAGAACCACTTTCCTTAATATGGTGTTATGTTCACTGTCATCTTTACCATAAACCAGAATGTCATCCTGGAAGAACAATATGTTGGCCATATCACCAAGAACCATCTTCATGACATGCTGGAAGCGGTATACAACCCTTAGAACGAATCTTTTACCACGCACTACCATTACAACGCAGTCATTACAACGCAAACCATTACAACGCATTGCGCTGGGGGGCGCTCTAGGATAGGGAATACGTTTAATTTACTATCCAACACCTTCCCTAGTGTCCACGGGGACTGGAGTTGGAATAGTAAATTAAACTATTCACTATCCAGCACCCCAAAGCGCTATGCGTTGTAATGGTATGCGTTGTAAAAACCGCGTTGTAATGGTATGCGTGGTAAAAGTATGCGTTGTAACGTCATACATCCGCTGGAAGCATGCCGCTGCTGAGGCTAATCGAAACGGCATCCTGACAAAATGAAAAGCTCCCAGCAACATCACAAAGGATGTGAGATGTTTGGAATCCTGGTGGAGGGGTTCTTGGTGATACGCTGCTGTCAGGTCCACCCATATCCACTTGTTCAAGCTTCTTAAGTCCACACACATTCTGATGTTCTTTCTACCATCCTTAGCCCAAAACCACTGGTGCCAACCATTCAGAGGACTCAATCTCCTCAACAACATTCAAACCCACCAGCCTATCCAGTTCAACCTTCAAAGGTCTTAACATCATATATGGAACTTTCCTGACTTTATGTACACAACACAACGCACAGCATTCTTTTTAAGGGTAATGCGATGTTCAAATTCTTTCAATAGACCAAGCTTGTCAGTAAATACTTGAGGGAATTCATCAAAGAATTTGTTGGTTTCAGAACCATCGTTTATCACCATAACTTGGTCAGAGAGATTCTGTGCATTTGGGTTAAGAATTATTCCCAAGTCTCTTTGGTACCTCCATCCTAAGAGATTATCTCCCTGTTGGGCTACGTAGATTTTGCGAATGGTTTCTCTACCCTTGAATCGTATCCTCATAACAGTGTAACCAGAAACATCGATATGTGCTCCACCATAACTTACAGGGTTAATGTCAGGAGGAAGAAGTTGAATATCAGGTAATATCTTATTCCACAATGTATTGCCCACCATCGTGAAGAAAGAACCAGAATCTGCTAAATCTACAAATAATTTGCCACCAATCTCAACCTCACACTCAGGCATGTTTATAGAGACAGCATCCACTACTCCATCACTCCTCACATTCCACACCACCATTTTGGGATTATCTTTTACAGTTTCTACACATTCTACTGTGCATACTTTCCCATCAGACTTACAAACTCTGGTGTAATGACCCTTAATCCCACACTTATGACAAGTGGAATTCCTAATATAACAATTAGGATTATTGGAAGTGTGATTGAGACTCCCACAACAATACCACTTGATCTTAGATGTGTCATTATGAGGTTTGACCCTAGGTGTTTGGACGACTTTACAAACATTGTCAATAGAGTCAGGCGTACCTTCTTTGAGCTGTACTTCGTGAATACTACTAACGGTTGGAACATCTTCCAATACAGGTTTTTGAGCTTTCATTTACTTCACCCAACCAGAGGTGTTCTCCACACTCTTCACAAGGGCAATAGCTTCCTTAAGCAAGGGGATTCTTGACAAAAGCTTCTCCTGCACCCTGGAGCTATTAGTACATCTGACTAACTGGTCACAAATTAAAGAGTCAGTCAAATTACCAAATTCGCAAGTGCAGGCAAGAGTTTTCAAGGAAGCAATGTAATTCCTACATTTTCATTAGGCTCCTGTTCTCTCATGAAGAATTTATGAAGTTCAAGTACAACATTCATTCATGGACCAAAATACGTTTCAAGAATTTTCATAGACATTTCCAAGACATTTCTGGGTTCACCATCACCTTCACCAATAGGTGCTTCATCAATGCTTTCCTAAATATTGTGTCCCTCAATTCCCAGGTTTTGAAGTAAAATAGCTTGTTTCCTATGAGCTGAGAATTTTTCACCTCCTATAGCCACAAGGTGAGAATCAAACAACTTCCTCCACCTTTTCCAGGTAAGTAGTGGCTCACCTTTCTCACAAACAAATGCTGGGGGTTGACTCATGGAGGTTGTAGACATGCTGGCAGAGTAATTCAGTTAAAAAAATAAGAAAAGACAATAAATACCTATAAATATGTAGAGTTGTGCCCAAAGTTGAAGGAGAGCCAAGAAAATTCAATTGCGTGAAAATGCGATGAAAGATGGGGCATTTGTTTCCTCACACCAAACAAGGGAAACAAAAGATGGCATGGTTGCAGCATGAAGACGCTGATGGCAATGAGCAAGGATGACGCCACAGAATGCTGATGTCACGGGCACTAGCGCGAGTCAAGAAGGAGCTGTTACAGTGTACCAAGTAAAGAAAAATACAACTTCCCCAATTCGTGATATCCATGCAGTCAGGTCAGGAGTCACCAATAGTATAGTATTGATCCATGCAGTCAGGTGAGGCATTAGCGGGCATTAAGATAAAGTTGCGGCAAAGACATTCAGCCGAAATCCGTCAGCAGAAGTCCGTGGGTTCACAGGGGAGTTGGTGGTGAGTTCTTGTCCCCACAAGCATTGGTTCATCGCCAATGTTGAAAGGATAGACACTGTATAGATATGAAGCTGTTTATTGGGTAATGTCAGCACCATCAACAGACACTGCCAGCTCGTCGGTCCCCCAGTCTCCAACTGTCTCAGCAGAGACATTAACATGGACTAGAACACCCAACACGAGCTGGAATTCAGAACATAACAAAGCAAGCTATTACTACAGTCAACTCATCACGTAGGCAATCCATCCTCCACCTAGTTGCGGCTCCTTCGTTATGGTGGAGGAGCGTCACCCCACCTGCTGCCAGCGCAGGAGGCACACACATTCATGAAATGGTAATACCATATTAATATGTGTGGCAGGCTAAGCGCTTCAGTGAGAGGGTAGGGGGTGGGGCTGATTAGTGCAATTGCACTTACATCCTATCAGCCCCCAGCCATGCCTATGAAAGATTGGGCGGCTGTCTACAGCTAGCCAATCTGTCATGTGCACTTCAAAGCCTGCAATCTCAGGGCTGAAAAACCAGCAAAGGGATTGCTGCCACAGGCACCCAGCCTCAGAAGGAGGACTGGGTTGGCTTTCTCCAACCAACTGGTTGGATTTGCATGGCACATAGAACGAAGTCCTTCCCTTTCTGCCCAGGTTGGAATGAGAGATGGCAACCAGAGCCTCTGGCCAGCAACATACATATGGTGAGTTTTTTGGGCATCGCACTTCACTTAACAAAGGACTTAAAGATATTGTATGCACTATTAGGAGGAACAAAGCTATTGCTGGCAAACCATTGAAAAAATAAAGGCATGAATAATTCTGGGTATCATTGCCAGTCAAAAGGCCATGTTGCTTCCTTTAAACAATGATCAGCCTTGGGGGAACCAATGTTCATAATATGGTGTTAAATGGCATTCTTCCAGGGTGTGCAAAATGTGTTTAAAGGAGAGAAGATTGAATACAGTGATTGATGGCGATGAACACAAATCAACCGGTAATTCGGATAATCCAGTCCTGAATGTGAGAGAGCATGAACATGATGTTCCAAAATTTAGAGATCCTATTGAAGTCTTTCTAGTAGAGTAAATAACATACCAATATTGACCAATGCTGGGTCACAAATTACAATTATTTGTAAATGCACTTTTGAGAAAAGTGACCTACAAAAAATAATTATGTACTCCAGACATCAATCTCCAAGATTACAATGGTATTTGAATAGATTTAGAAGAATATTTTAGTGTAGCGTGAATCAAGGAATGAGAAGTACTAGGGAAAGTACATGTTTTTAGTTTTGGTCCTGGCATCCTCAGGTGGCACCATTAAAGGTGTTTAGAATTTTATGGGTTTGTGATATGAAGAAAGATGAGGAGTCATCAGATCTCCAGAGAATATAGGATCAAAATGCTAATTTTTTTTAAAGAAACTTGGGAAACCTGAAGGTTTCAAGCATGTTATATGACTGAAAGAGGGATGTAATTGTATGACATATAAATTGAGATGATTGCCTATGAGATTCAAAGAAAGTTTGAAATAACATCTTGATCAGTGGTCCACGGAAGGTATGAATGAACCAGCAGTATTCTCATTATGGTAATCACCCAAATTGATTGTACAGAATAAGAATGATGAATGAAGTAATGTGCCTTTACATTAGAAGCTTGAACACAGTTATAAGGATGTAAGGTTATCAGCTATCCAAGGTCAATGAAAGATTGTCACTTTAGCTTGAGCAGAAATCTTCACTAAAATTGGAATACATTCTGCATACCATCAAGTGGATTTGGGAAGGAAATCCAGGCACCTCACTGCCTTTGTGACTCCTAGCTGAGTATTACTACACTGTAGAGTGCCTATAAGGCTTGCCTCAGCCACTGCAGCATTTCAGCGTGTTATTGGAAAAGTTCTCAAGGGACTCTCTTATGTCCAGATATTTCGGAATGATACACTGGTTTATGATATATATTACAGGACTGAACCACTTTCTTCAAGCTCTCAGATGTAAAGGATTAAGTCTGAGAAAATATCCATGTGAATTTGGCGTATGTAAAGTGGAGTACCTTGGACATTTTAATATGGTGAAAGGTATTGCCCCACAATCAGTTTATTGAAAGCCATTGCAGAAGGATCAATTCCAAAGGAATTTCTTTACTTACCTCTGTTCGGCCATATGCTAGAGTTTACTACCCCCCGCCCTACCACCCGCAGCACTCCCTCCAGGAGCCGCTCTGTAATGCCTGCATAGTGCAAATTTCATTCCATTCAGAGCAACTGCCAGTGCAGCAATTGTTCTGAAGCCAAAAGAGTTTGCCCAATGTGCACTATATTGTTCTTTTGGTTTAAGTGGCAAATAATTTTGTGGCAATTGCATAAATGGTTTTACGTCATTGCATTATGAAGACATTGTTTAACATCCCTTTAAGGGTAGCCATGATTAGCACCATGGTCCCAGCTATGGCAATTGAATGCCAGTCACCCTGCCCTGAAAAGGGTGAGGCAATCAGCACTATGACTTGACAACTGTGGGGTGGACAGGCAATAAGGTTAAGGTTTCCACCAGTGGAACTGGATCAGGGTGTTCACCCCATTTGGTAAACCCTAAAATACCCCCAAATGCCACTTAGGTAATGACTACAGTGAAATACTCTGTGTTTGCATAGTGACACATTTTGTTCATGCAAGTTTGTTTAGTACCCCATTAGAGTGAAAGAACTCTGGGCATAGCTTCTGGTGGTCAGATCACACCATAGAGAGGTGCCAAGTTTAATTAGGATCTATGTCAGCACTACTAAATTAAATTACTACTGATATTCTTGGATGTACTGTGCTACACAACCTGGATGCATCTCAAATGAATCATTAATTAGTAAGCCATATGCCTGTTCGTTTTTTGTTTTTTTTGCAGCTCAACATCACTCTTATCGTACTAAACAGTACAGTAGTTGTGTTATCTATTATCATTTAATTTTTCCACCTTTTTACAATGGTAATTTAATATACCGTTGCAGGTAATTTGTTTTTAAAATAGTAATTGATGTATTATTCTCAGAACTGCTTTCAGAAATCAAATGACTATGTAGTATAGATACCAAATGTGCAAGTCCACACAAGGATACAGGTTTTACAAATATGTAGCGAATTACAAAAATTCCAGAGATAAATGACTATGCCGTCTGCTTTTCATGTGTTTTCCTCGTTTGTCTTGTAGGAATCCCCCTACATCATGCACTTGGTTATTTGCTTATTGAGACCTCAGGCCATGCATCATTATTTGCTCACAATAATTGGTGCTTTCAAGTACATTATCAAGTAACAATGTGTGTTACTTTTATTGCACATAGGCATATTTACTTCAGGCTTTACTGTTGCCATGCAAGTAAATTCTCCCATACTTCTTCCCACCTGACATCATTAGTCACAGAGATGATTTTTTCCGAATTATCAGATTGGATGATATCAATCGATTGTTCACAGTCCTCTCTGGTAGAGAGCGCGACATTGATTTCAGGATGTGCAGACCACTGCACAATTCTTCATGCAACTGCACAAGGGCTGCTGTCTGATGACAATTTAGATACAGAAACATAATTCATCCTTGTCTCAGAGACAAACAGGCCCTTGACTGGAAAATAAACAAAGTTCCGGTACTCATGTGTGGAGACTAAATCTAAAAACTAAACCTTCAATATATGGCAAATCTTTCATATTACAATTAGGCATTTACTAATACCTAAATATGTACCATGTAAGATGATGTATGTCCTAATAATTATCACAATCAATACTCCTTTATTTGCTGCAATGGTGCTGATATCTGCAACAATCTTATTACTTTTATTCTACATTAAAATTGGCTTTCAATATACAGTTATAAATAACAATATGGATTTTTTGGGGGGTAAATGTTTGCCAAACCGCTCAACAATAAATTAAATTGCCTGGCTATTTCTGGCAGGCTCCCAATGCACTAAACACACATTTTCTCCATGTAAGTTGAGAAAGGTATGTATGCCATAGCTTTTCTGTTCTCACTGCTCAAGTAGGTTAGTTGGGAAACACTTGTGCTTGTCTGAGGGCCACAGTAGATCATACCCAGTTGTGATCATTTGTCGTCTCTGGCCATGTAACATGTATGTGAGTCTAAATGGTAAATTCGCCACTGGAATAGGTGTACAATGCATGTAGTGTCGTGTCTTCAATTATTTATATGCCAGGTGTGTGTTTTTACACTGGACTTCCACAGTATGGAGGGCATTAAATCTAGATAAAAAGTAAATATTTAATCAATTTTAGCTTTCGGAATTAATAAAAGGGAAACTACAACAATATTGTTATTCAGGAATAGTGAATGAGGGGGATGGGAAAGGTAAAGTTGAACAACAAGCCAATCTTATTTAGTGTCCTACATGAAAAAATCCTTCCAATGATTTCTGACTACTGCAGATTAGGCAGCCCACTATATTCGTTTGTGAAGCTACAAAGTTAAGACAAATATATAATTTAACACACAGTAATCTTTGCTTGATTTTCCTCTCATTTTAATAGAGACATCTTGAGTTTTTCCAATGAAGCTTCACTTTAAATGACTAGGAGAGTCCTTCCTCTTTTTTAAAGGCTGTCTTCATTTAATTCCCTAGTGGAAGAAAATGTCAAGTGGGGTACAAACAAAAATTGTCATTTTCTAGGATAGCAATAGTCTTTTAAAGGTGATTATAAATATATATCTAATTTATTGAGTCTGGAGAATACTTACAATAAAAAGTCATAGTGTCATGTTACGCCAAAATTGATAACACCACGCTCGGGCATTTCTTAAATGGAAGGATGCTCTTTATTTACAAAAATAAGGGGCACCTCTACATTTCCCCTTATGCTGGCAATAAAAAAGCGGCCGAGCACCAGCGAAAGGCACCCTTGCGCCATGTTGCAAGGGTGCCAGCACTGCAGGGGAGATTGTTTATGTGAAGGAATGAAAAGGGGGTGGGGTCGCACACTACTCACACACCGGCGGAAGTTGCCCCTAAGGACTCTGGTCATTGTAGTAGAGTGTTCGCGATGCATCATCTTTCGATCTTGCTATCTTCGCTGTCTTCGCCATCCCTGGACACGTGTTTCGGGTTTTCAACCCTCGTCAGCAGGGATAGGCAGTGTTCTGGGGTCGCCGATGGCTGCCAATATCTGCCAGGTATAGTACCACTCCGGCACGTAGGTGCGGGATCCCAGGCTCGTCCGCCCGCTGCTCAAGGGAGCTTTAAGTTACAAAAAGGGGGTGGGGTCGCACACTACTCACACACCGGCGGAAGTTGCCCCTAAGGACTCTGGTCATTGTAGTAGAGTGTTCGCGATGCATCATCTTTTGATCTTGCTATCTTCGCTGTCTTCGCCATCCCTGGACACGTGTTTCGGGTTTTCAACCCTCGTCAGCAGGGATAGGCAGTGTTCTGGGGTCGCCGATGGCTGCCAATATCTGCCAGGTATAGTACCACTCCGGCACGTAGGTGCGGGATCCCAGGCTCGTCAGCCCGCTGCTCAAGGGAGCTTTAAGTTACAAAAAGGGGGTGGGGTGAAGGAATGGGCACCTTCCTGCAAATAAACAATTCTTAAAGGCGATTTGCTGTTTCTTTGTGTGTTGCAGAATGCAGCACACATAGAAAGATTACAATATTAGAAATTCATATTTTTTGCATGTATTGCCATTCTAAGACCAGTTTTTATCTGGCTTTAGTTTTGGGTGCTACCCCATCCTGGTAAATCTGCGGCAGCATCAAAAAACAATGGGTGTTGCGGCGGAACGCCCACTACAACACCCATTGCTCACCCCTTTCATGCTAAGGGTAGACTGGAAAGGTGCCTTATTTACAAGGTGTTGTTAAGCTACATTAAAGGGCTTAACGCTGCTTTTTTAATAGGGAGATGATGATATCGCCACCAGAACATCACTAAAAATGATGTTCTGGTAGCGATATCCCCTTGTAAATATGCCCCTCTATCTCTTTAGTTTAGATTTCTGCTATGTTTAAGAAATATCTAAAACGGAGAAAAAAAACATTAATTATCAGCCTGTAAAATACACTATGACGGTAGAAATGTATTTTCTTGTATGTTAGGAAGCTCGATTAGGCTTCATATTCTATTTCATATGTTTTTCAGAGTGTACATTTTCTTCTGTATAGATCAGTTAGGTATATCCTTAGGAAAGTGGCAACATCGCTGCAATAAACAAAACACATACAAAGACTAAACAAAGATAGGTCCTTATGTTGTCTAGTACTATCGGGCACATGCTTGGTGATACAGTCATTGTTGCTCTTTAGTTCATAATACATGTCCTGTGCTGAGAGAACCGGGTCATAGATCCTCTGGAAAATGCAGAATATATTTCTTGGATCCCTGATCGTGTTTTTTATACGTTTGATTTACGTCTTATCAGATTTGTGTCTTACAAGTAAAACAATAAATTAGAATATCACTGTGGAAAACGACTTTTCTTGTTTGTGCATACAATGGATTATATTTCTTAAAAGTGATCATTGTGTTATTTATAATCAAAACACTTTACATTTCTGTAATTGATTACAAATTTAGATTTGTTTTGGATATGCTCTAAAAGAGATATTTTAATTTATACACAGTATTTAAAAGTTGTTAAAAACAGATAAAGTATGCACTGAAAGAAAAGATTATCTTGGTACTGAAATGTGCTATCCTTTACTGATACTTGTCCACAAATAAGGGTCCTCTAATAAATGCAAGCCACTTTTTAACAATTACTTATTAGAAAATTCGATTTTTCTATTTTTCGGTTTTTGCATTTATATATTTATTTATTGATCTTATATAGTGTTTCATATGGGTGTTTCTCAAAGATAACCCAATACAAATCTGTTACATTTAATAATGTATAAAAATGTACAAAAATCTGTCTTGTTAGAAATTGTTTCAGCATCAACAAAAGAAAATTCAGGGGCATATTCACAAGGTCTTATCATCGAGTTAGCGGCACTTTATTGCAGCCAAAGTGGCTATAAATTCATCTCGCTATTCACAAGCTGGTGCTAACAGCTGATATCACGGTTTCCTGCGATAGCTGCCGCAAAAACCATCGCCACAGTTGACACCGGCAACTAACCCTAATGATATGCAAAGTAGGCGTTCCCGTGCAATAAGCCGCAACAACACCACTTCGCAACTTTCTCAAAGACCAGCCAGATCAGCGATAACATCCCAAAAGATGCGATAAGGTGTGTTAGCAGCAGTGATTTAACTCCTGCTTTTACCTGGTGTTAAGTCGGACGATAACCTGCAACATAAAAGGGAGCCCAGCCCAGAGCCACACCTGAAGAACAAAAGATGCCATGGAGCTACTGATCATGCAGCTCGGACACCCAAGCCGGCCACAACACCCACCACCACCACCCCCAGGCGCCCTCCCGGCAAAGATACTTTTCATTAACTTTATGAAATCATGAACAAAATAATTCTCCTGATGTCGCACAAATACAACAATTATGAGGTCAGAAAAAGGAGAATCATTCATCCAGCTTTGAATTTCCAAACAAAATAT